>NC_056438.1:0-30000 GCF_018296145.1 Oncorhynchus tshawytscha | reverse complement strand
CCCCCTCTTCCGGTCCTCTGGCCTTCCCCCTCTTCCGGTCCTCTGGCCTTCCCTCTCTTCCTGGCCTTCCCCTCTCTTCCTGGCCTTCCCCTCTCTTCCTGGCCTTCCCCTCTTTCCTGGCCTTCCCCTCTCTTCCTGGCCTTCCCTCCTCTTCTGGTCCTTCCCTCTCTTCCTGTCCTCTGGCCTTCCCTCCTTCCACTCGCTCCCTTTTGAAACGATTCTTTGTCCTACCGACACACACACTCCTGAGACCCCTGCTATCTCTCTCTCTCTCTCTGTGTGTTTTTGTGGGGAGGGGGGGCTGTTTGATCAGCTGTTTGTGATTGGGTGTTGCCCCACCCTCTCTGCTTGATCTAATATGACGTGGGCTGGTGGGCCCTGGAATGACGATGGTGATGATGAAGGCTCCCTCCTCTTCCTCTGTTAGTTATGATGTAATCCTAGCCAGTGGTCCAGAAGAGTTGCTGTGGAAGTTTTCCAGACTGGGTCATCGGCTGGTGTTCTCTGCCGAGGGCTTCTGTTGGCCTGACCAGAAACTAGCCCCCAAATACCCCCCTGTCCACACCGGGAAGAGATACCTCAACTCTGGAGGTAAAACACACATATACACACGCACACTACTACACACTGGGAAGAGATACCTCAACTCTGGAGGTAAAACACACATATATACACACACACACACTACTACACACTGGGAAGAGATACCTCAACTCTGAAGGTAAAACACACACACACACACACAATTACATTACTACACACCGGGAAGAGATACCCCAACTCTGGAGGTAAAACACACACAATTACATTACTACACACTGGGAAGAGATACCCCAACTCTGGAGGTAAAACACACACACACACAATTACATTACTACACACTGGGAAGAGATACCCCAACTCTGGAGGTAAAACACACACACACACTTACATTACTACACACTGGGAAGAGATACCCCAACTCTGGAGGTAAAACGCACACAATTATATTACTACACACTGGGAAGAGAGACCCCAACTCTGGAGGTAAAACACACACACACAGACAAAATTATACTACTATACACACCCTTTAAAAATATATATTTTATTTATTTTACAATTATTTAACAACAAATTCTGGGCCTCCCGGGTGGCACAGTGCTAGCTGTGCCACCAGAGACTCTGGGTTCGAGCCCAGGCTCTGTCGCAGCCGGCCGCGAGGTCAATGGGGCGACGCACAATTGGCCAACCCGGCTGGCTTCCGGGTTGAATGTGCGTTGTGTCAAGAAGGAGTGCGGTTGGGTTGTGTTTCGTGGGACGCATGGCTCTCACCTTGGCCTCTCCAGAGTCCGTACGGGAGTTGCTGCAATGAGACAAGACTAACTACCAATTGGATACTGTGAAATTGGGGAGAAAAAAGGGGGTAAAAAAAGGAACAAATTCTTATTTTCAATGACGCCTCGGAACAGTGGGTTAACTGGCCTCGGAACAGTGGGTTAACTGGCCTCGGAACAGTTGGTTAACTGGCCTCGCAACAGTGGGTTCCTTGTTCAGGGGCAGAATGACAGATTTTTACCTTGTCAGCTCGGGGGATTCCATCTAGCAACCTTTCAGTTACTAGTCCAACGCGCCAACCAATGCGGCCCCAATTTACACTACTACATACTATCACACTACACTACTACACACCACTACCCATGGTTTCCTTTAGGAAAATTTGTTGCCGGACCAGTTACCATTAGGTTTATCAGACGCATCATTAGGTTTATCAGACACATCATTAGGTTTATCAGTCAGGTTTATCAGTTTTAGGGTATGCTGTAGTGTGTTAACCCTAGAGTGTGTCTGTCTTTGTGTGAAGGGTTTATAGGGTATGCTCCAGAGCTCAGTGAGATTGTTCAACAGTGGAAACTTAAAGACAACGATGATGACCAACTCTTCTACACTAAGATCTACCTGGACAAAGTACAACGGGTTAGTATGACCTCTAACCTTTTACAATAAGATATACAGTTGAAGTAGGAAGTTTACACATACACCTTAGCCAAATACATTTAAACTCACTATTGAACTATTCCTGACATTTAATCACAGTAAAATTCTCTGTTTTAGGTCAGTTAGGATCACCACTTTATTTTAAGAATGTGAAATGTCCGAATAATAGTAGAGAGAATGATTTATTTCAGCTTTTATTTCTTTCATCACATTCCCAGTGGGTCAGAAGTTTACATACACTCAATTAGTATTTGGTAGCATTGCCTTTTAAATTGTTTAACTTGGGTCAAAAGTTTCAGGTAGGCTTCCACAAGCTTCCCACAATAAATTGGATGAATTTTGGTCCATTCCCCTGAGAGAGCTGATGTAACTGAGTCAGGTTTGTAGGCCTCCTTGCTCACACATGCTTTTTCAGTTATGCCCACACATTTTCTATACGATTGAGGTCAGGGCTTTGTGATGGCCACTCCAATATCTTGACTTTAATGTCCTTAAGCAATTTTGTCACAACTTTGGAAGTATGCTTGGGGTCATTGTCCATTTGGAAGACCCATTTGCGACCAAGCTTTAACTTTCTGGCTGATGTCTTGAGATGTTGCTTCAATATATCCACATAAATTTCCTTTCCTCATGATGCCATCTATTTTGTGAAGTGCACCAGTCCCTCCTGCAGCAAAGCACACCCACAACATGATGCTGCCACCCCTGTGCTTCACGGTTGGAGTGGTGTTCTTCGTCTTGCAAGCCTCCCCCTTTTTCCTCCTTTCATAATGATGGTCATTAAGGCCAAACTGTTCCATTTTTGTTTCATCAAACCAGAGGACATTTCTCCAAAAAGTACCATCTTTGTCCCCATGTGCAGTTGCAAACTGTAGTCCGGCTTTTTTATGGTGGTTTTGGAGCAGTGGCTTCTTCCTTGCCGAGCGGCCTTTCAGCTTATGTCGATATAGGACTTGTTTTACTGTGGATATAGATACTTTTGTTCCTGTTTCCTCCAGCATCTTCACAAGGTCCTTTGCTGCTGTTCTGGGATTGATTTGCACTTTTCGCACCAAAGTACGTTCATCTCTAGGAGACAGAACGTGTCTCCTTCCTGAGCGGTATGATGGCTGCGTGGTCCCGTGGTGTTTCTACTTGCGTACTATTGTTTGTACAGATGAATGTGGTACCTTCAGTCATTTGGAAATTGCTCCCAAGGATGAACCAGACTTGTGGAGGTCTACAATTCTTTTCTGAGGTCTTGGCTGATTTCTTTTGATTTTCTCATGAGGGCAAGCAAAAGACACTGAGTTTGACGGTAGGCCTTGAAATACATCCACAGGTACACCTCCAATTGTCTCAAATTATGTCAATTAGCCTATCAGAAGGTTCAAAAGCCATGATATCATTTTCTGGAATTTTCCAAGCTGTTTAAATGCACAGTCAACTTAGTGTATGTAAACTTCTGACCCACTGGAATTGTGAATGAATCTGTCTGTAAACATCTGTTGGAAAAATGACTTGTGTCATGCACAAAGTAGATGTCCTAACCAACTTGCCAAAACTATAGTTTGTTAACAAGAAACTTGTGTAGTGGTTGAATAACGAGTTTTAATGACTCCAATCTAAGTGTATGTAAACTTCCGACTTCAACTGTACCTGGACAAAGTACAACTGGTTAGTATGACCTCTAACCTCTTACACTATAAATACAAAAGTATGTGGACACCCTATTGGGACCCGTGGGATGAATTGGAACGCAGACTGCGAGCCAGGCCAAATCACCCAACATCAGTGTCCGACCTCACTAATGCTCTTGTGGCTGAATGGAAGCAAGTCCCCACAGCAATGTTCCATCATCTAGTGGAAAGCCTTCCCATAAGAGTGGAGGCTGTTACCAACTACATATTAGGTGACCTAAACTGGGATATGCTTAACACCCCAGCAGTCCTACAATCTAAGCTAGATGCCCTCAATCTCACACAAAATATCAAGGAACCCACCAGGTACAACCCTAAATCCATAAACACGGGCACCCTCATAGACGTCATCCTGACCAACTTGCCCTCCAAATACACCTCTGCTGTTTTCAACCAGGATCTCAGCGATCACTGCCTCATTGCCTGCATCTGCTATGGGTCCGCGGTCAAGCGACCACCCCTCATCACTGTCAAACACTCCCTAAAACACTTCTGCGAGCAGGCCTTTCTAATCGACCTGCCCCGGGTATCCTGGAAGGATATTGACCTCATCCCGTCAGTTGAGGACGCCTGGTCGTTCTTTAAAAGTAATTTCCTCACCATTTTAAATATCAAATCCAAATGTTATTTGTCACATACACATGGTTAGCAGATGTTAATGCGAGTGTAGCGAAATGCTTGTGCTTCTTGTTCCGACAATGCAGTAATAACCAACGAGTAATCTAACCTAACAATTTCACAACAACTACCTTATACACACAAGTGTAAAGGGATGAAGAATATGTACATAAAAATATATGAATGAGTGATGGTACAGAGCGACATAGACAAGATGCAGTAGATGGTATCGAGTACAGTATATACATATGAGATGAGTAATGTAGGGTATGTAAACATTATATTAAGTGGCATTGTTTAGTCTGGTTTCAAAAGCCCCTTTAAAAAAAATGTAGAACTAGGAACAGATATAGCCCTTGGTTCACTCCAGACCTGTCTGCCCTTGACCAGCACAAAAACATCCTGTGAGGAGCTCCACCCTGCTAGGACGAATAGTGGGACCGGAATGAGGAGCTCCACCCTGCTAGGACGAATAGTGGGACCGGAATGAGGAGCTCCACCCTGCTAGGACGAATAGTGGGACCGGAATGAGGAGCTCCACCCTGCTAGGACGAATAGTGGGACCGGAATGAGGAGCTCCACCCTGCTAGGACGAATAGTGGGACCGGAATGAGGAGCTCCACCCTGCTAGGACGAATAGTGGGACCGGAATGAGGAGCTCCACCCTGCTAGGACGAATAGTGGGACCGGAATGAGGAGCTCCACCCTGCTAGGACGAATAGTGGGACCGGAATGAGGAGCTCCACCCTGCTAGGACGAATAGTGGGACCGGAATGAGGAGCTCCACCCTGCTAGGACGAATAGTGGGACCGGAATGAGGAGATCCACCCTGCTAGGACGAATAGTGGGACCGAATGAGGAGATCCACCCTGCTAGGACGAATAGTGGGACCGGAATGAGGAGATCCACCCTGCTAGGACGAATAGTGGGACCGGAATGAGGAGATCCACCCTGCTAGGACGAATAGTGGGACCGGAATGAGGAGATCCACCCTGCTAGGACGAATAGTGGGACCGGAATGAGGAGATCCACCCTGCTAGGACGAATAGTGGGACCGGAATGAGGAGATCCACCCTGCTAGGACGAATAGTGGGACCGGAATGAGGAGATCCACCCTGCTAGGACGAATAGTGGGACCGGAATGAGGAGATCCACCCTGCTAGGACGAATAGTGGGACCGGAATGAGGAGATCCACCCTGCTAGGACGAATAGTGGGACCGGAATGAGGAGATCCACCCTGCTAGGACGAATAGTGGGACCGGAATGAGGAGATCCACCCTGCTAGGACGAATAGTGGGACCGGAATGAGGAGATCCACCCTGCTAGGACGAATAGTGGGACCGGAATGAGGAGATCCACCCTGCTAGGACGAATAGTGGGACCGGAATGAGGAGATCCACCCTGCTAGGACGAATAGTGGGACCGGAATGAGGAGATCCACCCTGCTAGGACGAATAGTGGGACCGGAATGAGGAGATCCACCTTCCAGACAGATTCTACGCTACCACTTGTGTTTACTTGGACAAATCTATGAGAGATACAGTAACCTTCTGACCCCTGGCCTCTAACCCCTGACCTTTAACTCCTGACCTGTAGCCTTTGCTTTGGTGGCGTATAGTAGACTGTTTTTATTTATTTATTTAACCAGGTAGGCTAGTTGGGAACAAGTTCTCATTCAACAACGTTGTAGTAAACTTGTAATGTTGTTGTGGTAACGTGGTAATGTTATCTTTCAGACCAAGTACAACATGACTCTGGACCATCGCTCTAGAATCTTCCAGAACCTCAACGGAGCCATCGGTGAGATACATACACACACACACCTAGTACTCCCACTGCTTAGAACCCCAATTCTGCCTCCATCTTCTCTGTGTTGTCTGAAGTGTGTTTAACTAACCTACATGGTATTTTCTCCCTACACACACCTAAACATACACATACACACACACACACACACACACAGAGGAGGTGGTGCTGAAGTTTGAGAAGGCTCGTGTCCGTGCGAGGAACGTGGCCTATGACACACTTCCTGTTATTATCCATGGCAACGGACCCACCAAGGTAACCAATCCCGGCACAGCATCAGAACTTTGGGTCATTCTGGGTAGTGTACTATATACAGTGGGGCAAAAAGTATTTAGTCAGCCACCAATTGTGTGTAAGTTCTCCCACTTAAAAAGATGAGAGGCCTGTAATTTTCATCATAGGTACACTTCAACTATGACAGACAAAATGAGAAGAAAAATTCAGAAAATCACATTTTAGGATTTTTTAATGAATTTATTTGCAAATTATGGTGGAAAAAAACTTTTGTTATTGACCAAATACTTTATCTCAATACTTTGTTATATACCCTTTGTTGGCAATGACAGAGGTCAAATGTTTTCTATAAGTCTTCACAAGGTTTTCACACACTGTTGCTGGTATTTTGGCCCATTCCTCCATGCAGATCTCCTCTAGAGCAGTGATGTTTTGGTGCTGTTGCTGGGCAACACGGACTTTCAACTCCCTCCAAAGATTTTCTATGGGGTTGAGATCTGGAGACTGGCTAGGCCACTCCAGGACCTTGAAATGCTTCTTACGAAGCCACTCCTTCGGTTGCCCGGGCGGTGTGTTTGGGATCATTGTCATGCTGAAAGACCCAGCCACATTTTATCTTCAATGCCCTTGCTGATGGATGGAAGTTTTTACTCTAAATCTCACGATACCTGGCCCCATTCATTTTTTCCTTTACACGGATCAGTCGTCCTGGTCCCTTTGCAGAAAAACAGCCCCAAAGCATGATGTTTCCACCCCATGCTTCACAGTAGGTATGGTGTTCTATGGATGCAACATTCTTTGTCCTCCAAACACATTAGTTGAGTTTTTACCAAAAAGTTATATTTTGGTTTCATCTGACCATATGACATTCTCCCAATCTTCTTCTGGATCATCCAAATGCTCTCTAGCAAACTTCAGACGGGCCTGGACATGTACTGGCTTAAGCAGGTTGACACGTCTGGCAATGCAGGATTTGAGTCCCTGGCAGCGTAGTGTGTTACTGATGGTAGGCTTTGTTACTTTGGTCCCAGCTCTCTGCAAGTCATTCACTAGGTCCCCTGTGTGGTTCTGGGATTTTTGCTCACCATTCTTGTGATCATTTTGACCCCACGGGGTGAGATCTTGCGTGGAGCCCCAGATCGAGGGAGATTATCAGTGGTCTTGTATGTCTTCCATTTCCTAATAATTGCTCCCACAGTTGATTTCTTCAAACCAAGCTGCTTACCTATTGCAGATTCAGTCTTCCCAGCCTGGTGCAGGTCTACAATTTTGTTTCTGGTGTCCTTTGACAGCTCTTTGGTCTTGGCCATAGTGGAGTTTGGAGTGTGACTGTTTGAGGTTGTGGACAGGTGTCTTTTATACTGATAGCAAGTTCAAACAGGTTCCATTAATACAGGTAACGAGTGGAGGACAGAAGAGCCTCTTAAATAAGAAGTTACAGGTCTGTGAGAGCCAGACATTTGCTTGTTTGTAGGTGACCAAATACTTATTTTTAACCATAATTTGCAAATAAATTCATTAAAAATCCTACAATGTGATTTTTCTGGATTTGTTTTCTCATTTTGTCTGTCATAGTTGAAGTGTACCTATGATGAAAATTACAGGCCTCTCATCTTTTTAAGTGGGAGAACTTTCACAATTGGTGGCTGACTAAATACTTTTTTGCCCCACTGTATATGTAGGGTTGGGTAGTGGACTATATATGTAGGGTTGGGTAGTGGACTATATATGTAGGGTTGGGTAGTGGACTATATATGTAGGGTTGGGTAGTGGACTATATATGTAGGGTTGGGTAGTGGACTATATATGTAGGGTTGGGTAGTTGACTATATATGTAGGGTTGGGTAGTGGACTATATATGTAGGGTTGGGTAGTGGACTATATATGTAGGGTTGGGTAGTGGACTATATATGTAGGGTTGGGTAGTGGACTATATATGTAGGGTTGGGTAGTGGACTATATATGTAGGGTTGGGTAGTGGACTATATATGTAGGGTTGGGTAGTGGACTATATATGTAGGGTTGGGTAGTGGACTATATATGTAGGGTTGGGTAGTGGACTATATATGTAGGGTTGGGTAGTGGACTATATATGGAGGGTTGGGTAGTGGACTATATATGTAGGGTTGGGTAGTGGACTATATGTAGGGTTGGGTAGTGGACTATATATGTAGGGTTGGGTAGTGGACTATATATGTAGGGTTGGGTAGTGGACTATATATGTAGGGTTGGGTAGTGGACTATATATGTAGGGTTGGGTAGTGGACTATATGAGGGCTGTAGGGTTGGGTAGTGGACTATATATGGAGGGTTGGGTAGTGGACTATATATGTAGGGTTGGGTAGTGGACTATATATGTAGTATGTAGGGTCATTACCTGTGTAAAGAGGTTATATTAGGGTCAGAGACAGATAGAGGAGGAGTATATTAGGGTCAGAGACAGATAGAGGAAGGGTTATATTAGGGTCAGAGACAGACTGAGAAGGAAGGGTTATATTAGGGTCAGAGACAGACTGAGAGGAGGAGTTATATTACTATTATTTTGACACTTTGTGCTCATTTCCATTTATTACCATCAACACCCCCCCCATGGCCCCCTCCCCCAGCTCCAGTTGAACTACCTGGGTAACTATGTAACTGAAGACATGCTGGACTCACGAGACCGGCTGTGGGATCTGTGGCATGCCCCTGGTGTGTGTCTCTGTGTAGGATGGAAGACATGACCTGATATGACCTGGTGTGTCTCTCTGTGTAACACGCCCTGACACGCCTGTACGTACCTGTGTCTCTGTCTCTGTGTAGGATGAAGACATGCACCTGGTGTGTGTCTCTGGTGTAGGATGAAGACATGCCCCTGGTGTGTCTCTGTCTCTGTGTAGGATGAAGACATGCCCCTGGTGTGTGTCTCTGTGTAGGATGAAGACATGCCCCTGGTGTGTGTCTCTGTGTAGGATGAAGACATGCCCTGGTGTGTGTCTCTGTGTAGGATGAAGACATGCCCTGGTGTGTGTCTCTGTGTAGGATGAAGACATGCCCCTGGTGTGTGTCTCTGTGTAGGATGAAGACATGCCCCTGGTGTGTCTCTGTGTAGGATGAAGACATGCCCCTGGTGTGTGTCTCTGTGTAGGATGAAGACACGCCCCTGGTGTGTGTCTCTGTGTAGGATGAAGACACGCCCCTGGTGTGTGTCTCTGTGTAGGATGAAGACACGCCCCTGGTGTGTGTCTCTGTGTAGGATGAAGACATGCCCCTGGTGTGTCTCTCTCTGTGTAAGATGAAGACACGCCCCTGGTGTGTCTCTGTCTCTGTGTAGGATGAAGACACGCCCCTGGTGTGTGTCTCTGTCTCTGTGGATGAAGGAGGATGAAGACATGCTCTGGTGTGTGTCTCTGTAGGATGAAGACATGCCCCTGGTGTGTCTCTGTGTAGGATGAAGACATGCCCCTGGTGTGTCTCTGTCTCTGTGTAGGATGAAGACACGCCCCTGGTGTGTCTCTGTCTCTGTGTAGGATGAAGACACGCCCCTGGTGTGTGTGTCTGTCTCTGTGTAGGATGAAGACACGCCCCTGGTGTGTCTCTGTCTCTGTGCAGGAGGATGAAGACACGCCCCTGGTGTGTCTCTGTCTCTGTGCAGGATGAAGACACGCCCCTGGTGTGTGTCTCTGTGTAGGATGAAGACATGCCCCTGGTGTGTCTCTGTGTAGGATGAAGACATGCCCCTGGTGTGTCTCTGTGTAGGATGAAGACATGCCCCTGGTGTGTCTCTGTGTAGGATGAAGACATGCCCCTGGTGTGTCTCTGTGGATGAAGACATGCCCTGGTGTGTGTGTCTCTGTGTATGAAGACATGCCCCTGGTGTGTCTCTGTGTAGGATGAAGACATGCCCCTGGTGTGTGTCTCTGTGTAGGATGAAGACATGCCCCTGGTAGGATGAAGACAGGCCCCCTGGTGTGTGTCTCTGTGTAGGATGAAGACACGCCCCTGGTGTGTGTCTCTGTGTGTAGGATGAAGACACGCCCCTGGTGTGTGTCTGTGTCTCTGTGTAGGATGAAGACACGCCCCTGGTGTGTGTCTCTGTACTAAAGCATCCGATGAAGACACGCCCTGGTGTGTCTCTGTGTAGGATGAATGTGGTGTGTCTGTGTAGGATGAAGACACGCCCCTGGTGTGTGTCTTCTGTGTGAAGACATGTGTCCCATGCCCTGGTGTGTCTCTGTCTCTGTGTAGGATGAAGACACGCCCATGCCCCTGGTGTGTCTCTGTCATCTGTGTAGGATGAAGACATGCGCTCTGTGTAGGATGAAGGATGTACCTCTGTGCTCTGTCTCCCCCTGGTGTGTGTAGTCTCTGAGAGACTGACAGAACAGGCCCAACCAGCCGCCAACGTGGTGTTCAGTATCTGTCTCTGTGTAGGATGAAGACAGGGCTACAAGTGTCACAGGACTCGAAGAACGCCCTGGTGTGTCTAATGGTCTATGGAGAATACACTGCTCAAAAAATGGGTTCATGAAGACACATCCTAGATCTGAATGAATGAAGATTCATGAAATACTGGTGTTTCTCTAGTTGTAGGATGAAGATCACACCCTGGTGTATCTCTGTGTTCATGGAAATGAAGACATGCCCCTGCTGTGTTCCCTGTATCAACCTCATGGAGGACTGGATTGAAATATCTCATGAAATACTTTTTTCTTTTACATAGCTGAATGTGCTGACAACAAAAATTAAATGTATCAACCCATGGAGGTCTGGATTTGAGTCACACTAAAATTAAAGCCCATACTGATGTAATGTCCTTAAAACAAGTCAAAATGTCCCTGTATGACCTCCCTACAACGCCTGGGCATGCTCCTGATGAGGTGGCGGATGGTCTCCTGAGGGATCTCCCTCCCAGACCTGGAAAAGCATCCGCCACCCTGGTGGCAATGTGGCCGAGACATGATGTCCCAGATGTGCTCAATTGGATTCAGGTCTGGGGAACGGGCGGGCCAGTCCATAGCATCCATGCTTCCTCTTGCAGGAACTGCTGACACACTCCAGCCACATGAGTTCCAGTATTGTCTTGTATTAGGAGGAACCCAGGCCAAACGCACCAGCATATGGTCTCACAAGGTTCTGAGGATCTCATCTCGGTATCTAATGGCAGTCAGGCAACCTCTGGCAAGTTACATGCCAGCCACCCCACACCATGACTGAGGAAAACCGTCATGCTGCAGGCAGCAGAACGTTCTCCACAGCGTCTCCAGACTGTCACGTCTGTCACATGTGCTCAGTGTGAACCTGCTTTCATCTGTGAAGAGCACAGGGCGCCAAGCGAATTTGCCAATCTTGTGTTCTCTGGCAAATGCCAACGTCCTGCACGGTGTTGGGCTGTAGTAAGCACAACCCCCACCTGTGGACGTCGGGCCCTCATACCACCCTGATGGAGTCTGTTTCTGACCATTTGAGCAGACACATGCACATTTGTGGCCTGCTGGAGGTCATTTTGCAGGGCTCTGGCAGTGCTCCTCCTGCTCCTCCTTGCACAAAGGTGGAGGTAGCGGTCCTGCTGCTGGGTTGTTGCCCTCCTACGGCCTCCTCCATGTCTCCTGATGTACTGGCCTGTCTCCTGGTAGTGCCTCCATGCTCTGGACACTACGCTGACATACACAGCAACCTTCTTGCCACAGCTCGCATTGATGTGCCATCCTGGATGAGCTGCACTACCTGAGCCACTTGTGTGGGTTGTAGACTCTGTCTCATGCTACCACTAGAGTGAAAGCACCGCCAGCATTCAAAAGTGACCAAAACATCAGCCAGGAAGCATAGGAACTGAGAAGTGGTCTGTGGTCACCACCTGCAGAACCACTGCTTTATTGTGGGTGTCTTGCTAATTGCCTATAATTTCCACCTGTTGTCTATTCCATTTGCACAACAGCATGTGGAATTTATTGTCAATCAGTGTTGCTTCCTAAGTGGACAGTTTGATTTCACAGAATTGTGATTGACTTGGAGTTACATTGTGTTGTTTAAGTGTTCCCTTTATGTTTTGAGCAGTGTATATAGATATTTAACCTTCATCTGAAGGTAACCCATACAAATGAATGGTAGTATGGAGATATACAGGAAGTTTACATACACCTTAGCCAAATGCATTTAAACTCAGTTTTTCACAATTCCTGACATTTCAAACACGTCAACACCTTGTTTCATATGGTTATTTGTCTGTCCTTTTTTGCCATTTCTGGATGTGTTATTCAATGTGTTTCTATGGGCTATAGTAGGAAAGAACCAATTCAATATGTTATCAAATCATGAATTTAAATAGTTTGTCGATACCTAAAGGGGTCTTACAATTCAACATCGCATTGTTAAATGATCTGTGACCTTCTTCAAACAATTCCACCTGTCAGTTTAGCAACCCCCCCACGGCTTAGACTTTTAAAGGTTTTAACCGTGTGAGATGGTGTGAGATGGTGTGAGATTGTGTGTCATGCTGTGGGATTGTGTTTAATGCTGTGTCATGCTGTGCGTGTTAGGTGGTGTATCATGAGCAGAACATTCAGCGCTTCTGGGAGAAGCATCGTGTTCTGTTCCCTGACGCCAGGCTGGTCGGACCGGAGGAGAACCTACAACAGGACCAGGCTAGAACCATGGCTGTGTGAGGATTACACCTAGAACTATTCCTTAGAACATGAGGGAACCCTGAACACTGTTATTGTAACAATGAGCTGCTTAGAACATGTCCCATACCTGCATAACCATTCATGTAATGTGTGTGTGTGTGTGTGTGTGTGTGTGTGTGTGTGTGTGTGTGTGTGTGTGTGTGTAGGGAGGCGTGTAAGAAGGACAGTCAGTGTGATTACTACTTCAGTATCGATGCTGATGTTGTCATCGTCAACCCTGATGTTCTCCGTATCCTTATAGAAGAGAACAAGTAAGAATCCTTCACCCTACAGACTACACCCTACACCGTACAGACTACACTATACAGACTACACCCTACAGATGACACCGTACACCCTACAGATTACACACCACACACTACACCGTACAGACTACACCCTACAGATAACACCGTACACCCTACAGATTACACCGTACACCCTACAGACTACACACCACACACTACACCATACAGACTACACCCTACACCGTACAGACTACACCCTACAGATGACACCGTACACCCTACAGACTACACCCTACAGACTACACCCTACAGACTACAGACTACACCTGATGTTGTCATCTTGCCTTCCTAAAGTATTCGTACCCCTTGACTTATTCCACACCCTAAACCCTACAGACTACGCACTACGCCCACACACTACACCCTAAACCCTACAGACTACACCCAACACCCAACAGAATGAATTCTTACCCCTTGACTTATTCCACATGTTGTTACAGCCTGAATTCAAATAAATTTTAATAGATATTAAATAGATTTCTCACTCATTTACATACAATACCCCATAATGACCAAGTGAAAACATGTTTTCAGAAATGTTGTGAAAATTAAACACAGAAATATCTTTATTTACATAAGTATGCACACCCCTGAGTCAGTACATTGTACAGGCACATTTCGCAGCACCTGTGTCTCTAAGAGCTTGCCACACCTGGATTGTACCTTTGCCCATTATTTTTTTCAAAATTCTTTAACTCTGTCAAATTGGTTGTTGATCATTGCAAGACATCCCTTTTCAGGTATTGCCATAGATTTTAAAGTAAATTTAAGTCAAAACTGTAATTTGGCCATTCAGGAACGTTCACTGTCATCTTGGTAAGCAACTCCAGTGTTTATTTGGCCTGGTGTTTTAGGTTATTGTCCTGCTGAAAGGTGAATTCATCTCCCAGTGTCTTTCATCCTGAAAAGCTCCCCAGTCCTTAACGATGACAAGCATGACAAGCTTGATGCAGCCACTACTATGCTTGAAAATATGAAGAGTGGTACTCAGTAATGTGTTGTATCTTCTCCAAACATAACACTTTGTATTCAGGACACAAAGTGAATTGCTTTGCTACATTTTTTGTTGCGGTTTTACTTTAGTGCCTTGTTGCAAACAGGATGCGTGTTTTGGAATATTTTTATTCTGTACAGGCTTCCTTTTCACTCTGTCATTTAGGTTAGTATTGTGGAGTAAATACAATGTTCTGGATCCATCCTCAGTTTTCTCCTACCACAGCCATTAAACTCTGTAACTGTTTTAAAGTTACCATTGGTCTCAGGGTGAAATCCCTGAGCGGTTTCTGTCCTCTCCGGCAACTGAGTTAGGAAGGATGTCTTTCAAATAAAATTAAATCTCATGTATTTGTCACGTCTGCCGAATACAACAGCCCTTAACCAACAATTAAGAAGTTAAGAAAAAAATAAGTGTTAGGTAAAAAATAGATAAGTAGAAAATAAAAGTAACAAATAATTAAACAGTAGCAGTAAAATAACAATAGCGGGGGTTACGGTACAGAGTCAATGTGGAGGCTATATACAGGGTGTTGCTATATACAGGGGGTACCGGTACAGAGTCAATGTGGAGGCTATATACAGGGTGTTGCTATATACAGGGGGTACCGGTACACAGTCAATGTGGAGGCTATATACAGGGTGTTACGGTGCGGAGTCAATGTGGAGGCTATATACAGGGTGTTACGGTGCGGAGTCAATGTGGAGGCTATATACAGGGTATTACGGTCAATGTGGAGGCAATGGGTGGAGGCTATATACAGGGTGTTACGGTACAGAGTCAATGTGGAGGCTATATACAGGGTGTTACGGTACAGAGTCAATGTGGAGGGGGTACTACAGAGTCAATGTGGAGGCAATATACAGGGGGTACTGGTACAGAGTCAATGTGGAGGCTATATACAGGGTGTTGCTATATACAGGGGGTACCGTCACAGTCAATGTGGAGGCTATATACAGGGTGTTACGGTGCGGAGTCAGTGGAGGCTCAATGTGGAGTCAATGTGGAGGCTATATACAGGGTGTTACGTTCAATGTGGAGGCGGGGTGTTACAGAGTCAATGTGGAGGCTATGTTATACAGAGTCAATGTGGAGGCTATATACAGGTACAGAGTCAATGTGGAGGCTATATACAGGGTGTTACGGTACAGAGTCAATGTGGAGGCTATATACAGGGTGTTACGGTACAGAGTCAATGTGCAGGTTACGGGAGTCAATGTGCAGGGGCACCGGTTAGTTGAGGTAATATGTACATGTAGGTAGAGTTAAAGTGACTTTGATTAGCTATTCAAGAGTCTTATGGCTTGGGGGTAGAAGCTGTTAAGAAGCAGAGACAACAGTCTATGACTGGGGTGGCTGGAGTCTTTGGCAATTTGTAGGCCCCTTATCTGATTTTTCATTATATAGAGGTCCTGGATGGCAGGAAGCTTGGCCCCACTGATGTACTGGGCCGTTTGCAATACCCTCTGTAGTGCCTTGCGGTCGAAGACTGAGTAGTTTCCGTACCAGGCAGTGATGCAATGCTATTGATGGTGCAGCTGTAGAACCTTTTGAGGATCTGAGGACCCATGGCAAATATTTTGTCTCCTGAGGGAGAACAGGCGTTGTTGTGCCCTCTTCACAACTGTCTTAGTGTGTTTGGACCATGATAGTTTGTTGGTGATGTGGACGCCAAGGAACTTGAAGCTTTCAACCTGCTCCACTGCAGCCCTGTTGATGAGAATGGGGGTGTGCTCGGTCCTCCTTTTGCTGTAGTCCATAATCATCTCCTTTGTCTTCATCACGTTGAGGGAGAGTTTGTTGTCCTGGCACCACATGACCAGATCTCTGACCACCTCCGTATAGGCTGTCTTGTCGGTGATCAGGCCTACCACTGTTGTGTCATCGGCAAACTTAATGATGGTGTTGAGTCGTGCCTGGCCGTGCAGTCATGGGTGAACAGGGAGTACAGGAGGGGACTGAGCACGCATCCCTGAGGGCCCCTGTGTTGAGGATCAGCGTGGCGGATGTGTTGTTACCTAACCTTACTAACTGGGGGCGGCATTTCAGGAAGTCCAGGATCCAATTGAGGAGGGAGGTGTTTAGTCCCAGGGTCCTTAGCTTAGTTATGAGCTTTGAGGGCAATATAGTGTTGAATGCTGAGCTGTAGTCAATGAATAGCATTCTCACATAGGTGTTCCTTTTGTCCAGGTGGGAAAGGGCAGTGTGGAGTGAATAGAGATTGCATCATCTGTGGATCTGTTGGTGCGGTATTTAAATTGAAGTGGGTTTAGGGTTTAGGGTTTCTGGGATAATGGTGTTGTGAGCCATGACCAGCCTTTCAAAGCACTTCATGGCTACAGATGTGAGTGCTACGGGTCAGTATTTATTTAGGCAGGTTACCTTAGTGTTCTTGGGCCAGGGACTATGGTGGTCTGCTTGAAACGTGTCGGTATTACAGACTCAGACAGAGAGTTTGTCAATGAAGACATTTGCCTGTTGGTCAGCACATGCCCAGAGCACACGTCCTGGTAATCCGTCTGGCTATGTGGCCTTGTGAATGTTGACCTGTTTGAAGGTCTCAATCACATCGGCTATGGAGAGCATGATCACACAGTCGTCCGGAACAGCTGGTGCTCTCATGCATGTTTCAGTGTTACTTGCCTTGAAGCGAGCATAGAAGTAATTTAGCTCGTCTGGAGGGTTCGTGTCACTGGGCAGTTCATGGCGGTGCTTGCCTTCGTAGTCTGTAATAGTTTGCAAGCCCTTCCACATCTGACGAGCGCCAGAGCCGGTGTAGTATGATACGATATTAGTCCTGTCTTGACACTTTGCCTGTTTGATGGTTCGTCGGAGGGCATAGCGGGATTTCTTATAAGCTTCTGGGTTAGAGTCCCGCTCCTTGAAAGCGGCAGCTCTACCCTTGAGCTCAGTGCGACTGTTGCCTGTAATCCATTGCTTCTGGTTGGGGTATGTACGTACGGTCACTGTGGGTACGACGTCATCGATGCACTTATTGATAAAGCCAGTGACTGATGTGGTGTACTCCTCAATGCCATCGGAAGAATCCCGGAACATGTTCCAGTCTAATAGAAAAACAGTCCTGTAGTTTAGTATCTGACCACTTTTTTATAGATCGAGTCACTGGTGCTTCCTGCTTTAATTTTTTCTTGTAAGCAAAAATCAGGAGGATAGAATTATGGTCAGATTTGCCAAATGGAGAGTGAGGGAGAGCTTTGTACGTGTTTCTGTGTGTTGAGTAAAGGTGGTCCAGAGTTTTTTTCCACATTTAACATGCTGATAGAAATTTGGTAAAACTGATTTAAGTTTCCCTGCATTAAAGTCCCCGGCCACTAGGAGCGCCGCCTCTGGATGAGCGTTTTCCTGTTTTCTTATGACCGTATCCAGCTCATTGAGTGTGGCCTTAGTGCCTGCATCGGTCTGTGGTGGTATGAAGACTGCTATACAGATAAACTCTCTAGGTAGATAGTCTACAGTTTATCATGAGATTATTATGTGACTTGCTAAGCACATTTTTACTCTGGACCTTTTAGGTTTTCCATAACATTTTAGTCATTTAGCAGATGCTCTTATCCAGGGAGAATTACAGTCAGTGTATTCATCTCCAGATAGCTAGGTGGACCAGTCATAGTCAGGACATTCATCTCCAGATAGCTAGGTGGACCAGTCATAGTCAGGACATTCATCTTCAGATAGCTAGGTAGACCAGTCATAGTCAGGACATTCATCTTCAGATAGCTAGGTGGGACAACCACATATCACAGTCATAGTATTGTCAAAGACCCCAGCCACCTCAGTCATAGACTGTTCTCTCTACTACCGCATGGCAAATGGTACCGGAGTGCCAAGTCTAGGACAAAAAGGCTTCTCAACAGTTTTTACCCCCAAGAAATAACACTCCTGAATAGGTAACCAAATGGCTACCCGACGATCTGCATTGTGTCCCGCCACCCACCAACCGCCATCCCCTCTTTTACGCTACTGCTACTCTCTGTTCATCATATATGCATAGTCACTTTAACCATATCTACATGTACATACTACCTCAATTAGCCCGACTAACCGGTGCCTGTATATAGCCTCTCTACTGTATATAGCCTCTCTACTGTTTATAGCCTCTCTACTGTAGATATACTCTCTACTGTATATAGCCTCGCTACTGTATATAGCCTCTCTACTGTAGATATACTCTCTAAGGTATATAGCCTCTACTGTATATAGCCTCTACTGTTATAGCTTCTCTGCTGTATAAAGCCTCGCTACTGTGTATAGCCTCGCTACTGTGTATAGCCTAAGCACCATGGTTTTATAGGAAGAAGGTAGACAGGGTCTGTAGTTTTATAGAGAGAAGGGATACAGGTCTGTAGTTTTATAGGAAGAACTGATACAGGGTCTGTAGTTTTATAGGAAGATGGGATACAGGGTCTAGTTTTATAAGAAGATGGGATACAGGGTCTGTAGTTTTATAGAGAGAAGGGATACAGGGTCTGTAGTTTTATAGGAAGATGGGATATAGCCTCTCTACTGTATATAGCCTCTCTACTGTGTATAGCCTCTACTGTGTATAGCCTCTCTACTGTATATAGCCTCTCTACTGTATATAGCCTCTCTACTGTGTATAGCCTCGCTACTGTGTATAGCCTCGCTACTGTGTATAGCCTCGCTACTGTGTATAGCCTCGCTACTGTGTATAGCCTCGCTACTGTGTATAGCCTAAGCACCATGGTTTTATAGGAAGAAGGGATACAGGGTCTGTAGTTTTGTAGAGAGAAGGGATACAGGGTCTGTAGTTTTATAGGAAGAAGGGATACAGGGTCTGTAGTTTTATAGGAAGAAGGGATACAGGGTCTGTAGTTTTATAGAGAAGGGATACAGGTCTGTAGTTTTATAGGAAGAAGGGATACAGGTCTGTAGTTTTATAGAGAGAAGGGATACAGGGTCTGTAGTTTTATAGGAAGATGGGATACAGGTCTGTAGTTTTATAGGAAGAAGGGATACAGGTCTGTAGTTTTATAGGAAGATGGGATACAGGGTCTGTAGTTTTATAAGAAGATGGGATACAGGTCTGTAGTTTTATAGAGAGAAGGGATACAGGGTCTGTAGTTTTTGACGTCAGGCAGTTAACCCGCTGTTCTTAGGCCTTCGTCATTAAAAACAAATTTGTTCTTAACTGACTTTCCTAGTTAAAGAAAGGTAAATATAAACAATTCCTGATTATATCTAAAATACTGAACCCAATATCCTAACCCTCTCTTTATCCACAGGTCAGTGATAGTGTGGTCTAACACACTACACCCTAAACATGTTCTGTCTGTCTCCAGGTCAGTGATAGCCCCCATGTTGTCCAGACATGGCAAACTGTGGTCTAATTTCTGGGGAGCTCTGAGTCCTGAGGGGTTCTACTCTCGATCTGAAGACTACATCGATATTGTACAGGGCAAGAGAGCGTGAGTACACAAACACACACACTATATAACCCTATATATAGTTAAAGTAGGAACTTTACATACACTTAGGTTGGAGTCATTAAAACTAGTTTTTTAAACCACTCCACAAATGTCTTGTTAACTAACAGTAGTTTTGGCAAGTCGGTTAGGACATCTACTTTGTGCATGACACAAGTAATTTTTCCAACAATTGTTTACAGACAGATTATTTCACTTATAATTCACTGTATCACAATTCCTGTGAGTCAGAAGTTTACATACACTAAGTTGACTGTGCCTTTAAAAACTTGGAAAATTCCAGAATACGATGTCATGGCTTTTGAACCTTCTGATAGGCTAATTGACATCATTTGAGTCAATCAGAGGTGTACCTGTGGATGTATTTCAAGGCCAACCTTCAAACTCAGTGCCTCTTTGCTTGACATCATGGGAAAATCAAAAGAAATAAGCCAAGACCTCAGAAAAAAATGGTGGACCTCCACAAGTCTGGTTCATCCTTGGGAGCAATTTCCAAATGCCTGAAGGTACCATGTTCATCTGTATAGTAGTACGCAAGTATAAACACCATGGGACCACACAGCCGTCATACCGCTCAGGAAGGAGACGCGTTCTGTCTCCTAGAGATGAACGTACTTTGGTGCGAAAAGTGCAAATCAATCCCAGAACAACAGCAAAGGAACTTGTGAAGATGATGGAGGAAACAGGTACAAACGTATCTATATCCACAGTAAAACAAGTCCTATATCGACATAACCTTAAAGGCCGCTCAGCAAGGAAGAAGCCACTGCTCCAAAACCGCCATAAAAAATACAGACTACGGTTTACAACTGTACATGGGGACAAAGATGGTACTTTTTGGAGAAATGTCTTCTGGTCTGATGAAACAAAAATATAACTGTTTGGCCATAATGACCATCGTTATGTTTGGAGGAAAAGGGGGAAGCTTGAAAGCCGAAGAACACCATCCCAACCGTGAAGCACGGGGGTGGCAGCATCATGTTGTGGGGGTGCTCTGCTGCAGGAGGGACTGGTGCACTTCACAAAATAGATGGCTTCATGAGGAAGGGAAATTGTGTGGATATATTGAAGCAACATCTCAACACATCAGTTAAAGCTTGGTCGCAAAAGGGTCTTCCAAATGAAAAATGACACCAAGCATACTTCCAAAGTTGTGACAAAATTGTTTAAGGACAACAAAGTCAAGATATTGGAGTGGCCACTTCAATTCTATAGAAAATGTGTGGGCAGAACTGAAAAAGCGTGTGTGAGCAAGAAGGCCTACAAACCTGACTCAGTTACATCAGCTCTCTCAAGAGGAATGGACCAAAATTCACCCAACAAATTGTGGGAAGCTTGTGGAAGGCTACCCGAAACATTTGACCCAAGTTAAACAATTTAAAGGCAATGCTACCAAATACTAATTGAGTGTTTGTGAACTTCTGACCCACTGGGAATGTGACGAAAGAAATAAAAGCTGAAATAAATCATTCTCTCTACTATTATTCTGACATTTCACATTCTTAAAATAAAGTGGTGATCCTAACTGACCTAAAACAGAGAATTTGTACTAGGATTACTAGGATATTATATATGTTCTCTATATAACCCTATATATTCTATATGTTATCTATATAACCCTATATATTCTATATGTTATCTATATAACCCTATATATTCTATATGTTCTCTATCTCTGTAGTGGTCTATGGAACGTTCCCTATATAACTCAGGTCTACATGATAAAGGGGTTCTGGGCAGTCTTGAGAGGTAGACTGTCTCAGGTCAGTCTGTACAGTCAGGAGGGGATGGACCCAGATATGGTGTTCTGCAGGGCCGTACGAGACCAGGTATATATTATATATGTAATGTTATATATGCTATATTATGATATGGACCCTGATATGGTGTCTGCTGGGAGATTTGTTTATATATACAGTACCAGTCAAAAGTTTGGGCACCTACTCATTTTCTGGTATTTCTTTATTTTAACTGTTTTCAACATTGTAAAAAAAAAGTGAAAACATTAAAGCTATGAAATAACACATATGGAGTCATGTAGTAACCAGAAAAGTGTTGAACAAATCATTGTAGATTTTAGATTCTTCAAAGTAGCCACCCTTTGCCTTGACAGCTTTGCACACTTAGTAACAGAAAGGTTGCAAGATCGAATTCCCAAGCTGACAAGGTAAAAATCTAACCCACTGTTCCTAGGCCGTCATTGAAAATAGAATTGGTTCTTAACTGACTTGCCTAGTTAAATAAAGGTAAAAATCAAAAAAATATATAATGTCTCGCAAAGAATGTCACATATTGGTAGATGGGTAAATTAAATGCATTCCAGGTGACTACCTCATGAAGCTGGTTGAGAGAATGCCAAGAGTGTGCAAAGCTGTCATCAAGGGAAAGGTGTGGCTACTTTTGAAAAATCTTAAATATAAAATATATGTTGATTTGTTTAACACTTTTTTGGTTACTACCTGATTCCATATGTGTTGTTTCATAGTTTTGATGTCTTCACCATTATTCTACAATGTAGAAACAATAAAAATAAAGAAAACCCTGGAATGAGTAGGTGTCCAAACTTTTGACTGGTGCTGTACATATTGAACAACAATATAAACGCATTCATGTCAAAGGTTTTATGAGTTACAGTTCATATACGGAAATCAGTGAAATAAAGTCCCTAATCTATGGATTTCACATGACTGGGAATACAGATATTAATCTGTTGGTCACAGATACCTTAAAGGGGTATCTTAGGGGTTTGGATCAGAGAACCAGTCAGTATCTGGTGTGACCACCATTTGCCTCATACAGTTTACACATCTCCTTCACATAAAGTTGATCAGGCCTGTGGAATTATGTATTTTGACATTTTTTTCAATGAATAAAAATGAATAGGCAGCAGCTACACTTCTACTCTTGAGTCTCACTAGGTCTCTAAGAGCTGAGAGTCTCACTGGGTCTCTAAGAGCTGAGAGTCTCACTGGGTCTCTAGAGTCTCACTGCTGAGAGTCTCACTGGGTCGCTGAGAGTCTCACTGGGTCTCTAGGAGCTGAGAGTCTCACTGGGTCTCTAGGAGCTGAGAGTCTCACTGGGTCTCTAGGGTCTCTAGCTGAGAGTCTCACTGGGTCTCTAGGAGCTGAGAGTCTCACTGGGTCTCTAGGAGCTGAGAGTCTCACTGGGTCGCTGAGAGTCTCACTGGGTCTCTAGTGAGAATATTTAATTTAATTTATATATATATATATTTATTTATTTATTTATTTATTTATATATATATATTTATATATTTATATATATACACTGTATATATGAAAGTCTATATTTCCTATGTTGTGTTACAGGGAGTGTTTATGTTTGTGTCTAATCGTGATGAGTTTGGTCGTCTGGTCTCCTCCTCCAACTACAACACCAGCAGACTTCATCCGGACATGTGGCAGATCTTTGACAACCCTCTGGTGAGAGCACACACACACACAACATCACACACACACACACACACACAACATCACACACACACACACGCGCAACATCACACACACGCAACATCACACACACGCAACATCACACACACGCAACATCACACACACGCAACATCACACACACGCAACATCACACACACGCAACATCACACACACGCAACATCACACACACGCAACATCACACACACGCAACATCACACACACGCAACATCACACACACGCAACATCACACACACGCAACATCACACACACGCAACATCACACACACGCAACATCACACACACGCAACATCACACACACACACACACGCGCAACATCACACACACACACGCGCAACATCACACACACACACACACGCGCAACATCACACACACACGCGCAACATCACACACACACACACACGCAACATCACACACACACACACGCGCAACATCACACACACACACACACGCGCAACATCACACACACACACACACACGCAACATCACACACACACACACACGCAACATCACACACACACACACACGCGCAACATCACACACACACACACAACATCACACACACACACACACAACATCACACACACACACAACACACACACACACACGCAACATCACACACGCAACATCACACACACACGCAACATCACACACACACGCAACATCACACACACACACGCAACATCACACACACACACACACACACACAACGCAACATCACACACACACACGCAACATCACAGACACACACACACCATCACACACACACACACCATCACACACACCATGGTAATATATGTTATAGGACTGGAAGGAGAAGTTTAACCATGGTAATATATGTTATATATGTGTTTTAGGACTGGAAGGAGAAGTATATCCATGAAAACTACTCTAAGATCTTTGAAGACAACCAGACCATCGTGGAGCAGCCGTGTCCTGATGTGTACTGGTTCCCATCCTTTACAGACAGGATGTGTGATGACCTGGTGGAAACCATGGAAGACTTTGGAGAATGGAGTGGAGGAAGACATACGGTACGGAGGAGGAGGAGGAGGACCTATGAGAGGGAGAGAGAGTGTGCATCTGTGACTACTATGTCTCTTTGGTCAACTGTTTTCTTCTGTGTGTTTTCCAGGATGAGCGTCTTGCAGGGGGCTATGAGAACGTCCCTACTGTAGATATTCATATGAACCAGATTGGCTTTGAGAAGGAGTGGCTCAAGTTCCTAAAAGAATACATCAGCCCTGTTACTGAGAAACTCTACCCAGGCTACTTCCCCAAGGTACACGCAATCACAGACACATGTTAAATACTTTATCTGAATCCACAAATCACATAACAGTAAAGAAGACTTGTTTTTCCTTTAAAAAAGGAAGTCTTGCGATGCCCTGAGACATATCGTCAGTAATGACTCGTACCTTGATCTCCTGTGGCTCCTCGTACTTCGCCCTCTTCCTTTCGTTGGCCCCCTCAATGTGCTCCTTTCCCAGGTTGACTTTCAGCTCCCAGTCTTCAGCTGTTGTGAGAAGACTTGTGGAGGTTCTGGTAGGTGGTATTGGCTGTCCCCTGTCCCCTGGCTCTGACGATTGCCCGCTTTGATTTGCTGTTTCCACAATGGCTTTAGTCACCTGGTCGTGGCACCAGCGGTAGCGACTCTCACCTGGGGCTGTGCTCAAGGGTTCCTCTCTTCAGGCACAGAGGGCATGATGGTGAATCGACCTTGCCCCAGCAGAACGGGTAAGATGGGCTTGGTAGAACATTGTAGACTGCCTGGATCAAAAAATGTATGCGCTGAGGCTTTCCAAAGCTCTGTCCATATGACCTTACGCTCCACCGCTTGCTCCCATCTTGCTCCTTGTTGCCTCATTCCGACCATCCTGCCGGCTTGCTCCTCCTCGACTGCTGCTGGAACTTCCTCCTGTATCAGCTTCCGTCGGTCTTTCCCTTGGACCTTGTCGTAGCGTGGCGTTGTAATGCCCACCAACACGCTGTGCCGTAACCGTGACTCAGCCTGCTCCACTTGCTTCCTGTCCTCCCCTCTATCCCGGCCTAGGAGACTTTCTGGTCCCTTGACTCCCAGTATTGTCGCACGACCCTTGTACGGCTTACCATGAATTCATCATTCAGGCAGCTGATGGGTATCTTCAGTTTGTTCTTCTGACAGAACAGGGTGATGCTGCTTTGAGGTATTCCCAGCCATTTTCTGAGGTAGCTGTTGTCTCTGGACTGTAGAGATCAGGGCCTCGTAGACAAGGAGGATCCAGAGAATCAGTGGGAGTGTTGGTGTCATCCAGACCTTGAACTTGCCTTGTCCACTGCAGCTGACCACCAGCTCTTGGTTGATTGTCTTGATGAATGCTGTATCCCTCGGCTGCTGTCAAACAGACTCTTCAGCGGTTTCTCTGCGACGGATGGGATCTGTGTGTCTCGAATGGCGAAGCGGAACTTGTCCACAGTCTTCCCCATCTAAAGCTTTAGACTTCGCTGGCTTGAAACTCATCCGTGCCCAGGTGGCAAGCTTCTCCAGCCCCTTCAAAATCCACCTACTCCCTGGGACGGATGTTGTCACAGTCAGGTTGTCCATGAAGGCTCTGATAGGAGGTTGTCGCACACCAGACTTGGTCAGCGGGCCTCTGCATTCCACCGCAGCTGACTTCACCAGTATGTTCGTGACAAGGGCGAACAGGTTACCAACATTTTGAAATATCACAAATACATTTAACCAGCTTCCTCCGAGACTGTCATGTATGTACAGGTTCTTGTATGAATAACACCCCCCCCAGGCCCAGGCGGTGATGAATTTTGTAGTCCGGTATCGTCCAGATGAACAGCCGTCTCTCCGTCCGCATCACGACTCCTCCACCTTCACCATCAACGTAGCACTCAACAGCAAGGGAATGGATTACCAGGTACACACCAGGCCTGGACTGGGAATTGTTGTAGTTTGGGGTTTATTTGAAAATACCACATTTTCAAATACTCAAGTAATCTAATAGAGTTTACACTTAAAGGCAACTCGTTTCTATTGATATCGAATACAGGTCTCAGAGAAACAAATCATATTTGGAAGTATTTTGAAGGTATGCAAGTTATTTCAAAACAAATATATATTTATTTGATGGTTGCCAAATATTTGATGAGAACTAAAACAGTTGAATTAGTCTAGATATACACTGAGTAAACAACCCATTAAGAACAGCTTTACATGTCTCGTCACTTCATTATTACCATAGCAACATAGTTGATACATAGGACTTTGGAAAACAGGTTAATGTTAGTGGATTACTCAGGAACAGGTTAATGTTAGTGGATTACTCAGGAACAGGTTAATGTTAAGTGGATTACTCAGGAACAGGTTAATGTTAGTGGATTACTCAGTGGTTATTTACTCAGGAACAGGTTAATGTTAGTGGATTACTCAGGAACAGGTTAATGTTAAAGTGGATTACTCAGGAACAGGTTAATGTTAAAGTGGATTACTCAGGAACAGGTTAATGTTAGTGGATTACTCAGGAACAGGTTAATGTTAATTACTCAGTGGAGGAACAGGTTACTCAGGAACAGGTTAATGTTAAAGTGGATTACTCAGGAACAGGTTTAATGTTTACTCAGGAACAGTTAATGTTAAAGGATTATTAATGTTAGTGGATTACTCAGGAACAGGTTAATGTTAAAGTGGATTACTCAGGAACAGGTTAATGTTACTCAGGAACAGGTTAATGTTAGTGGATTACTCAGGAACAGGTTAATGTTAAAGTGGATTACTCAGATTACTCAGGAACAGGTTAATGTTAGTGGATTACTCAGGAACAGGTTAATGTTAAAGTGGATTACTCAGGAACAGGTTAGGAACAGGTGTTTAGTGGATTACTCAGGAACAGGTTAATGTTAGTGGATTACTCAGGAACAGGTTAATGTTAAAGTGGATTAATGTTAAAGTGGATTACTCAGGAACAGGTTAATGTTAGGTTACTCAGGAACAGGTTAATGTTAGTGGATTACTCAGGAACAGGTTAATGTTAAAGTGGATTACTCAGGAACAGGTTAATGTTTACTGGATTACTCAGGAACAGGTTAATGTTAGTGGATTACTCAGGAACAGGTTAATGTTAGTGGATTACTCAGGAACAGGTTAATGTTAGTGGATTACTCAGGAACAGGTTAATGTTAGGAACAGGTTAATGTTATTACAGGAACAGGTTAATAATGTTAGGAACAGGTTAATGTTAGTGGATTACTCAGGAACAGGTTAATGTTAGTGGATTACTCAGGAACAGGTTAATGTTAGTTACTCAGGAACAGGTTAATGTTAAAGTGGATTACTCAGGAACAGGTTAATGTTAGTGGATTACTCAGGAACAGGGTTAATGTTAAAGTGGATTACTTAATGTTAGGAACAGGTTAATGTTAGTGGATTACTCAGGAACAGGTTAAGGTTAATGTTAGTGGATTACTCAGGAACAGGTTTAATGTTAGGAACAGGTTAATGTTATTACTACTCAGGAACAGGTTAATGTTAGTGGATTACTCAGGAACAGGTTAATGTTAGTGGATTACTCAGGAACAGGTTAATGTTAAAGTGGATTACTCAGGAACAGGTTAATGTTAGTCTATTACTCAGGAACAGGTTAATGTTAGTCTATTACTCAGGAACAGGTTAATGTTAGTGGATTACTCAGGAACAGGTTAATGTTAGTGTATTACTCAGGAACAGGTTAATGTTAGTCTATTACTCAGGAACAGGTTAATGTTAGTGGATTACTCAGGAACAGGTTAATGTTAAAGTGGATTACTCAGGAACAGGTTAATGTTAGTATTTCTCAGGAACAGGTTAATGTTAGTGGATTACTCAGGAACAGGTTAATGTTAACAGGTTAATGTTAGTGGATTACTCAGGAACAGGTTAATGTTAGTGTATTACTCAGGAACAGGTTAATGTTAGTCTGTTACTCAGGAACAGGTTAATGTTATTACTCAGACAGGTTAATGTTAGTGGATTACTCAGGAACAGGTTAATGTTAATTACTGTTAATGTTAAGTGGATTACTCAGGAACAGGTTAATGTTAGTGGATTACTCAGGAACAGGTTAATGTTAGTGGATTACTCAGGAACAGGTTAATGTTAGGTGGATTACTCAGGAACAGGTTAATGTTAGTGGATTACTCAGGAACAGGTTAATGTTAGTGGATTACTCAGGAACAGGTTAATGTTAGTGGATTACTCAGGAACAGGTTAATGTTAGTGGATTACTCAGGAACAGGTTTAAGGAACAGTTAATGTTAAGTGGATTACTCAGGAACAGGTTCATGTTAGTGGATTACTCATTTACTCAGGAACAGGTTAATGTTAGTGGATTACTCAGGAACAGGTTAATGTTAGTGGATTACTCAGGAACAGGTTAATGTTAGTGGATTACTCAGGAACAGGTTAATGTTAGTGGATTACTCAGGAACAGGTTAATGTTAGTGGATTACTCAGGAACAGGTTAATGTTAGTGGATTACTCAGGAACAGGTTAATGTTAGTGGATTACTCAGGAACAGGTTAATGTTAGTGGATTACTCAGGAACAGGTTAATGTTAGTGGATTACTCAGGAACAGGTTAATGTTAAAGTGGATTACTCAGGAACAGGTTAGGAACAGGTGTTAAAGTGTTAATGTTATTATTACTCAGGAACAGGTTAATGTTAACAGGTTAATGTTATTACTCAGGAACAGGTTAATGTTAGATTTACTCAGGAACAGGTTAATGTTAAAGTGGAGGAACAGGTTAATGTTAACATTACTCAGGAACAGGTTAATGTTAATGTTACTCAGGAACAGGTTAATGTTAGTCTATTTACTCAGGAACAGGTTAATGTTAGTGGATTACTCAGGAACAGGTTAATGTTAGTATTTCTCAGGAACAGGTTAATGTTAGTATTACTCAGGAACAGGTTAATGTTAGTGGATTACTCAGGAACAGGTTAATGTTAGTGGATTACTCAGGAACAGGTTAATGTTAGTGGATTACTCAGGAACAGGTTAATGTTAAAGTGGATTACTCAGGAACAGGTTAATGTTAGTGGATTACTCAGGAACAGGTTAATGTTAGTGGATTACTCAGGAACAGGTTAATGTTAGTGGATTACTCAGGAACAGGTTAATGTTAGTGGATTACTCAGGAACAGGTTAATGTTAGTGGATTACTCAGGAACAGGTTAATGTTAAAGTGGATTACTCAGGAACAGGTTAATGTTAGTGGATTACTCAGGAACAGGTTAATGTTAAAGTGGATTACTCAGGAACAGGTTAATGTTAGTGGATTACTCAGGAACAGGTTAATGTTAGTGGATTACTCAGGAACAGGTTAATGTTACTCAGGAACAGGTTAATGTTAGTGGATTACTCAGGAACAGGTTAATGTTAGTGGATTACTCAGGAACAGTTAATGTTAGTGGATTACTCAGAACAGGTTAATGTTAAAGTGGATTACTCAGGAACAGGTTAATGTTAGTTAATGTTAGATTACTCAGGAACAGGTTAATGTTAATGTTAGTGGATTACTCAGGAACAGGTTAATGTTAGTGGATTACTCAGGAACAGGTTAATGTTAAAGTGGATTACTCAGGAACAGGTTAATGTTAGTGGATTACTCAGGAACAGGTTAATGTTAAAGTGGATTACTCAGGAACAGGTTACTCAGGAACAGGTTAATGTTAGTGGATTACTCAGGAACAGGTTAATGTTAATGTTACTCAGGAACAGGTTAATGTTATTTACTCAGGAACAGGTTAATGTTAGTGGATTACTCAGGAACAGGTTAATGTTA
>NC_056437.1:86262499-86417572 GCF_018296145.1 Oncorhynchus tshawytscha | reverse complement strand
GCTAGCTGAGCAGCTAACCGATCGCTGCAGCTGTACATAGTCTATTGGTAAATAGCCCACCCATTTTCACCTACCTCATCCCCATTCTGTTTTTATTTATTTACTTTTCTGCTCTTTTGCACACCAATATCTCTACCTGTACATGACCATCTGATCATTTATCACTCCAGTGTTAATCTGCAAAATTGTAACTATTCGTCTACCTCCTCATGCCTTTTGCACACATTGTATATCGACCCCCCCTTTGTTTTCTACTGTGTTATTGACTTGTTAATTGTTTATTCCATGTGTAACTCTGTGTTGTCTGCTCACACTGCTATGCTTTATCTTGGCCAGGTCGCAGTTGTAAATGAGAACTTGTTCTCAACTAGCCTACCTGGTTAAATAAAGGTGAAATAAAAAATAAAAAAATAAATTTCCTGTTTGAAATGTCATCTTGGTTTCGCCTGTAGCATCAGTTCTGTGGCACTCACAGATAATATCTTTGCAGATTTTGAAACGTCAGAGTGTTTTCTTTCCAAAGCTGTCAATTATATGCATAGTCGAGCATCTTTTCGTGACAAAATATCTTATTTAAAACGGGAAAGTTTTTTATCCAAAAATTAAAAGAGCGCCCCCTATATCAAAGAAGTTAAATAATGAGAGCCAATATATTTATTTCATTTCATTTGCGATGTTCATGAATAGTTAACGTTGCGTTATGGTAATGAGCTTGGGGCTATGAATACGCTCCTGGATACGGGATTGCTAGTCGCAAGAAGATAAGGAGACATTGGAACACAGCGCATTCAAAATCTGGGGCACTTCCTGTGTGAAATTTCATCTTGGTTTCGCCTGTAGCATTAGTTCTGTGGCACTCACAGACAATATATTTGCAGTTTTGGAAACGTCAGAGTGTTTTCTTTCCAAAGCTGTCAATTATATGCATAGTCAAGCATCTTTTCGTGACAAAATATCTTGTTTAAAACGGGAACGTTTTTTGATCCAAAAATTAAAAGAGCGCCCCCTATATCGAAGAAGTTAACAGGGCATGGATTTTGTTTCAAAATGTCAATAACTCCTGTAAATAATGCTACACATATGGACAACGTGATAACCATGATTGTTTCATCTTTAATGTCAGGACTGACCACCTTTAAGAACAAATTCTTATTTACATTGACGGCCTAACCTGGCTAAACCCAGACAATGCTGGGCCAATTGTGCACCGCCCTATGGGACTCACAATCACGCCCGAATGTGACACAGCCTAGATTTGAACCAGGGATTGCAGTGACACGTCTTGTACCAAGATGCAGTGCCTTAGACCACTGCTTCACCTGGGAGGCCAAAGATGATTGCCTAACAAGTTGGAAGAGAAGAGTTGTTGAAATACTCAAGTGTAAGTACATTTGCACTGCTGTCTTTCCTTCTCTGTTTCTCTCTCTCTGTCTGTCTTCCACTCTCTTCCCACCTCTCTCTCCCTCGCTCACGTTCATCCGGTTTAACTTATAGCTAGAGTCAGACACCTCAATAAGACAGACATAACATTAGCAAAAAGGAAACATCCTCTCACATTCAACTGGGTTTATTTTAAGCCAACTTAACATGTGTAAATATTTGTATGAACACAACAATATTTAACAACTGAGACATAAACTGAACAAGTTCCACAGACATGACTAACAGAAAAGGAATCATGTGTCCCTGAACAAAGGGGGATCAAAATCAAAAGTAACAGTCAGTATCTGGTGTGGCCACCAGCTGCATGAAGTACTGCAGTGCATCTCCTCCCCATGGACTGCACCAGATTTGTCAGTTCAAGTCAAGCTGTGAGATGTTACCCCACTCTTCCACCAAGGCATCTGCAAGTTCCTGGACATTTCTGGGGGAATGGCCCTAGCCCTCACCCTCTGATCCAACAGGTCCCAGACGTGCTCAATGGGATTGAGATCCGTGCTCTTCGCTGACTATGGCAGAACACTGACATTCCTGTTTAACAGGAAATCATGCACAGAACGAGCAGTACGGCTGGTGGCATTGACATGCTGGAGGGTCATGTCAGGATGAGCCTGCAGGAAGGGTACCACATGAGGGAGGAGGCTCTCTTCCCTGTAATGCACAGCGTGGAGAATGCCTGCAATGACATTAAGCTCAGTCCGATGATGCTGTGACACACCGCCCCAGACCATGACGGACCCTTCACCTCCAAATAGATCCCGGTCCAAAGTACAGGCCTCGGTTTAACGCTCCATCCTTTGACGATAAACGCAAATCTGACCATCACCCCTGGTGAGACAAAACCACGACTCCTCAGTGAAGAGCAGTTTTTGCCAGTCCTGTCTGATCCAGCGACGGTGGGTTTGTGCCCATAGGCAACGTTGTTGTTGGAGATGTCTGGTGAGGACCTGCCTTACAAAAGGCCTACAAGCCCTCAGTCCAGCCTCTCTCAGCCTATTGCAGACAGTCTGAGCACTGATGGAGGGGTTGCGCGTTGCTGGTGTAACTCGGGCAGTTGTTGTGGCCATCCTGTACCTGTCCCACAGGTGTGATGTTCGGATGTACTGGTCCTGTGCAGGTATTTTCACATGTGGTCTGCCACTGCGAGGACGATCATCTGTCCGTCCTGTCTCCCTGTAGCACTGTACAGACATTGCAATTTATTGCCCTGGCCACATTTGCAGTCCTCATGTCTCCTTGCAGTATGCCTAATGCATGTTCACGCAGATGAGCAGGAACCCTGGGCATCTTTCTTTTGGTGTTTTCAGAGTCAGTAGAAAGGCCTCTTTAGTGTCCTAAGTTTTCATAACTGTGACCTTAATTGCCTACCGTCTGTAAGCTGTTCGTGTCTTAAAACTTGTTTGGGATAGGGGGGAGCATTTTCACGTTCGGATGAATAGCGTGCCCAGAGTAAACTGCCTGCTACTCAGGCCCAGATACGAATATATGCATATTATTGGTAGTATTGGATAGGAAACACTCTGAAGTTTCTAAAACTGTTTGAATGATGTCTGATTTATGATAACATCCTAAAGATTGATTCTATACTTAGTTTGACAAGTTTCTTCGACCAGTAATATAACTTTTTGAAGTTTTCATCCAAAGTTCGGCTGGACCTGCACGAGCGTTTGGATTTGTGTACTAAACGCGCTAACAAAAGTAGCTACTTGGACATAAATAATGGACATTATCGAACAAATCAAGCATTTATTGTGGAACTTGGATTCCTGGGAGTGCATTGTGATGAAGATCATCAAAGGTAAGGGAATATTTACAATGTTATTTCTGATTTCTGTTGACTCCAACATGGTGGATAATTGTATTTATTTTCTGAATGCCATCTCAGATTATTGCATGGTTTGCTTTTTCCGTAAGGTATTTTTGAAATCTGACACAGCAGTTGCATTAAGGAGAGGTATATCTATATTTCCATGTCTAAGAATTTATAATGAGTATTTCTGTAAAATGATGTGACTCTCTGTAATATCACCGGATGTTTTTGGAACTAGTGAACGTAACGCGCCAATGTATACTGAGAGTTTTTAATATAAATATGCACTTTATCGAACAAAACATACATGTATTGTGTAACATGAAGTCCTATGAGTGTCATCTGATGAAGATCATCAAAGGTTAGTGATTCATTTTATCTCTATTTGTGCTTTTTGTGATTCCTCTCTTTGGCTGGAAAAATGGCTGGGTTTTTCTGTGAGTTGGTGGTAACCTAACATAATAGTTTGTGGTGCTTTTGCTGTAAAGCCTATTTGAAATCCGACACTGTGGTGGGATTAACTACAAGTTTACTTTTTAAACAATATAAAATACATGTATGTTTGAGGAATTTTAATTATGAGATCTCTGTTGTTTTGAATTTGGCGCCCTGCACTTTCACTGGCTGTTGTCATATCGATCCCTTTAACGGGATTGCAGCCCTAAGACGTTTTAAACAATACAGAAAATGTTTGCTGATTGACCATGATCACTGATGTCTGGCTTTATCTTAGAATGTATTTATTGCCTTGAAACCCCTTTTATATGCATGTGACATGCTACTACCCAACCATGGTTGTCATGCAAATTCTGTCTCCCAAGTTTGTGTACTTATATGATTTTTCCTCCAATAGGTGAATTGTCTTCCATGGTGATAAGATGACAGGGAAACTACACCTCCTCCTGGTCTTCCTGGGCCTCTGTAGTATGTACTCAATAACCTAGCAATTTATTGGAACAAGGTATTTTACGTATAGAGATAATTATAATGTCTATTGAGTTAACATATTTCTGATCTATTGTCTTCCTTCTCTTTTCTCTACTGGAGGTGTATTGTCAGAGTCTGGAGGCCATTCCCTTCAGTCATCCTGAAAAAGCCTTCAGAACCTCTCAGCCTCTCCTGTAAGGGACCTTTAGTAGCTACAACATGGCCTGGATATGTCAACCTGCAGGAAGAGCACTTGAATGGACAGGCATTATATGGAGTGATGCTAGTGGAACCGCATACGCAAAAAGTGTTGAAGGACGGGTAGAAATCACCAGAGAGAATTTTAACAGCATGGTGTATCTGAAGCTGTCTGGTCTGAGAGAAGAGGACTCTGCTGTGTATTACTGTGCAAGAGACACAGTGGTGTGAGTGGAGGATCTGCACAAAAATCCCTCAGAGATTCTAACTGTCAGCAGAGTCAACAGAGGGCAGTAGAGCGTCAGTACAACAGAGTCAACAGAGGGCAGTAGAGCATCAGTACAGCAGACTACAAACGGCACACATTCCACTGAGAACCAAATCAACCAGTAAACCTTCAACTGAACTGCTGTTAACATGAGCATTGTCCTATAGGCAAGAGTAGATAGTTAGAAACATTGATGAAAGTGTCACTCCACAATACATACTGGTACATTAATTGACAATACAAAATACAGAACAACATTGTGGACCACTCAGAGTTCTGAGACACTGTAGGCAATCATATGCAAACATAGTTCAGTATGTAATTTGGTATCAGCTATAATACGTTATGGAATGGGTTGTTCGGATTCTGGATGCTGATTGGACAAGCAGCATTCCAGGCCATGCTGTATTGGCCGTTACAGACATGCCAATGCCTGCTGACAGTTCCATCTGAAAATGATCACTGCACCTCCATAAGAATGTTATGCTGTCTGAATCATCTCTTGTATTTATCTCAACTCACACTTTATTTCCCCCTGCTTCAAGCCTTGCATTTAGTTTGGAAAAGGGTGGTTAAAATAAGCCTAGCTGGAAGATTTGTTTCACTTTTGAAATTTTTAATTCCCTGGTAGAGAGAAAGGTCACGTCCCCCTTTCAGACGTTGCACGCATCAAACAATGGTTGCATGCCACGTCATCGACTATGTCATCGACTGACAGATTTCCATAGAGATCAAATCAAATCAAATTTATTTATATAGCCCTTCGTACATCAGCTGATATCTCAAAGTGCTGTACAGAAACCCAGCCTAAAACCCCAAACAGCAAGCAATGCATGTGTAGAAGCACGGTGGCTAGGAAAAACTCCCTAGAAAGGCCAAAACCTAGGAAGAAACCTAGAGAGGAACCAGGCTATGTGGGGTGACCAGTCCTCTTCTGGCTGTGCCGAGTGGAGATTATAACAGAACATGGCCAAGATGTTCAAATGTTCATAAATGACCAGCATGGTTGAATAATAAGAAGGCAGAACAGTTGAAACTGGAGCAGCAGCACGGTCAGATGGACTGGGGACAGCAAGGAGTCATCATGTCAGGTAGTCCTGGGGCATGGTCCTAGGGCTCAGGTCCTCCGAGAGAGAGAAAGAAAGAGAGAATTAGAGAGAGCATATGTGGGGTGGCCAGTCCTCTTCTGGCTGTGCCGGGTGGAGATTATAACAGAACATGGCCAAGATGTTCAAATGTTCATAAATGATCAGCATGTTCGAATAATAAGAAGGCAGAACAGTTGAAACTGGAGCAGCAGCACGGCCAGGTGGACTGGGGACAGCAAGGAGTCATCATGTCAGGTAATACTGGGGCATGGTCCTAGGGCTCAGGTCCTCCGAGAGAGAGGAGGAGAGAATTAGAGAACGCACACTTAGATTCACACAGGACACCGAATAGGACAGGAGAAGTACTCCAGATATAACAAACTGACCCTAGCCCCCCGACACATAAACTACTGCAGCATAAATACTGGAGGCTGAGACAGGAGGGGTCAGGAGAAACTGTGGCCCCATCCGAGGACACCCCTGGACAGGGCCAAACAGGAAGGATATAACCCCACCCACTTTGCCAAAGCACAGCCCCCACACCACTAGAGGGATATCTTCAACCACCAACTTACCATCCTGAGACAGGGCCGAGTATAGCCCACAAAGATCTCCGCCATGGCACAACCCAAGGGGGGGCGCCAACCCAGACAGGATGACCACATCAGTGAATTAACCCACTCAGGTGACGCACCCCTTCCAGGGACGGCATGAGAGAGCCCCAGTAAGCCAGTGACTCAGCCCCTGTAATAGGGTTAGAGGCAGAGAATCCCAGTGGAAAGAGGGGAACCGGCCAGGCAGAGACAGCAAGGGCGGTTCGTTGCTCCAGAGCCTTTCCGTTCACCTTCCCACTCCTGGGCCAGACTACACTCAATCATATGACCCACTGAAGAGATGAGTCTTCAGTAAAGACTTAAAGGTTGAGACCGAGTTTGCGTCTCTGACATGGGTAGGCAGACCGTTCCATAAAAATGGAGCTCTATAGGAGAAAGCCCTGCCTCCAGCTGTTTGCTTAGAAATTCTCGGGATAATTAGGAGGCCTGCGTCTTGTGACCGTAGCGTACGTGTAGGTATGTACGGCAGGACCAAATCAGAGAGATAGGTAGGGGCAAGCCCATGTAATGCTTTGTAGGTTAGCAGTAAAACCTTGAAATCAGCCCTTGCTTTGACAGGAAGCCAGTGTAGAGAGGCTAGCACTGGAGTAATATGATCAAATTATTTGGTTCTAGTCAGGATTCTAGCAGCCGTATTTAGCACCAACTGAAGTTTAATAAGTGCTTTATCCGGGTAGCCGGAAAGTAGAGCATTGCAGTAGTCTAACCTAGAAGTGACAAAAACATGGATTAATTTTTCTGCATCATTTTTGGACAGAAAGTTTTTGATTTTTGCAATGTTACGTAGATGGAAAAAAGCTGTCCTTGAAATGGTCTTGATATGTTCTTCAAAAGAGAGATCAGGGTCCAGAGTAACGCCGAGGTCCTTCACAGTTTTATTTGAGACGACTGTACAACCATTAAGATTAATTGTCAGATTCAACAGAAGATCTCTTTGTTTCTTGGGACCGAGAACAAGCATCTCTGTTTTGTCCGAGTTTAAAAGTAGAAAGTTTGCAGCCATCCACTTCCTTATGTCTGAAACACATGCTTCTAGCAAGGGCAATTTTGGGGCTTCACCATGTTTCATTGAAATGTACAGCTGTGTGTCATCCGCATAGCAGTGAAAGTTAACATTATGTTTTCGAATAACATCCCCAAGAGGTAAAATATATAGTGAAAACAATAGTGGTCCTAAAACGGAACCTTGAGGAACACCGAAATTTACAGTTGATTTGTCCGGGGACAAACCATTCACAGAGACAAACTGATATCTTTCCGACAGATAAGATCTAAACCAGGCCAGAACTTGTCCGTGTAGACCAATTTGGGTTTCCAAGATCAGGATGGGGGCGGCAGGGTAGCCTAGTGGTTAGAGCGTTGGACTGCCCCTGAACAGGCAGTTAACCCACTGTTCCTAGGCCATCATTGAAAATAAGAATTTGTTCTTAACTGACTTGTCTAGTTAAATAGAGGTAAAAAGACTCATTCCTAATTCTATGCAGATTGCTGTAACATACAATGTGGTTACCTGAAAGGTAAAATACCTATCCAGGCGTTGTACGAGTTGACAAGCGTAAGAAATTTTAATTTTAATTTGATTTATTTCACCTTTATTTAACCAGGTAGGCTAGTTGAGAACAAGTTCTCATTTGCAACTGTGACCTGGCCAAGTTAAAGCATAGCAATTTGACACATTCAACAACACAGAGTTACACATGGAATAAACAAAACATAGTCAATAATACAGTAGAACAAAAGAAAACAAAAAGTCTATATACAGTGAGTGCAAATGAAGTAAGAATTGAGTTAACAGGGTCCTTAGCAATTGATTTTTTAACACTGATGAGTATACCATTAGATGTGTTTGTTGATAAGGGTCAAATATTAGGATTGCTAAAAAGTGTTCTATGGCTGTTTTTCGAAACATTCTATACAGTCCAATCCCATAAGTGAAGCATCAAAATTCAAAATGGTTCACAAAGGGTTTTCTGACATTCTCATCCCTGTCATACCGTACCTGCCTTCTTATGCAAATTACACATAGCTTTCTAACATTTTAACTCTTTCCTCTCACTCCCTCTGCCTTTTATAAAACAGTCTCTCAGTGTGAATCATATATCTCTCGGGATCAAGCGGGATCAAGGCGACAACATCCGGTGAAATTGGAGGGTGCTCAATTAAAATACATAATTGTAATATTAAACATGATGAAAATACAAGTGATTTACATTCTTGTTAAAAATCTTGTTAATCTAACTGATTTGACAGATTTACAAAAGGCTTTACGGCAAAAGCATACCATGCGATTGTCTGAGGACAGCGCCCCACATCAACATATTTTTCAACCAAACCAGGCTTCACAAAAATCACAAATAGCGATAAAATATTTCACTCACTTTAGAAAATCTTCCTCTGTTTGCAATCCCAAGGGTACCAGCTACACAATGAACGGTCGTTTTGTTTGATAAAGTCCTTTATATCCTTCTTTATAAACAAGCCTGAAACCTTGTATAAAGACTGTTGACATCTAGTGGAAACCATAGGCACTGCAATATGGGAGCTATTTTTATATATAGTCCCATTGGTTTGCATTGAAAGAGCCTGTGCCCTAAAGAAAATACAATTATTTCTGGTTGGTATTTCTGGTTGGTTTTCATCTGCTATATTTTTTATTTTATTTTTTTATTTTATTTATCCGTTATTTTACCAGGTAAGTTGACTGAGAACACATTCTCATTTACAGCAACGACCTGGGGAATAGTTACAGGGGAGAGGAGGGGGATGAATGAGCCAATTGTAAACTGGGGATTATTAGGTGACCGTGATGGTTTGAGGGTCAGATTGGGAATTTAGCCAGGACACCAGGGTTAACACCCCTACTCTCTATATCACTTCTGTTATAGTCTCAGACATTATTTTAACAGTTTTAGAAACTTCAAAGTGTTTTCTATTATATGCATATCCTGGCTTCTGGGTCTGAGTAACAGGCAGTTTACTTTGGGCACATCAGAAAGGCGGAAATTCAGGAAAAAGGGGCCTAGCCCTAAGAAGTTATAACATGTTTAACCCTCCCGTCGTCCTCGTATTGTGTCTAGACCCCGAGTACTCCGGGTCACCCTGTCCCGTCTTGGCTAAAGGCCCAATGGGCGCAAGTGTGACAGTATGCATGTGAACAGCCTTTGCCAATGTATTTCTTACACTTGCTTACCACCCAAATAGGTCCACAGACGACGCAATCGCAACCACAATGAACACTGCCCTAATCCATCTGGACAAGAGGAATACCTATGTGAGAATGCTGTTCATCGACTACAGCTCAGCATTTAACACCATAGTACCCTCCAAACTCCAAACTCCAAACTCGTCATCAAACTTGAGACCCTGGGTCTCAACCCGCCCTGTGCAACTGGGTACTGGACTTCCTGACGGGCCGCCCCCAGGTGGTGAGGGTAGGTAACAACATCTCCACCCCGCTGATCCTCAACACTGGGTCCCCACAAGGGTGCGTTCTGAACCCTCTCCTGTACTCCCTGTTCACCCACGACTGCGTGGCCATGCACGCCTCCAACTCAATCATCAAGTTTGCGGACGACACAACAGTGGTAGGCTTGATTACCAACAACGACGAGACGGCCTACAGGGAGGAGGTGAGGGCCCTTGGAGTGTGGTGTCAGGAAAATAACCTCACACTCAATGTCAACAAAATAAAGGAGATGATTGTGGACTTCAGGAAACAGCAGAGGGAGCACCCCCTATCCACATCGATGGGACAGTAGTGGAGAGGGTAGTAAGTTTTAAGTTCCTCGGCGTACACATCACGGACAAACTGAATTGGTCCACCCACACAGACAGCGTCGTGAAGAATCAAGAGCATCCTGTCGGGCTGTATCACCGCCTGGTACAGCAACTTGACCAGCACCTACTGTACAGCTTGGACTAGACAGTCTACAGGAAAAACACTGGAGAGGATTGGCGTAATTTGTTATGATGAAGCACAACTTATAAAGATTAACTGAAACACAAGTTCAGCATCACCAGAGACACTTCCAGCAACAGACTGTTTCTAACAGGACAGAGTCTGCAGACTTAATCTCTCTGCGCACGGAACCGACTAGCGGGCTGAAATTCCACAACATACGGTGATCGCTACATAAATAGTCATATTAAACATTCATGAAAATACAAGTGTCTCACATGTATCGAAAGCCTAGAATCTTGCTAATCCAACTGCGTTGTCAAATTTTAAAAAGGATTTACTGCGAAAGAATACGATGCGATTATCTGAGCAAAAAGCCCCATAAAAAACAACAATTTTAACCAGCACAGGCGTAACATAATCACAAACTGCATTAAGAGACTGTGTATTATTGTGCTGGATGACTACAATGATACTAACCAAGACATGGACCAGTTCTAAAACTGAAAACCCATGAGAATCAAGCACAAGTGCAACATATGGCCACCAGTGATTCAATAGAAGAAAACAATATAAATCGAAAAACTGCTCTATCACATAACACTTATTGTTGATACACTGGCACAATAAGTATTATAACATGTACACCTTGATTCTTCACAAAAACATTTCTCAACAGTGCCAAGATACAGTATGTAGGAGTTAGACCCCTAGAGCAATGGGGAGAAACAGTTAACACCATAGAGATGCAAATGTATTTCGATTCACATAGACCCAAGGTCTCCTCCCATTTCAATAGTCTGATATAACTGCCCTCCACAGATCTCCCTCAGTCACGACGGCCACTCCCAGTCTCTTCCTTTGCTTCTAGAATCGTAGAACCTTTCCACAATGACACTTTTAGAATGTGTGTTCCTCCTGACTCTCATCTCAGGTGTGTTAACTGGAGTTATTTCTGTCCAGTTTAGGAGAGGGGAGAGGAGCTGTGCTACTTGGCTGGAGGGTCACAGTAATCTAACCGCTTTGTCTGTTTTTCAGCTGTTCAGGGGCAGTCACTCACCTCCTCTGAGCCAGTGGTGAAGAAACCTAGAGAGTCAGTAACACTGTCCTGTGCTGTCTCTGGTCTTTCTCTAAGCTATCTGCATTGGATCCGTCAGAAACCAGGGAAAGGACTTGAGTGGATTGGTGGCACTGGCACTGTATTTGCCCAGTCTCTCCAGGGCCAGTTCACCATCACCAAAGACAGCTCAAAAAACCAGCTGTACTTAGAGGTGAAAAGCCTGAAGATTGAAGACTCTGCTGTTTATTATTGTGCCAGAGACACAGTGACACAGGAAGCTGAAGCGCCATACAAAAACTGATCAACAGTGATCCCAGGATGAGAGGCAATGAAGCGCATCTGTTCTTAAAACACACACTTAACACTACACAAAAGTTGCTGAAATTATTATAGATCCTTGAACTCCACAATAGATTCCCAAGAGGGGATGTGCAGTAAGAGATACATATAATTCAATACAACTTGTATTGTCCCACATAGGGAAATGCGCTTGTTTCTGTGCTGTTCAGCATTGTATAAAATCAAACGTATCTAGTCTGAACATCCCATATGTAAAATCTCTGGCTTTCACAGTCTAGGCAACTTGGACTGACATTACAGCAAGCCCTACACTAACCTGACTATCACCGAACAAAGTTTAGTACTCTCCAATAAGTAAGTGACAATATTCTGTGTCCACTAGAACAAATGTACCATCATTTTCAGGGATTTTTCAGAAATCATCTGCTACAAAGATGTCGTTGATTATGTGTTTGAATGTATTTTTGACATTTAATTTCCACAGGTGTTCAGGGTCAGACACTGACTGAGTCTCAATCAGTGGTTAAAAAGTCTGAAGAATCCCACAAACTGACTTGTACATATGCTGGGTTTAGAAGCAGCTATTGGAATGCTTGGATCAGACAGGCTCCTGGGAAAGGTTGTCACCATTATTGGTTCCGGCAGTTACATCTACTACTCCCCGTCTTTTCAGGGTCGGTTCACCATCTACAGATTAACAGTCTGAAGACTGAAGACTCTGCTGTGTATTATTGTTGCAGAGACACAGTGACACAGGAGTCTGCAGCACTGTATAAAAACTGATTCAGCACTTCTCTTACTGTGAGAGTATGTGAAACAATTCTGAACTCTAGTCTCTGTCAACATCAATCCCACGGCCTCACCAACACTATAGGAGGGAGTATGCACATCGTACTCTAAATTATAACAATAATAAACATGATTACTTGAAAAAATGAAATATACCTGACAACTTGTCAAGATAACTGTATGAATATCATTATAAACCTTTAACTGAAAACTTTAAAGCCATTTCAAGTCAGTTGACAATAGTAAATAACTAACATTTCTATTACATTACTATTCGGTTATGTTTTTCAATTTGGTGATCTTATTTAAATGAAACCAGATTTCAAATTTCATTAAACAATTAATGCAATATTAAATACATGGACCACGAAGGTCATTACTGTTAGACAGTAATGGAACAAATATAGATCTTTGGGTGACCCTAATAGATTGTCATCCTGTGCTGTTCTGAGAAACAATGTTGACATTATCAACTCTTCCTCTCAGTCTCTATTTAAACCTCTGGTGGGAGGTCTATGCAAAGTCAATCCTTTCATCCCTTTATAATCAGACAGTCAGCTCTAGCCTTCCCATTATAGGTCACCTGGCTGACATTACAGTGAGCCCTGCACTAACTATCACTAAACAATGGAGCTTACGAAAAAGCCCTGGAGTGGAATGGGAGAATGAATAAAAGGCCAGTTCACTCTGACTGAGGACGTCTTCACAAGCACACAGTTATTGTAGGCCAAGAGGACTCTGCTGTTTATTATTGTGCTTGCCAGTGGCGGGTTTAGGTATAGGCGACATGGGCAGCCACCCAGGGCAGCATTTTGCTGGGGGCGGCACGGGGTGCCCACACACTAAAAAAAATGTTTTATTACATTTTGAATGGTGACATTTGCGTGTTCGGTTCTCTATCACTCAGTTGCTCATCACGTCAATGATATCATGTCAGCATGTGGGTCAATTAACCTTGCCGGGGTGGGCGCCCTGATAGTTTGTGGGCTAGGCAGGCTACTGCCTGGGAAGGGCTCCCACTCAGAAGTACGAGATGGGGAGGGGGGCAGGGTTAGGTTGACCTCAGGTCTCCCCACTGGAAGCCTGAGGTAGGGGGAGTGGGGGAATCTATCAAATAGCGCACCTCTAACTTTGTACAGGACTAATGCAATTAGCGTTGGACTAGTAACCGGAAGGTTGCAAGTTCAAACCCCCGTGCTGACAAGGTACAAATCTGTCGTTCTGCCTCTGAACAGGAAGTTAACCCACTGTTCCTAGGCCGTCATTGAAAATAAGAATTTGTTCTTAACTGACTTGCCTGGTTAAATAAAGTTTACAAAATAAAAAAATAAAAAAAATTGTTCTGCAATTTAGTTTGTGTGTTTCTTGTGTGAAGTGCATTAGTGTAATAATCAGGTTCTATTCTTTATAAGTGTGTTATTTTGTGTATTTGTGTGATATAGGATTTGTGCAATTTAGTTTAATTTGTGTGTTTTTTGTTAGCAATAGGGTAATAGTGCAATAATTTGATTTTTTTTACATTGGTATTTATTTACTACAATTTGTTTCTATTTGTCTTTGTTAATTCTTTTCGATAGTTATGAGTCTTTTTTGTATATATTTTTAGATTCATATAGTTTTAAATGACCATTTATTTGTGTTGTTCCAAATGTCTGAATAAAAATTACAGTTAAGGTAGGTGAACACCCCGCTGAAGGGGGGATTCAACCAGGGAGCCATACAAGCTAGAACCTCCACTGCTCGACAGAAACACTGACTGAAGCTGGTGAACCAGCTGTACAACATGGATAGGTGGGGTACTACTACCTCTCTTTGTGTCACACTAGAATAATACTGAGTATCAGTAGTGTAAATAATAAAACAACAATATCACAAAGCACTACACTACAAGAGTCCAAACACTAACATTCAAACTACCTCTTGCCTAGACTGGTCAAGCTTTCTTGATGTCACACAAGTAATTAACTTATTTGGGACAGGGGGGCAGTATTGAGTAGCTTGGATAGCTACTCAGTAGCTGGTGCCCAGAGTAAACTAAATGCTACTCTGTCCTAAAAGCAAGAATATGCATATAATTAGTAGATTTTGATAGGAAACACTCTGAAGTTTCTAAAACTGTTTGAATGATGTCTGTGAGTATAACAGAGCTCATATGGCAGGCAAAAACCTGAGAAAAAATCCACCAGGAAGTGGGAAATCTGAGGTTTGTAGTTTTTCAACTCAGCCCGTATTGAAAATATAGTGGGATATGGGTAATCTTGCACTTCCTAAGGCTTCCACTAGATGTCAACAGTCTTTAGAACGTTGTTTCAGGCTTCTACTGTGAAGGGGGGCTGAATGAGAGGGGAATGAGTCAGAGGTATATCAGCAGCCACGGCTCGCGATGCGCGGTCATGAGAAAGTTACCTCTCGTTCCATTGCTTTTCTACAGACAAATGAATTCTCCTGTTGGGACATTATTGAACATTTATGATAAAAACATCCTAAAGATTGATTCTATACATCGTTTGTTATGTTTCTACGACTAGTAATATAACTTTTTGGAATTTTCGTCTGACATTTCCGCTGGACTTGCCCCGCGCCTCATGGGTTTCGATTTGTTTACTAAATGCCCTAACAAAAGGAGGAATTTGGACATAAATTATGGACATTATGGAACAAATCAAACATTTATTGTGGAACTGGGATTCCTGGGAGTGCATTCTGACGAAGATTATCAAAGGTAAGTGAATATTTATAATGCTATTTCTGACTTATGTTGACTCCAACATGGTGGATATCTTCTTGGGTTGTGTATGTCTCTGAGCGCCATACTCAGATTATTACATGGCATTATTGCATGGTTTTCCGTAATGTTTTTTTGAAATCTGACACATTAAGACAAAAATAAATTCCACAATTAACTTTTAACAAGGCACACCTGTTAATTGAAATTCATTCCAGGTGTCTACCTCATGAAGCTGGTTGAGAGAATGCCAAAAGTGTACGAAGCTGTCATCATGTCAAAGGGTGGTTACTTTGAAGAATCTCAATAATAAAATATATTTTGATGTTTAACACTTTTTTTTGTTACTACATGATTCCATATGTTTTATTTCATAGTTTTGATGTAGAAAATTTTAAAATAGTCAAATGTAAGAGTGTCCAAACTTTTGACTGGTACTGCATATGTAATTATTAATCGTATATAATTGAATATACCAATTATTGGTGTCACTCAAGGATCTACACTGAACAAATATATAAATGCAACATGCAAAGTGTTGGTCCCCTGTTTCATGAGCTGAAATAAAAGATCCCATAAAATCAATGTTCCATAAGTACAAAAAAGCTTATTTTTGTGAACAAATTTTAGTGAGCATTTCTCAAAATTTTTAACCTTTATATTACTATGCAAGTCAGTTAAGAACAAATTCTCATTTTCAATGATGGCCTAGTTCAGAACAACAGATTTGTACCTTGTCAGCTCTGGGATTCGATCTTGCAACGCTCTAACCACTAGGCTACCACCTGACAAGTGATGTGTGGCATATCAAGAAGCTTATTAACCCATTACAGTCTAAGTGCTGGCTGGGGGATGGGTGGGGGGTTGTACTATAGTTTGCCATCAGATATTATATATTTAATTTTGATTCACATGATTACTTTTATGACTTTTTCTTCATATTTTTGATCCAAAAATGGCAGGTACGTGTTTTTACATGTTTTCACGGTTTATCATTTTAGATTTAATTAAAAATCTGATCTGTCTATGAGAGTATTTCATGTGTCGACCAGTGTGTGTAGTTGATGCAAATTGTGTTGCATCGAGTCTTTTAGAAACTTTCATACTAAGATCAATGTTAACATCAGTTTTTGTACAGCACTGCAGCCTCCTGTGTCACTGTGGCTGTCGTGCACAATCTGAGTGTCTGATTATGAAGGGATAAAGGGGAGGGACTCTTTGCATAGACCACCCTCTAGAGGTTTAAATATCCTGACAGGGAGAGATCTGCTCTATTCCTTTATTCTCTCTCCTCCCTGTCCTTTGTTCTTCTCTCTGTAGTTCAGATTCTACTTATGAGACGTGTTGACTATAATGGCTTTAGTATGATGTGTTGACTACATATAATGGCTTTAGTATTGTGTGTTTACTATATATAATGGCTTTAGTATGATGTGTTGACTATATATAATGGCTTTATATGATGTATATATAATGGCTTTAGTATGATGTGTTGACTATAATGGCTTTAGTATGATGTGTTGACTATATATAATGGCTTTAGTATGATGTGTTGACTATATATAATGGCTTTAGTATGATGTGTTGACTATATATAATGGCTTTAGTATGATGTGTTGACTATATATAATGGCTTTAGTATGATGTGTTGACTATAATGGCTTTAGTATGTGTTGACTATAATGGCTTTAGTATGATGTGTTGACTATATATAATGGCTTTAGTATGATGTGTTGACTATATATAATGGCTTTAGTATGATGTGTTGACTATATATAATGGCTTTAGTATGATGTGTTGACTATATATAATGGCTTTAGTATGACGTGTTGACTATATATAATGGCTTTAGTATGATGTGTTGACTATATATAATGGCTTTAGTATGATGTGTTGACTATATATAATGGCTTTAGTATGACGTGTTGACTATATATAATGGCTTTAGTATGACGTGTTGACTATATATAATGGCTTTAGTATGATGTGTTGACTATATATAATGGCTTTAGTATGATGTGTTGACTACATATAATGGCTTTAGTATGATGTGTTGACTACATATAATGGCTTTAGTATGATGTGTTGACTATATATAATGGCTTTAGTATGATGTGTTGACTACGTATAATGGCTTTAGTATGATGTACTTCCGGCGCCGACAGAGATGGCCGCCTCGCTTCGCGTTCCTAGGAAACTATGCAGTTTTTTGTTTTTTTACGTGTTATTTCTTACACTAGTACCCCAGGTCATCTTAGGTTTCGGTTAGCTGCTAGCTGAGCAGCTAACCGATCGCTGCAGCTGTACATAGTCTATTGGTAAATAGCCCACCCATTTTTACCTACCTCATCCCCATACTGTTTTTATTTATTTACTTTTCTGCTCTTTTGCACACCAATATCTCTACCTGTACATGACCATCTGATCATTTATCACTCCAGTGCTAATCTGCAAAATTGTAATTATTCGTCTACCTCCTCATGCCTTTTGCACACATTGTATATAGACCCCCCTTTGTTTTCTACTGTGTTATTGACTTGTTAATTGTTTATTCCATGTGTAACTCTGTGTTGTCTGCTCACACTGCTATGCTTTATCTTGGCCAGGTCGCAGTTGTAAATGAGAACTTGTTCTCAACTAGCCTACCTGGTTAAATAAAGGTGAAATAAAAAATAAAAAAATAAATTTCCTGTTTGAAATGTCATCTTGGTTTCGCCTCTAGCATCAGTTCTGTGGCACTCACAGATAATATCTTTGCAGATTTTGAAACGTCAGAGTGTTTTCTTTCCAAAGCTGTCAATTATATGCATAGTCGAGCATCTTTTCGTGACAAAATATCTTATTTAAAACGGGAAAGTTTTTATCCAAAAATTAAAAGAGCGCCCCTATATCAAAGAAGTTAAATAATGAGAGCCAATATATTTATTTCATTTCATTTGCGATGTTCATGAATAGTTAACGTTGCGTTATGGTAATGAGCTTGGGGCTATGAATACGCTCCTGGATACGGGATTGCTAGTCGCAAGAAGATAAGGAGACATTGGAACACAGCGCATTCAAAATCTGGGGCACTTCCTGTGTGAAATTTCATCTTGGTTTCGCCTGTAGCATTAGTTCTGTGGCACTCACAGACAATATATTTGCAGTTTTGGAAACGTCAGAGTGTTTTCTTTCCAAAGCTGTCAATTATATGCATAGTCAAGCATCTTTTCGTGACAAAATATCTTGTTTAAAACGGGAACGTTTTTTGATCCAAAAATTAAAAGAGCGCCCCCTATATCGAAGAAGTTAACAGGGCATGGATTTTGTTTCAAAATGTCAATAACTCCTGTAAATAATGCTACACATATGGACAACGTGATAACCATGATTGTTTCATCTTTAATGTCAGGACTGACCACCTTTAAGAACAAATTCTTATTTACATTGACGGCCTAACCTGGCTAAACCCAGACAATGCTGGGCCAATTGTGCACCGCCCTATGGGACTCACAATCACGCCCGAATGTGACACAGCCTAGATTTGAACCAGGGATTGCAGTGACACGTCTTGTACCAAGATGCAGTGCCTTAGACCACTGCTTCACCTGGGAGGCCAAAGATGATTGCCTAACAAGTTGGAAGAGAAGAGTTGTTGAAATACTCAAGTGTAAGTACATTTGCACTGCTGTCTTTCCTTCTCTGTTTCTCTCTCTCTGTCTGTCTTCCACTCTCTTCCCACCTCTCTCTCCCTCGCTCACGTTCATCCGGTTTAACTTATAGCTAGAGTCAGACACCTCAATAAGACAGACATAACATTAGCAAAAAGGAAACATCCTCTCACATTCAACTGGGTTTATTTTAAGCCAACTTAACATGTGTAAATATTTGTATGAACACAACAATATTTAACAACTGAGACATAAACTGAACAAGTTCCACAGACATGACTAACAGAAAAGGAATCATGTGTCCCTGAACAAAGGGGGGATCAAAATCAAAAGTAACAGTCAGTATCTGGTGTGGCCACCAGCTGCATGAAGTACTGCAGTGCATCTCCTCCCCATGGACTGCACCAGATTTGTCAGTTCAAGTCAAGCTGTGAGATGTTACCCCACTCTTCCACCAAGGCATCTGCAAGTTCCTGGACATTTCTGGGGGGAATGGCCCTAGCCCTCACCCTCTGATCCAACAGGTCCCAGACGTGCTCAATGGGATTGAGATCCGTGCTCTTCGCTGACTATGGCAGAACACTGACATTCCTGTTTAACAGGAAATCATGCACAGAACGAGCAGTACGGCTGGTGGCATTGACATGCTGGAGGGTCATGTCAGGATGAGCCTGCAGGAAGGGTACCACATGAGGGAGGAGGCTCTCTTCCCTGTAATGCACAGCGTGGAGAATGCCTGCAATGACATTAAGCTCAGTCCGATGATGCTGTGACACACCGCCCCAGACCATGACGGACCCTTCACCTCCAAATAGATCCCGGTCCAAAGTACAGGCCTCGGTTTAACGCTCCATCCTTTGACGATAAACGCAAATCTGACCATCACCCCTGGTGAGACAAAACCACGACTCCTCAGTGAAGAGCAGTTTTTGCCAGTCCTGTCTGATCCAGCGACGGTGGGTTTGTGCCCATAGGCAACGTTGTTGTTGGAGATGTCTGGTGAGGACCTGCCTTACAAAAGGCCTACAAGCCCTCAGTCCAGCCTCTCTCAGCCTATTGCAGACAGTCTGAGCACTGATGGAGGGGTTGCGCGTTGCTGGTGTAACTCGGGCAGTTGTTGTGGCCATCCTGTACCTGTCCCACAGGTGTGATGTTCGGATGTACTGGTCCTGTGCAGGTATTTTCACATGTGGTCTGCCACTGCGAGGACGATCATCTGTCCGTCCTGTCTCCCTGTAGCACTGTACAGACATTGCAATTTATTGCCCTGGCCACATTTGCAGTCCTCATGTCTCCTTGCAGTATGCCTAATGCATGTTCACGCAGATGAGCAGGAACCCTGGGCATCTTTCTTTTGGTGTTTTTCAGAGTCAGTAGAAAGGCCTCTTTAGTGTCCTAAGTTTTCATAACTGTGACCTTAATTGCCTACCGTCTGTAAGCTGTTCGTGTCTTAAAACTTGTTTGGGATAGGGGGGAGCATTTTCACGTTCGGATGAATAGCGTGCCCAGAGTAAACTGCCTGCTACTCAGGCCCAGATACGAATATATGCATATTATTGGTAGTATTGGATAGGAAACACTCTGAAGTTTCTAAAACTGTTTGAATGATGTCTGATTTATGATATCCTAAAGATTGATTCTATACTTAGTTTGACAAGTTTCTTCGACCAGTAATATAACTTTTTGAAGTTTTCATCCAAAGTTCGGCTGGACCTGCACGAGCGTTTGGATTTGTGTACTAAACGCGCTAACAAAAGTAGCTACTTGGACATAAATAATGGACATTATCGAACAAATCAAGCATTTATTGTGGAACTTGGATTCCTGGGAGTGCATTGTGATGAAGATCATCAAAGGTAAGGGAATATTTACAATGTTATTTCTGATTTCTGTTGACTCCAACATGGTGGATAATTGTATTTATTTTCTGAATGCCATCTCAGATTATTGCATGGTTTGCTTTTTCCGTAAGGTATTTTTGAAATCTGACACAGCAGTTGCATTAAGGAGAGGTATATCTATATTTCCATGTCTAAGAATTTATAATGAGTATTTCTGTAAAATGATGTGACTCTCTGTAATATCACCGGATGTTTTTGGAACTAGTGAACGTAACGCGCCAATGTATACTGAGAGTTTTTAATATAAATATTCACTTTATCGAACAAAACATACATGTATTGTGTAACATGAAGTCCTATGAGTGTCATCTGATGAAGATCATCAAAGGTTAGTGATTCATTTTATCTCTATTTGTGCTTTTTGTGATTCCTCTCTTTGGCTGGAAAAATGGCTGGGTTTTTCTGTGAGTTGGTGGTAACCTAACATAATAGTTTGTGGTGCTTTTGCTGTAAAGCCTATTTGAAATCCGACACTGTGGTGGGATTAACTACAAGTTTACTTTTTAAACAATATAAAATACATGTATGTTTGAGGAATTTTAATTATGAGATCTCTGTTGTTTTGAATTTGGCGCCCTGCACTTTCACTGGCTGTTGTCATATCGATCCCTTTAACGGGATTGCAGCCCTAAGACGTTTTAAACAATACAGAAAATGTTTGCTGATTGACCATGATCACTGATGTCTGGCTTTATCTTAGAATGTATTTATTGCCTTGAAACCCCTTTTATATGCATGTGACATGCTACTACCCAACCATGGTTGTCATGCAAATTCTGTCTCCCAAGTTTGTGTACTTATATGATTTTTCCTCCAATAGGTGAATTGTCTTCCATGGTGATAAGATGACAGGGAAACTACACCTCCTCCTGGTCTTGCTGGGCCTCTGTAGTATGTACTCAATAACCTAGCAATTTATTGGAACAAGGTATTTTACGTATAGAGATAATTATAATGTCTATTGAGTTAACATATTTCTGATCTATTGTCTTCCTTCTCTTTTCTCTACTGGAGGTGTATTGTCAGAGTCTGGAGGCCATTCCCTTCAGTCATCCTGAAAAAGCCTTCAGAACCTCTCAGCCTCTCCTGTAAGGGACCTTTAGTAGCTACAACATGGCCTGGATATGTCAACCTGCAGGAAGAGCACTTGAATGGACAGGCATTATATGGAGTGATGCTAGTGGAACCGCATACGCAAAAAGTGTTGAAGGACGGGTAGAAATCACCAGAGAGAATTTTAACAGCATGGTGTATCTGAAGCTGTCTGGTCTGAGAGAAGAGGACTCTGCTGTGTATTACTGTGCAAGAGACACAGTGGTGTGAGTGGAGGATCTGCACAAAAATCCCTCAGAGATTCTAACTGTCAGCAGAGTCAACAGAGGGCAGTAGAGCGTCAGTACAACAGAGTCAACAGAGGGCAGTAGAGCATCAGTACAGCAGACTACAAACGGCACACATTCCACTGAGAACCAAATCAACCAGTAAACCTTCAACTGAACTGCTGTTAACATGAGCATTGTCCTATAGGCAAGAGTAGATAGTTAGAAACATTGATGAAAGTGTCACTCCACAATACATACTGGTACATTAATTGACAATACAAAATACAGAACAACATTGTGGACCACTCAGAGTTCTGAGACACTGTAGGCAATCATATGCAAACATAGTTCAGTATGTAATTTGGTATCAGCTATAATACGTTATGGAATGGGTTGTTCGGATTCTGGATGCTGATTGGACAAGCAGCATTCCAGGCCATGCTGTATTGGCCGTTACAGACATGCCAATGCCTGCTGACAGTTCCATCTGAAAATGATCACTGCACCTCCATAAGAATGTTATGCTGTCTGAATCATCTCTTGTATTTATCTCAACTCACACTTTATTTCCCCCTGCTTCAAGCCTTGCATTTAGTTTGGAAAAGGGTGGTTAAAATAAGCCTAGCTGGAAGATTTGTTTCACTTTTGAAATTTTTAATTCCCTGGTAGAGAGAAAGGTCACGTCCCCCTTTCAGACGTTGCACGCATCAAACAATGGTTGCATGCCACGTCATCGACTATGTCATCGACTGACAGATTTCCATAGAGATCAAATCAAATCAAATTTATTTATATAGCCCTTCGTACATCAGCTGATATCTCAAAGTGCTGTACAGAAACCCAGCCTAAAACCCCAAACAGCAAGCAATGCATGTGTAGAAGCACGGTGGCTAGGAAAAACTCCCTAGAAAGGCCAAAACCTAGGAAGAAACCTAGAGAGGAACCAGGCTATGTGGGGTGACCAGTCCTCTTCTGGCTGTGCCGAGTGGAGATTATAACAGAACATGGCCAAGATGTTCAAATGTTCATAAATGACCAGCATGGTTGAATAATAAGAAGGCAGAACAGTTGAAACTGGAGCAGCAGCACGGTCAGATGGACTGGGGACAGCAAGGAGTCATCATGTCAGGTAGTCCTGGGGCATGGTCCTAGGGCTCAGGTCCTCCGAGAGAGAGAAAGAAAGAGAGAATTAGAGAGAGCATATGTGGGGTGGCCAGTCCTCTTCTGGCTGTGCCGGGTGGAGATTATAACAGAACATGGCCAAGATGTTCAAATGTTCATAAATGATCAGCATGTTCGAATAATAAGAAGGCAGAACAGTTGAAACTGGAGCAGCAGCACGGCCAGGTGGACTGGGGACAGCAAGGAGTCATCATGTCAGGTAATACTGGGGCATGGTCCTAGGGCTCAGGTCCTCCGAGAGAGAGGAGGAGAGAGAATTAGAGAACGCACACTTAGATTCACACAGGACACCGAATAGGACAGGAGAAGTACTCCAGATATAACAAACTGACCCTAGCCCCCGACACATAAACTACTGCAGCATAAATACTGGAGGCTGAGACAGGAGGGGTCAGGAGAAACTGTGGCCCCATCCGAGGACACCCCTGGACAGGGCCAAACAGGAAGGATATAACCCCACCCACTTTGCCAAAGCACAGCCCCCACACCACTAGAGGGATATCTTCAACCACCAACTTACCATCCTGAGACAGGGCCGAGTATAGCCCACAAAGATCTCCGCCATGGCACAACCCAAGGGGGGGCGCCAACCCAGACAGGATGACCACATCAGTGAATTAACCCACTCAGGTGACGCACCCCTTCCAGGGACGGCATGAGAGAGCCCCAGTAAGCCAGTGACTCAGCCCCTGTAATAGGGTTAGAGGCAGAGAATCCCAGTGGAAAGAGGGGAACCGGCCAGGCAGAGACAGCAAGGGCGGTTCGTTGCTCCAGAGCCTTTCCGTTCACCTTCCCACTCCTGGGCCAGACTACACTCAATCATATGACCCACTGAAGAGATGAGTCTTCAGTAAAGACTTAAAGGTTGAGACCGAGTTTGCGTCTCTGACATGGGTAGGCAGACCGTTCCATAAAAATGGAGCTCTATAGGAGAAAGCCCTGCCTCCAGCTGTTTGCTTAGAAATTCTCGGGATAATTAGGAGGCCTGCGTCTTGTGACCGTAGCGTACGTGTAGGTATGTACGGCAGGACCAAATCAGAGAGATAGGTAGGGGCAAGCCCATGTAATGCTTTGTAGGTTAGCAGTAAAACCTTGAAATCAGCCCTTGCTTTGACAGGAAGCCAGTGTAGAGAGGCTAGCACTGGAGTAATATGATCAAATTATTTGGTTCTAGTCAGGATTCTAGCAGCCGTATTTAGCACCAACTGAAGTTTAATAAGTGCTTTATCCGGGTAGCCGGAAAGTAGAGCATTGCAGTAGTCTAACCTAGAAGTGACAAAAACATGGATTAATTTTTCTGCATCATTTTTGGACAGAAAGTTTTTGATTTTTGCAATGTTACGTAGATGGAAAAAAGCTGTCCTTGAAATGGTCTTGATATGTTCTTCAAAAGAGAGATCAGGGTCCAGAGTAACGCCGAGGTCCTTCACAGTTTTATTTGAGACGACTGTACAACCATTAAGATTAATTGTCAGATTCAACAGAAGATCTCTTTGTTTCTTGGGACCGAGAACAAGCATCTCTGTTTTGTCCGAGTTTAAAAGTAGAAAGTTTGCAGCCATCCACTTCCTTATGTCTGAAACACATGCTTCTAGCAAGGGCAATTTTGGGGCTTCACCATGTTTCATTGAAATGTACAGCTGTGTGTCATCCGCATAGCAGTGAAAGTTAACATTATGTTTTCGAATAACATCCCCAAGAGGTAAAATATATAGTGAAAACAATAGTGGTCCTAAAACGGAACCTTGAGGAACACCGAAATTTACAGTTGATTTGTCCGGGGACAAACCATTCACAGAGACAAACTGATATCTTTCCGACAGATAAGATCTAAACCAGGCCAGAACTTGTCCGTGTAGACCAATTTGGGTTTCCAAGATCAGGATGGGGGCGGCAGGGTAGCCTAGTGGTTAGAGCGTTGGACTGCCCCTGAACAGGCAGTTAACCCACTGTTCCTAGGCCATCATTGAAAATAAGAATTTGTTCTTAACTGACTTGTCTAGTTAAATAGAGGTAAAAAAAGACTCATTCCTAATTCTATGCAGATTGCTGTAACATACAATGTGGTTACCTGAAAGGTAAAATACCTATCCAGGCGTTGTACGAGTTGACAAGCGTAAGAAATTTTAATTTTAATTTGATTTATTTCACCTTTATTTAACCAGGTAGGCTAGTTGAGAACAAGTTCTCATTTGCAACTGTGACCTGGCCAAGTTAAAGCATAGCAATTTGACACATTCAACAACACAGAGTTACACATGGAATAAACAAAACATAGTCAATAATACAGTAGAACAAAAGAAAACAAAAAGTCTATATACAGTGAGTGCAAATGAAGTAAGAATTGAGTTAACAGGGTCCTTAGCAATTGATTTTTTAACACTGATGAGTATACCATTAGATGTGTTTGTTGATAAGGGTCAAATATTAGGATTGCTAAAAAGTGTTCTATGGCTGTTTTTCGAAACATTCTATACAGTCCAATCCCATAAGTGAAGCATCAAAATTCAAAATGGTTCACAAAGGGTTTTCTGACATTCTCATCCCTGTCATACCGTACCTGCCTTCTTATGCAAATTACACATAGCTTTCTAACATTTTAACTCTTTCCTCTCACTCCCTCTGCCTTTTATAAAACAGTCTCTCAGTGTGAATCATATATCTCTCGGGATCAAGCGGGATCAAGGCGACAACATCCGGTGAAATTGGAGGGTGCTCAATTAAAATACATAATTGTAATATTAAACATGATGAAAATACAAGTGATTTACATTCTTGTTAAAAATCTTGTTAATCTAACTGATTTGACAGATTTACAAAAGGCTTTACGGCAAAAGCATACCATGCGATTGTCTGAGGACAGCGCCCCACATCAACATATTTTTCAACCAAACCAGGCTTCACAAAAATCACAAATAGCGATAAAATATTTCACTCACTTTAGAAAATCTTCCTCTGTTTGCAATCCCAAGGGTCCCAGCTACACAATGAACGGTCGTTTTGTTTGATAAAGTCCTTTGTATCCTTCTTTATAAACAAGCCTGAAACCTTGTATAAAGACTGTTGACATCTAGTGGAAACCATAGGCACTGCAATATGGGAGCTATTTTTATATATAGTCCCATTGGTTTGCATTGAAAGAGCCTGTGCCCTAAAGAAAATACAATTATTTCTGGTTGGTATTTCTGGTTGGTTTTCATCTGCTATATTTTTTATTTTATTTTTTTATTTTATTTATCCGTTATTTTACCAGGTAAGTTGACTGAGAACACATTCTCATTTACAGCAACGACCTGGGGAATAGTTACAGGGGAGAGGAGGGGGATGAATGAGCCAATTGTAAACTGGGGATTATTAGGTGACCGTGATGGTTTGAGGGTCAGATTGGGAATTTAGCCAGGACACCAGGGTTAACACCCCTACTCTCTATATCACTTCTGTTATAGTCTCAGACATTATTTTAACAGTTTTAGAAACTTCAAAGTGTTTTCTATTATATGCATATCCTGGCTTCTGGGTCTGAGTAACAGGCAGTTTACTTTGGGCACATCAGAAAGGCGGAAATTCAGGAAAAAGGGGCCTAGCCCTAAGAAGTTATAACATGTTTAACCCTCCCGTCGTCCTCGTATTGTGTCTAGACCCCGAGTACTCCGGGTCACCCTGTCCCGTCTTGGCTAAAGGCCCAATGGGCGCAAGTGTGACAGTATGCATGTGAACAGCCTTTGCCAATGTATTTCTTACACTTGCTTACCACCCAAATAGGTCCACAGACGACGCAATCGCAACCACAATGAACACTGCCCTAATCCATCTGGACAAGAGGAATACCTATGTGAGAATGCTGTTCATCGACTACAGCTCAGCATTTAACACCATAGTACCCTCCAAACTCCAAACTCCAAACTCGTCATCAAACTTGAGACCCTGGGTCTCAACCCGCCCTGTGCAACTGGGTACTGGACTTCCTGACGGGCCGCCCCCAGGTGGTGAGGGTAGGTAACAACATCTCCACCCCGCTGATCCTCAACACTGGGTCCCCACAAGGGTGCGTTCTGAACCCTCTCCTGTACTCCCTGTTCACCCACGACTGCGTGGCCATGCACGCCTCCAACTCAATCATCAAGTTTGCGGACGACACAACAGTGGTAGGCTTGATTACCAACAACGACGAGACGGCCTACAGGGAGGAGGTGAGGGCCCTTGGAGTGTGGTGTCAGGAAAATAACCTCACACTCAATGTCAACAAAATAAAGGAGATGATTGTGGACTTCAGGAAACAGCAGAGGGAGCACCCCCTATCCACATCGATGGGACAGTAGTGGAGAGGGTAGTAAGTTTTAAGTTCCTCGGCGTACACATCACGGACAAACTGAATTGGTCCACCCACACAGACAGCGTCGTGAAGAATCAAGAGCATCCTGTCGGGCTGTATCACCGCCTGGTACAGCAACTTGACCAGCACCTACTGTACAGCTTGGACTAGACAGTCTACAGGAAAAACACTGGAGAGGATTGGCGTAATTTGTTATGATGAAGCACAACTTATAAAGATTAACTGAAACACAAGTTCAGCATCACCAGAGACACTTCCAGCAACAGACTGTTTCTAACAGGACAGAGTCTGCAGACTTAATCTCTCTGCGCACGGAACCGACTAGCGGGCTGAAATTCCACAACATACGGTGATCGCTACATAAATAGTCATATTAAACATTCATGAAAATACAAGTGTCTCACATGTATCGAAAGCCTAGAATCTTGCTAATCCAACTGCGTTGTCAAATTTTAAAAAGGATTTACTGCGAAAGAATACGATGCGATTATCTGAGCAAAAAGCCCCATAAAAACAACAATTTTAACCAGCACAGGCGTAACATAATCACAAACTGCATTAAGAGACTGTGTATTATTGTGCTGGATGACTACAATGATACTAACCAAGACATGGACCAGTTCTAAAACTGAAAACCCATGAGAATCAAGCACAAGTGCAACATATGGCCACCAGTGATTCAATAGAAGAAAACAATATAAATCGAAAAACTGCTCTATCACATAACACTTATTGTTGATACACTGGCACAATAAGTATTATAACATGTACACCTTGATTCTTCACAAAAACATTTCTCAACAGTGCCAAGATACAGTATGTAGGAGTTAGACCCCTAGAGCAATGGGGAGAAACAGTTAACACCATAGAGATGCAAATGTATTTCGATTCACATAGACCCAAGGTCTCCTCCCATTTCAATAGTCTGATATAACTGCCCTCCACAGATCTCCCTCAGTCACGACGGCCACTCCCAGTCTCTTCCTTTGCTTCTAGAATCGTAGAACCTTTCCACAATGACACTTTTAGAATGTGTGTTCCTCCTGACTCTCATCTCAGGTGTGTTAACTGGAGTTATTTCTGTCCAGTTTAGGAGAGGGGAGAGGAGCTGTGCTACTTGGCTGGAGGGTCACAGTAATCTAACCGCTTTGTCTGTTTTTCAGCTGTTCAGGGGCAGTCACTCACCTCCTCTGAGCCAGTGGTGAAGAAACCTAGAGAGTCAGTAACACTGTCCTGTGCTGTCTCTGGTCTTTCTCTAAGCTATCTGCATTGGATCCGTCAGAAACCAGGGAAAGGACTTGAGTGGATTGGGCGCATTGACGGTGGCACTGGCACTGTATTTGCCCAGTCTCTCCAGGGCCAGTTCACCATCACCAAAGACGGCTCAAAAACCAGCTGTACTTAGAGGTGAAAAGCCTGAAGATTGAAGACTCTGCTGTTTATTATTGTGCCAGAGACACAGTGACACAGGAAGCTGAAGCGCCATACAAAAACTGATCAACAGTGATCCCAGGATGAGAGGCAATGAAGCGCATCTGTTCTTAAAACACACACTTAACACTACACAAAAGTTGCTGAAATTATTATAGATCCTTGAACTCCACAATAGATTCCCAAGAGGGGATGTGCAGTAAGAGATACATATAATTCAATACAACTTGTATTGTCCCACATAGGGAAATGCGCTTGTTTCTGTGCTGTTCAGCATTGTATAAAATCAAACGTATCTAGTCTGAACATCCCATATGTAAAATCTCTGGCTTTCACAGTCTAGGCAACTTGGACTGACATTACAGCAAGCCCTACACTAACCTGACTATCACCGAACAAAGTTTAGTACTCTCCAATAAGTAAGTGACAATATTCTGTGTCCACTAGAACAAATGTACCATCATTTTCAGGGATTTTTCAGAAATCATCTGCTACAAAGATGTCGTTGATTATGTGTTTGAATGTATTTTTGACATTTAATTTCCACAGGTGTTCAGGGTCAGACACTGACTGAGTCTCAATCAGTGGTTAAAAAGTCTGAAGAATCCCACAAACTGACTTGTACATATGCTGGGTTTAGAAGCAGCTATTGGAATGCTTGGATCAGACAGGCTCCTGGGAAAGGTTGTCACCATTATTGGTTCCGGCAGTTACATCTACTACTCCCCGTCTTTTCAGGGTCGGTTCACCATCTACAGATTAACAGTCTGAAGACTGAAGACTCTGCTGTGTATTATTGTTGCAGAGACACAGTGACACAGGAGTCTGCAGCACTGTATAAAAACTGATTCAGCACTTCTCTTACTGTGAGAGTATGTGAAACAATTCTGAACTCTAGTCTCTGTCAACATCAATCCCACGGCCTCACCAACACTATAGGAGGGAGTATGCACATCGTACTCTAAATTATAACAATAATAAACATGATTACTTGAAAAAATGAAATATACCTGACAACTTGTCAAGATAACTGTATGAATATCATTATAAACCTTTAACTGAAAACTTTAAAGCCATTTCAAGTCAGTTGACAATAGTAAATAACTAACATTTCTATTACATTACTATTCGGTTATGTTTTTCAATTTGGTGATCTTATTTAAATGAAACCAGATTTCAAATTTCATTAAACAATTAATGCAATATTAAATACATGGACCACGAAGGTCATTACTGTTAAACAGTAATGGAACAAATATAGATCTTTGGGTGACCCTAATAGATTGTCATCCTGTGCTGTTCTGAGAAACAATGTTGACATTATCAACTCTTCCTCTCAGTCTCTATTTAAACCTCTGGTGGGAGGTCTATGCAAAGTCAATCCTTTCATCCCTTTATAATCAGACAGTCAGCTCTAGCCTTCCCATTATAGGTCACCTGGCTGACATTACAGTGAGCCCTGCACTAACTATCACTAAACAATGGAGCTTACGAAAAGCCCTGGAGTGGAATGGGAGAATGAATAAAAGGCCAGTTCACTCTGACTGAGGACGTCTTCACAAGCACACAGTTATTGTAGGCCAAGAGGACTCTGCTGTTTATTATTGTGCTTGCCAGTGGCGGGTTTAGGTATAGGCGACATGGGCAGCCACCCAGGGCAGCATTTTGCTGGGGGCGGCACGGGGTGCCCACACACTAAAAAAAAATGTTTTATTACATTTTGAATGGTGACATTTGCGTGTTCGGTTCTCTATCACTCAGTTGCTCATCACGTCAATGATATCATGTCAGCATGTGGGTCAATTAACCTTGCCGGGGTGGGCGCCTGATAGTTTGTGGGCTAGGCAGGCTACTGCCTGGGAAGGGCTCCCACTCAGAAGTACGAGATGGGGAGGGGGCAGGGTTAGGTTGACCTCAGGTCTCCCCACTGGAAGCCTGAGGTAGGGGGAGTGGGGGAATCTATCAAATAGCGCACCTCTAACTTTGTACAGGACTAATGCAATTAGCGTTGGACTAGTAACCGGAAGGTTGCAAGTTCAAACCCCGTGCTGACAAGGTACAAATCTGTCGTTCTGCCTCTGAACAGGAAGTTAACCCACTGTTCCTAGGCCGTCATTGAAAATAAGAATTTGTTCTTAACTGACTTGCCTGGTTAAATAAAGTTTACAAAATAAAAAAATAAAAAATTGTTCTGCAATTTAGTTTGTGTGTTTCTTGTGTGAAGTGCATTAGTGTAATAATCAGGTTCTATTCTTTATAAGTGTGTTATTTTGTGTATTTGTGTGATATAGGATTTGTGCAATTTAGTTTAATTTGTGTGTTTTTTGTTAGCAATAGGGTAATAGTGCAATAATTTGATTTTTTTTTACATTGGTATTTATTTACTACAATTTGTTTCTATTTGTCTTTGTTAATTATTTTCGATAGTTATGAGTCTTTTTGTATATATTTTTAGATTCATATAGTTTTAAATGACCATTTATTTGTGTTGTTCCAAATGTCTGAATAAAAATTACAGTTAAGGTAGGTGAACACCCCGCTGAAGGGGATTCAACCAGGGAGCCATACAAGCTAGAACCTCCACTGCTCGACAGAAACACTGACTGAAGCTGGTGAACCAGCTGTACAACATGGATAGGTGGGGTACTACTACCTCTCTTTGTGTCACACTAGAATAATACTGAGTATCAGTAGTGTAAATAATAAAACAACAATATCACAAAGCACTACACTACAAGAGTCCAAACACTAACATTCAAACTACCTCTTGCCTAGACTGGTCAAGCTTTCTTGATGTCACACAAGTAATTAACTTATTTGGGACAGGGGGCAGTATTGAGTAGCTTGGATAGCTACTCAGTAGCTGTTGCCCAGAGTAAACTAAATGCTACTCTGTCCTAAAAGCAAGAATATGCATATAATTAGTAGATTTTGATAGGAAACACTCTGAAGTTTCTAAAACTGTTTGAATGATGTCTGTGAGTATAACAGAGCTCATATGGCAGGCAAAAACCTGAGAAAAAATCCACCAGGAAGTGGGAAATCTGAGGTTTGTAGTTTTTCAACTCAGCCCGTATTGAAAATATAGTGGGATATGGGTAATCTTGCACTTCCTAAGGCTTCCACTAGATGTCAACAGTCTTTAGAACGTTGTTTCAGGCTTCTACTGTGAAGGGGGGCTGAATGAGAGGGGAATGAGTCAGAGGTATATCAGCAGCCACGGCTCGCGATGCGCGGTCATGAGAAAGTTACCTCTCGTTCCATTGCTTTTCTACAGACAAATGAATTCTCCTGTTGGGACATTATTGAACATTTATGATAAAAACATCCTAAAGATTGATTCTATACATCGTTTGTTATGTTTCTACGACTAGTAATATAACTTTTTGGAATTTTCGTCTGACATTTCCGCTGGACTTGCCCCGCGCCTCATGGGTTTCGATTTGTTTACTAAATGCCCTAACAAAAGGAGGAATTTGGACATAAATTATGGACATTATGGAACAAATCAAACATTTATTGTGGAACTGGGATTCCTGGGAGTGCATTCTGACGAAGATTATCAAAGGTAAGTGAATATTTATAATGCTATTTCTGACTTATGTTGACTCCAACATGGTGGATATCTTCTTGGGTTGTGTATGTCTCTGAGCGCCATACTCAGATTATTACATGGCATTATTGCATGGTTTTCCGTAATGTTTTTTTGAAATCTGACACATTAAGACAAAAATAAATTCCACAATTAACTTTTAACAAGGCACACCTGTTAATTGAAATTCATTCCAGGTGTCTACCTCATGAAGCTGGTTGAGAGAATGCCAAAAGTGTACGAAGCTGTCATCATGTCAAAGGGTGGTTACTTTGAAGAATCTCAATAATAAAATATATTTTGATGTTTAACACTTTTTTTGGTTACTACATGATTCCATATGTTTTATTTCATAGTTTTGATGTAGAAAATTTTAAAATAGTCAAATGTAAGAGTGTCCAAACTTTTGACTGGTACTGCATATGTAATTATTAATCGTATATAATTGAATATACCAATTATTGGTGTCACTCAAGGATCTACACTGAACAAATATATAAATGCAACATGCAAAGTGTTGGTCCCCTGTTTCATGAGCTGAAATAAAAGATCCCATAAAATCAATGTTCCATAAGTACAAAAAAGCTTATTTTTGTGAACAAATTTTAGTGAGCATTTCTCAAAATTTTTAACCTTTATATTACTATGCAAGTCAGTTAAGAACAAATTCTCATTTTCAATGATGGCCTAGTTCAGAACAACAGATTTGTACCTTGTCAGCTCTGGGATTCGATCTTGCAACGCTCTAACCACTAGGCTACCACCTGACAAGTGATGTGTGGCATATCAAGAAGCCTATTAACCCATTACAGTCTAAGTGCTGGCTGGGGGATGGGTGGGGGTTGTACTATAGTTTGCCATCAGATATTATATATTTAATTTTGATTCACATGATTACTTTTATGACTTTTTCTTCATATTTTTGATCCAAAAATGGCAGGTACGTGTTTTTATATGTTTTCACGGTTTATCATTTTAGATTTAATTAAAAATCTGATCTGTCTATGAGAGTATTTCATGTGTCGACCAGTGTGTGTAGTTGATGCAAATTGTGTTGCATCGAGTCTTTTAGAAACTTTCATACTAAGATCAATGTTAACATCAGTTTTTGTACAGCACTGCAGCCTCCTGTGTCACTGTGGCTGTCGTGCACAATCTGAGTGTCTGATTATGAAGGGATAAACGGGAGGGAGACTTTGCATAGACCACCCTCTAGAGAAATAAATATCCTGACAGGGAAAGATCTGCTCTATTCCTTTATTCTCTCTACTCCCTGTCCTGTCTGTAGTTCAGATTCTACTTATGAGACGTGTTGACTATAATGGCTTTAGAATGATGTGTTGACTACATATAATGGCTTTAGTATTGTGTGTTTACTATATATAATGGCTTTAGTATGATGTGTTGACTATATATAATGGCTTTAGTATGATGTGTTGACTATATATAATGGCTTTAGTATGATGTGTTGACTATAATGGCTTTAGTATGATGTGTTGACTATATATAATGGCTTTAGTATGATGTGTTGACTATATATAATGGCTTTAGTATGATGTGTTGACTATATATAATGGCTTTAGTATGATGTGTTGACTATATATAATGGCTTTAGTATGATGTGTTGACTATATATAATGGCTTTAGTATGATGTGTTGACTATAATGGCTTTAGTATGATGTGTTGACTATATATAATGGCTTTAGTATGATGTGTTGACTATAATGGCTTTAGTATGATGTGTTGACTATAATGGCTTTAGTATGATGTGTTGACTATAATGGCTTTAGTATGATGTGTTGACTATATATAATGGCTTTAGTATGATGTGTTGACTATATATAATGGCTTTAGTATGATGTGTTGACTATATATAATGGCTTTAGTATGACGTGTTGACTATATATAATGGCTTTAGTATGACGTGTTGACTATATATAATGGCTTTAGTATGATGTGTTGACTATATATAATGGCTTTAGTATGATGTGTTGACTACATATAATGGCTTTAGTATGATGTGTTGACTATAATGGCTTTAGTATGATGTGTTGACTATATATAATGGCTTTAGTATGATGTGTTGACTATATATAATGGCTTTAGTATGATGTGTTGACTACATATAATGGCTTTAGTATGATGTGTTGACTATATATAATGGCTTTAGTATGATGTGTTGACTACATATAATGGCTTTAGTATGATGTGTTGACTACATATAATGGCTTTAGTATGATGTGTTGACTATATATAATGGCTTTAGTATGATGTGTTGACTACGTATAATGGCTTTAGTATGATGTACTTCCGGCGCCGACAGAGATGGCCGCCTCGCTTCGCGTTCCTAGGAAACTATGCAGTTTTTTGTTTTTTTACGTGTTATTTCTTACACTAGTACCCCAGGTCATCTTAGGTTTCTTTACATACAGCCGAGAAGAACTACTGAATACAAGATCAGCGTCAACTCACCATCAGTACGACCAAGAATATGTTTTTCGCGATGCGGATCCTGTGTTCTGCCTTACAACCAGTGTAACCGAGTGGATCACATGCAGCGACCAAAAAAAAAACTACTCAGAAAAAGAGGGAAATGAAGCGGTCTTCTAGTCAGACTCCGGAGACGGGCACATCGTGCACCACTCCCTAGCATTCTTCTTGCCAATGTCCAGTCTCTTGACAACAAGGTTGATGAAATCCGAGCAAGGGTAGCATTCCAGAGGGACATCAGAGACTGTAACGTTCTTTGCTTCACGGAAACATGGCTAACTGGAGAGACGCAATCCGAAGCGGTGCAGCCAGCGGGTTTCTCCACGCATCGCGCCGACAGAAACAAACATCTTTCTGGTAAGAAGACGGGCGGGGGCGTATGTCTTATGGCCAACGTGACATGGTGTGATGAAAGAAACATACAGGAACTCAAATCCTTCTGTTCACCTGATTTAGAATTCCTCACAATCAAATGTAGACCGCATTATCTACCAAGAGAATTCTCTTCGATTATAATCACAGCCGTATATATCCCCCAAGCAGCAGACACATCGATGGCTCTGAACGAACTTTATTTAACTCTCTGCAAACTGGAAACGATTTACCCGGAGGCTGCATTCATTGTAGCTGGGGATTTTAACAAGGCTAATCTGAAAACAAGACTCCCTAAATTTTATCAGCATATCGATTGCGCAACCAGGGGTGGAAAGACCCTGGATCATTGTTACTCTAACTTCCGCGACGCATATAAGGCCCTGCCCCGCCCCCTTTCGGAAAAGCTGACCACGACTCCATTTTGTTGATCCCTGCCTACAGACAGAAACTAAAACAAGAAGCTCCCACGCTGAGGTCTGTCCAACGCTGGTCCGACCAAGCTGACTCCACACTCCAAGACTGCTTCCATCACGTGGACTGGGAGATGTTTCGTATTGCGTCAGACAACAACATTGACGAATACGCTGATACGGTGTGCGAGTTCATTAGAACGTGCGTTGAAGATGTCGTTCCCATAGCAACGATTAAAACATTCCCTAACCAGAAACCGTGGATTGATGGCAGCATTCGTGTGAAACTGAAGGCACGAACCACTGCTTTTAATCAGGGCAAGGTGTCTGGTAACATGACTGAATACAAACAGTGCAGCTATTCCCTCCGCAAGGCTATCAAACAAGCTAAGCGCCAGTACAGAGACAAAGTAGAATCTCAATTCAACGGCTCAGACACAAGAGGTATGTGGCAGGGTCTACAGTCAATCACGGACTACAGGAAGAAACCCAGCCCAGTCACGGACCAGGATGTCTTGCTCCCAGGCAGACTAAATAACTTTTTGCCCGCTTTGAGGACAATACAGTCCCACTGACACGGCCTGCAACGGAAACATGCGGTCTCTCCTTCACTGCAGCCGAAGTGAGTAAGACATTTAAACGTGTTAACCCTCGCAAGGCTGCAGGCCCAGACGGCATCCCCAGCTGCGCACTCAGAGCATGCGCAGACCAGCTGGCCGGTGTGTTTACGGACATATTCAATCAATCCCTATACCAGTCTGCTGTTCCCACATGCTTCAAGAGGGCCACCATTGTTCCTGTTCCCAAGAAAGCTAAGGTAACTGAGCTAAACGACTACCGCCCCGTAGCACTCACATCCGTCATCATGAAGTGCTTTGAGAGACTAGTCAAGGACCATATCACCTCCACCCTACCTGACACCCTTGACCCACTCCAATTTGCTTACCGCCCAAATAGGTCCACAGACGATGCAATCTCAACCACACTGCACACTGCCCTAACCCATCTGGACAAGAGGAATACCTATGTGAGAATGCTGTTCATCGACTACAGCTCGGCATTCAACACCATAGTACCCTCCAAGCTCGTCATCAAGCTCGAGACCCTGGGTCTCGACCCCGCCCTGTGCAACTGGGTACTGGACTTCCTGACGGGCCGCCCCCAGGTGGTGAGGGTAGGCAACAACATCTCCTCCCCGCTGATCCTCAACACTGGGGCCCCACAAGGGTGCGTTCTGAGCCCTCTCCTGTACTCCCTGTTCACCCACGACTGCGTGGCCATGCACGCCTCCAACTCAATCATCAAGTTTGCGGACGACACAACAGTGGTAGGCTTGATTACCAACAACGACGAGACGGCCTACAGGGAGGAGGTGAGGGCCCTCGGAGTGTGGTGTCAGGAAAATAACCTCACACTCAACGTCAACAAAACTAAGGAGATGATTGTGGACTTCAGGAAACAGCAGAGGGAACACCCCCATCCACATCGATGGAACAGTAGTGGAGAGGGTAGCAAGTTTTAAGTTCCTCGGCATACACATCAGACAAACTGAATTGGTCCACTCACACAGACAGCATCGTGAGGAAGGCGCAGCAGCGCCTCTTCAACCTCAGGAGGCTGAAGAAATTCGGCTTGTCACCAAAAGCACTCACAAACTTCTACAGATGCACAATCGAGAGCATCCTGGCAGGCTGTATCACCGCCTGGTATGGCAACTGCACCGCCCTCAACCGTAAGGCTCTCCAGAGGGTAGTGAGGTCTGCACAACGCATCACCGGGGGCAAACTACCTGCCCTCCAGGACACCTACACCACCCGATGCTACAGGAAGGCCATAAAGATCATCAAGGACATCAACCACCCGAGCCACTGCCTGTTCACCCCGCTGCCATCCAGAAGGCGAGGTCAGTACAGGTGCATCAAAGCTGGGACCGAGAGACTGAAAAACAGCTTCTATCTCAAGGCCATCAGACTGTTAAACAGCCACCACTAACATTGAGTGGCTACTGCCAACACACTGTCAATGACACTGACTCTACTCCAGCCACTTTAATCATGGGAATTGATGGGAAATGATGTAAATATATCACTAGCCACTTTAAACAATGCTACCTTATATAATGTTACTTACCCTACATTGTTCATCTCATATGCATACGTTGATACTGTACTCTATATCATCGACTGCATCCTTATGTAATACATGTATCACTAGCCACTTTAACTATGCCACTTGGTTTACATACTTATCTCATATGTATATACTGTACTCGATATCATCTACTGTATCTTGCCTATGCTGCTCTGTACCATCACTCATTCATATATCCTTATGTACATATTCTTTATCCCCTTACACTGTGTATGACAGTAGTTTTTTTTGGAATTGTTAGTTAGATTACTTGCTCGTTATTACTGCATTGTCGGAACTAGAAGCACAAGCATTTCGCTACACTCGCATTAACATCTGCTAACCATGTGTATGTGACAAATAAAATTTGATTTGATTTGAATTTGACTATATATAATGGCTTTAGTATTGTGTGTTGAAGATCAGCAACAAGGGGACAAAAGTTCACCATTTTTACTTGGAGTTTAAATGTCTGAAAATCTTTTAATGATGTATGGTTTTGACGCTTTTGGTAAGGTTAACTTATTAAATTATAATTTGACATTTTTTGAGACTGAGCATTAGTCTTAATAGTTGATATCTTGGTGTGGAGATACATTTATATTTTGTAGCTAGGTGAGACAACCATGTATCACAGTCAAATACAGTACCAGTCAAAAGTTTGGACAGACCACCTCATTCAAGGGTTTTTCTTGTACTATTTTCTACATTGTAGAATAATAGCGAAGATATCAAATTATGAAATGACTCATATGGAATCATGTCGTAGCCGAAAAAGTGTTAACCTCTCTAGGGTCTGTCAACAGCCAGTGAAACTGCAGGGCGCCAAATTTAAAACAGAAATCCCATAATTAAAATTCCTCAAACATACACATTTTTTTACACTATTTTAAATATACAATAGTTGTAAATCCAGCCACAGTGTCCGATTTCAAAAAGGCTTTATGACGAAAGCAAACCAATCGATTATATTAGGTCAGAGCCAAGTCACAGAAAAACACAGCCATTTTTCCAGCGAAAGAGAGGAGTCACAAAAATCAGAAATATAGATAAAATTAATCACTAACCTTTGATGATATTCATCAGGTGACACTCTTAGGACTTCATGTTACACAATACATGTATGTTTTGTTCGGTAAAGTTCATATTTATATCCAAAAATCAGAATTGACATTGGCACGTTATGTTCAGTAGTTCCAAATCATCCGGGGATTTTGCAGCGAGCCACATCAATTTACAGAAATACTCATAATAAACATTGATAAACGATACAAGTGTTATTCACAGATTTAAGATATACTTCTCCTTAATACAACCGCTGTCAGATTTTAAAAAAACAAACCATGCAATAATCTGAGTACGGCGCTCAAATCAAATCAAATCAAATCAAATCAAATTTTATTTGTCACATACACATGGTTAGCAGATGTTAATGCGAGTGTAGCGAAATGCTTGTGCTTCTAGTTCCGACAATGCAGTAATAACGAGCAAGTAATCTAACTAACAATTCCAAAAAAAAAACTACTGTCATACACAGTGTAAGGGGATAAAGAATATGTACATAAGGATATATGAATGAGTGATGGTACAGAGCAGCATAGGCAAGATACAGTAGATGATATCGAGTACAGTATATACATATGAGATAAGTATGTAAACCAAGTGGCATAGTTAAAGTGGCTAGTGATACATGTATTACATAAGGATGCAGTCGATGATATAGAGTACAGTATCAACGTATGCATATGAGATGAACAATGTAGGGTAAGTAACATTATATAAGGTAGCATTGTTTAAAGTGGCTAGTGATATATTTACATCATTTCCCATCAATTCCCATGATTAAAGTGGCTGGAGTAGAGTCAGTGTCATTGACAGTGTGTTGGCAGTAGCCACTCAATGTTAGTGGTGGCTGTTTAACAGTCTGATGGCCTTGAGATAGAAGCTGTTTTTCAGTCTCTCGGTCCCAGCTTTGATGCACCTGTACTGACCTCGCCTTCTGGATGGCAGCGGGGTGAACAGGCAGTGGCTCGGGTGGTTGATGTCCTTGATGATCTTTATGGCCTTCCTGTAGCATCGGGTGGTGTAGGTGTCCTGGAGGGCAGGTAGTTTGCCCCCGGTGATGCGTTGTGCAGACCTCACTACCCTCTGGAGAGCCTTACGGTTGAGGGCGGTGCAGTTGCCATACCAGGCGGTGATACAGCCCGCCAGGATGCTCTCGATTGTGCATCTGTAGAAGTTTGTGAGTGCTTTTGGTGACAAGCCGAATTTCTTCAGCCTCCTGAGGTTGAAGAGGCGCTGCTGCGCCTTCCTCACGATGCTGTCTGTGTGAGTGGACCAATTCAGTTTGTCTGTGATGTGTATGCCGAGGAACTTAAAACTTGCTACCCTCTCCACTACTGTTCCATCGATGTGGATGGGGGTGTTCCCTCTGCTGTTTCCTGAAGTCCACAATCATCTCCTTAGTTTTGTTGACGTTGAGTGTGAGGTTATTTTCCTGACACCACACTCCGAGGGCCCTCACCTCCTCCCTGTAGGCCGTCTCGTCGTTGTTGGTAATCAAGCCTACCACTGTTGTGTCGTCCGCAAACTTGATGATTGAGTTGGAGGCGTGCATGGCCACGCAGTCGTGGGTGAACAGGGAGTACAGGAGAGGGCTCAGAACGCACCCTTGTGGGGCCCCAGTGTTGAGGATCAGCGGGGAGGAGATGTTGTTGCCTACCCTCACCACCTGGGGGCGGCCCGTCAGGAAGTCCAGTACCCAGTTGCACAGGGCGGGGTCGAGACCCAGGGTCTCGAGCTTGATGACGAGCTTGGAGGGTACTATGGTGTTGAATGCCGAGCTGTAGTCGATGAACAGCATTCTCACATAGGTATTCCTCTTGTCCAGATGGGTTAGGGCAGTGTGCAGTGTGGTTGAGATTGCATCGTCTGTGGACCTATTTGGGCGGTAAGCAAATTGGAGTGGGTCAAGGGTGACAGGTAGGGTGGAGGTGATATGGTCCTTGACTAGTCTCTCAAAGCACTTCATGATGACGGATGTGAGTGCTACAGGGCGGTAGTCGTTTAGCTCAGTTACCTTAGCTTTCTTGGGAACAGGAACAATGGTGGCCCTCTTGAAGCATGTGGGAACAGCAGACTGGTATAGGGATTGATTGAATATGTCCGTAAACACACCGGCCAGCTGGTGGCCAGCTCTCAGAAGAATAAGTCACAATAGCTGCAATGTTGGCATCAACATAAACAAGAAATTACATAATAAATATTCCCTTACCTTTGATGACCTACATCAGAAAGCACTCCAGGAATCCCAGGTCCACAATAAATGTTTGTTTTTTTCGATAATGTCCGTTATTTATGTCCAAATACCTTCTTTTGTTAGCCTGTTTGGTATACATATCCAAACGCTCATTCTGGTCAGCGTTACGTCAGACAAAAACTTCAAAAAGTTATATTACAGATCAAAGCAACATTTCAAACTAAGTACAGAATCAATCGTTAGGATGTTTTTAACATATAGCTTCAATAAAGTTCCAACCGGAGTATTCCTTTGTGTCTTGATGAGCAATGGAAAGCAAGTGGATACCATGAGGAATGCGTGTGATCAGAAAATGGCTGACTGCCAATAATTGTCATAGATTCTGATAGATTCTGCTCTCATTCAGTCCCACAACACAGTATTCAAATTTTGATACATGGTTGACATCTAGTGGAACCCCTAGGAAGTGCAACATCATTAATATCTCAAGGGGATTTCATTGGGAACTGTGGTGAATACATACCAAGCTTAGATTTCTCACTTCCTGTTTTGATTTCTCCTCAGGATTCTGCCTGCCTTATGAGTTCTGTTATACTGACAGACATCATTCAAACAGTTTTAGAAACTTTAGAGTGTTTTCTATCCAATACTATCCAATACCAATACTAATATATGCATATATTAGCAGCTGAGACTGAGGAGCAGGCCGTTTACTTTGGGCAACTTATTCATCCAAGCTACTCAATACTGCCCCCTGGCCATAAGAAGTTAAACCAGAACTTTACACACTCTGGGTTGCAGACCGATTATAATAATTGAAAATGCTAAACATTGATAATACAATTTTATATCACCCATGGATAAATGTTTTTGGTCTGTGTGGACCAATTTGGGTATGTAAATCTCGAGATGCGATAACAACATTTTGGAAAACAGTTTCTCTTTTTATCAAAGATAGGGGCATTAGTGAAAATACTGGGTGGCATCCTTACCTTTTTAAAGAGTAAATGAACCCTTGTTAATTAACAGCTGTGTTATTCATTTTGAGCAATAGTGGACCTAATTGATTCAACAATTTTAAATAGACCTTCGAAGGATCACCGTCCCATCCAGGTGATTTTCCTTTATTCAAGCTATCCAATGCCCTTTTGAGTTCATTGAGAGAGATTTGGGCTCCCAGTGAGGTGGCTTCCTCTGAGAGAAAATTAGTTCTTAATTATTTTAGAAAGGACTTAGTCTGGCTTGGTGTAGATTTACAATCAGCGGTGTACAGTTCTTTATAGAAGCGGGAGAATCTTTGATTTCTTAATTTGGGTTCTGATAGTAATTCCTCTGTTTCAGTTTCAATAGTTGCAATACCAGCTAATTGATCTGAGTAGCTTGTTGGCCAGTAAACGACTAGCAATCATAGCAATCTAACTGTTGGTGTCTCTCAAGGATCTATACACAGCCCTATTTTCTTATCAAATGTTTTTATCTTTTTAAGTATTTCATTATTAATCTGTGAGACTATGGTATGTGTTGACCAGTTTGTGTGTTGTTTACACGTGGTTGATGGGAACAGAGATTAGATCATAGACTCATAGAGAGTTTTACACTGAGATCAGTTTATGCACAGCGCTGCAGCCTCCTGTGTCACTGTGTCTCTGGCACAATAATAAACAGCAGAGTCTTCAGTCTTCAGGCTGTTCATCTGGAGATACACCTGCTTCATGCTGTTGTCTCTGGAGATGGTGAACCGACCCTGAACAGACTGAGAGTAGGCAATATTGCTACTGTCATAATGCACTGCCACAAATTCTTGTCCTTTACCAGGAGCCTGTTTGATCCATGCCATCCATAGCCATTTATGTCTAAACTAGAGGCTGTACAGGTCAGTTTGTGGGCTTCTAAAGGCTTTTTAACCACTGGTCCAGACTCAGTCAGTGTTTGACTCTGAACACCTGTTGGAAGAAAGTAACATTAGAGCTAATAGCTGGACTCAAAACCTCACATAATAACAATCTGAAGGTTTTCTTCAAACAAAATGAGTTTTCACCTGTCAGTCCTATTATCATCAGTAAAAACACAGTAGTAAATGTCATGATGAACTCTTTGTATGACGTGTCTCTGTTCCTCAGTCGAGTCAGTTTGTCTTTCATCCACTCTGCTGTAGATACAGTGCCTTGCGAAAGTATTCGGCCCCCTTGAACTTTGCGACCTTTTGCCACATTTTAGGCTTCAAACATAAAGATATAAAACTGTATTTTTTGTAAAGAATCAACAACAAGTGGGACACAATCATGAAGTGGAACGACATTTATTGGATATTTCAAACTTTTTTAACAAATCAAAAACTGAAAAATTGGGCATGCAAAATTATTCAGCCCTCTTAAGTTAATACTTTGTAGCGCCACCTTTTGCTGCGATTACAGCTGTAAGTCGCTTGGGGTATGTCTCAGTGAGGTTGGATGGAGAGCATTTGTGAACAGCATTTTTCAGTTCTTTCCACAGATTCTCGATTGGATTCAGGTCTGGACTTTGACTTGGCCATTCTAACACCTGGATATGTTTATTTTTGAACCATTCCATTGTAGATTTTGCTTTATGTTTTGGATCATTGTCTTGTTGGAAGACAAATCTCCGTCCCAGTCTCAGGTCTTTTGCAGACTCCATCAGGTTTTCTTCCAGAATGGTCCTGTATTTGGCTCCATCCATCTTCCCATCAATTTTAACCATCTTCCCTGTCCCTGCTGAAGAAAAGCAGGCCCAAACCATGATGCTGCCACCACCATGTTTGATAGTGGGGATGGTGTGTTCAGGGTGATGAGCTGTGTTGCTTTTACGCCAAACATAACGTTTTACATTGTTGCCAAAAAGTTCAATTTTGGTTTCATCTGACCAGAGCACCTTCTTCCACATGTTTGGTGTGTCTCCCAGGTGGCTTGTGGCAAACTTTAAACGACACTTTTTATGGATATCTTTAAGAAATGGCTTTCTTCTTGCCACTCTTCCATAAAGGCCAGATTTGTGCAATATACGACTGATTGTTGTCCTATGGACAGAGTCTCCCACCTCAGCTGTAGATCTCTGCAGTTCATCCAGAGTGATCATGGGCCTCTTGGCTGCATCTCTGATCAGTCTTCTCCTTGTATGAGCTGAAAGTTTAGAGGGACGGCCAGGTCTTGGTAGATTTGCAGTGGTCTGATACTCCTTCCATTTCAATATTATCGCTTGCACAGTGCTCCTTGGGATGTTTAAAGCTTGGGAAATCTTTTTGTATCCAAATCCGGCTTTAAACTTCTTCACAACAGTATCTCGGACCTGCCTGGTGTGTTCCTTGTTCTTCATGATGCTCTCTGCGCTTTTAACGGACCTCTGAGACTATCACAGTGCAGGTGCATTTATACGGAGACTTGATTACACACAGGTGGATTGTATTTATCATCATTAGTCATTTAGGTCAACATTGGATCATTCAGAGATCCTCACTGAACTTCTGGAGAGAGTTTGCTGCACTGAAAGTAAAGGGGCTGAATAATTTTGCACGCCCAATTTTTCAGTTTTTGATTTGTTAAAAAGTTTGAAATATCCAATAAATGTTGTTCCACTTCATGATTGTGTCCCACTTGTTGTTGATTCTTCACAAAAAAATACAGTTTTATATCTTTATGTTTGAAGCCTGAAATGTGGCAAAAGGTCGCAAAGTTCAAGGGGGCCGAATACTTTCGCAAGGCACTGTAAGTAGTGATGGAAGAGCTCAGAGTTTTGCATTGACTCCTCCTCACTGGGTGGGAAGAGCAAATAGAGTTGAAATATAGTCCATGGATTACTTCACTACTCAAGAGGCACTGTGTTATATGTCTATATGATTTTTAAGCATTTCACTTCATAATATGTTTTAATATTTATCATATGGGTTAGATATTATTAGTATAGGGTATTTTGGCCAAGTTCTCCTTTAGTATGTAAATTCTGGACATACTGGATTCATAATGATGCTGTCTAATAAACATCACATGTTCTGGTATCAATTATGCAAATATACCTTACTTCATGCCATATGACACTCCAGTTAACCTAGCTTGCCCTCTAGTGGCCTTGGTGCAGGGATGATTAGTCATCCTGCACTCAGAATAAACCAATGGAAACAAACAAATGAAAAGGGGAGCATGCTACTAAATAATATAATGATTGAATATCACTACTAATTCTGTGCCAATACTGTGGTATTAGTATAAGTATGTTTGCTAGCAAATGTGACGCACACAAAATGTACGCCTTATTTTTCTAAATAAATATTCTGTTTAAGAACGTATGTCCTCCAGACGTTATATTGGACGTCGTTCATACCAAGAGTTACCGCAAGGGGGAGACTGCGATATCTGGGCGCTCTGGTTGGTAATGTACTTTGACCTTGGCACTACTTCCTTGTTCTGAGCAAAACTGTGCACAAACCAGACATCTTATTTCCAGTCTCATTTCTCCTGTTTTATAGGTCGGTATTATGTATACATTTATGCGCGTTATTGTTATTTGCAAGGAAAATATACTACTAATGGTCTGTTAGTGGTTTTACGAAGTTGTTGTGACAGATGGCTGCTCATTGTTACTCAGGGAGGGTGTTTCTAGCCAGGTATGCTAGTTAAATGAAACATTTTAAGCTGTGGGGATAGGCCAGTGTGCATGTGAATGGTCTTGCACTGGGTAATGAATGAATGAGTGATGGTGTAAATTGGTTAAATAGGAATTTGGTCCAAATGTATTTTTACCTGTTTGTGATAGATGGTTTATATGTGAATGATTATTTTTGATACCAAAAGAAAAATACAAAAGATATTTTGAGAATGTTTTTAATAAATTCTAAGGGATGTTGTCCACAAACCAGACAACTTATTTCCAGTCATGTAATTTCTCCTGTTTTAGAGGATACTATTATCTGTTGACGTGGTCTAAGCTGTTACACTAACATCTATGTTATTGTTCAAAAGGGGCTGACCCTGGTTTGTGTCACTGTGGAGGGTAGAGAGCAAAGTAATGCTATGTCATCAGTCTGCAGACTTTGACCTGTTAAAATCACTATGGTTCTAGAAGTGGCTTTGGAAATGCTAAACTTGTTTTTCACTAAATAGTTTAATCTAATAATTTAACCACCCCAAATATGAGCAATCCATTCTGGTGCTTTCCCTGCTGGCTGTTGGATCCAAGTTGTTGTGTAGTTATCATTAATCAAAGAATACTCAGAACTTACAGGTCCAAAGACTGTTCATGCTCTATGGCCATTGGGCCTTGCTGGGTGAGCTCAACACCACAGTGCACACCTGTGAAAAAGAAAACAATGAACGATTGTCCAAATTACTCAGCATTACCAGTTAGTTGGGCTTTTGAAATAATAATAATTGTTTTTTTTATTTGTCTATTTATATCCCCCAAATGGAGAGAGACTCACAGGATGCAGCTGCCAGCAGCAGCAGAAGACGTAAGGAACATGGTTTTGTGTTGTAGTTAAACTGGTGGAAGCTGCACTTGTCTATACCAACTGAGTGAAGGACAGATGGACACTGCTCTTTACATAAATAGATTACCTTCTTAGCATAGAGGTGAGGGGTTGGGATAAGAGGATAAACATTTCGATGTTTTACTAGGGCTGGTTGATATGGCCAAAATATCAGTGTTTTTTTATAGTATTTTATGTTTTTGAATAATAGTAGTTCTAGGTCTGCTTTATGAATAGTGTGTAACCCTAGGTGTGCAACACATACATTTTAACTGATATTAATGCATATTTCTCCATTCCTATTGTTTTATACTGTTCAATTCAACTTCAACCCAAAATTATTTCCTGCAATTTCAAATTATGAATTTCCTGTACTCATCTGAGATCATTTCCACACTGCTACGTAGGGCTGCACGATATGGGCAAAACATCTAGGCCTTATTTAAATTTTTAACCATTGAGCCACGATCACGTCTCTTTTTCGTTGTCCATTGAGCATGCTTTTTAGTCCAGGACTAGGTTTAATAATCTGTGTCCCCCTAGAGACTTTTATACCAAGATCAGTGTCACCAGGTTTTGTACAGCACGGCAGCCTCCTGTGTCTCTGGCACAATAATAAACAGGAGAGTCTTCATGCTGTTCATCTGGAGATACACCTACTGCTTGCTGTTGTCTATGGAGATTGTGAACCGACCCTGAACAGACTGGGGGTAGTAAGTGCTACCTCTCCCAATAGTTGCGTTGCACTCCAGTCCTTTCCCAGGTGCCTGTCTGATCCAAGCATACCAATCATGGCCACTAAACCCAGTATATGTACAAGTCAGTTTTTTATCTACAGATTCAGACTGAGTCGCTGTCTGACCATGCATTCCTGTGGAGACAAAGTAACATTAGAAAAAAATCCCTGGATTCGAAATCTCACATAACAATCTGTAAAAGTACATCCAGTCTTAAAATGTTCCCCTGTCAACCCTATAATCATCAGTAGTAAAGCAATAGTATATTTCATAATGAACTGTCAGAAGTTATGGTGTGTCTTTGTTCTTCAGTCTAGTCAGTGCTTCACTCATCTCCTCCACTCTGCATCTCCTCCACTCCCCTCTGCTGCTACTCGCTGTTTATTATCTATGCTCCAATGCTTTGTCTTCAGCTTGTCGTATCCATCCAGGAGAGTAAGAAGTCGGAAGTTTACATACAGTTGAAGTCGGAAGTTTACATACACTTACAGTGGGGCAAAAAGTATTTAGTCAGCCACCAATTGTGCAAGTTCTCCCACTTAAAAAGATGAGAGGCCTGTAATTTTCATCATAGAAGAGAACCGTTACATAGTTGAAGTGGACCTATCTCCTCCTCTGACGAAGAGGTGTAGCAAGGATCGGACCAAAATGCAGCGTGATGATGATTCATTATATTTTAATGAAGGGAAAAACTATACATGAAGAAACTACAAAATAATGAAATGTGAAAACCGAAACAGCCCTATCTGGTGCAAACACAAAGACAGGAACAATCACCCACAAAACACTCAAAGAATGTGGCTGCCTAAATATGGTTCCCAATCAGAGACAACGATAAACACCTGCCTCTGATTGAGAACCACTCCAGATAGCCATAGACTTTGCTAGATACCTCCACTAAGCCACACACCCAATAACTAACAAAACCCCAAGACAAAACACACCACAATAAACCCATGTCACACCCCGGCCTGACCACATAAATAAAGACAAACACAATAATACTTCGACCAGGGCGTGACAAACTATGACAGACAAAATTACATTATTTTTCTCCAGAAAATCACATTGTAGGATTTTTATTAATTTATTTGCAAATTATGATGTAAAATAAGTATTTGGTCAATAACAAAAGTTTATCTCAATACTTTGTTATATACCCTTTGTTGGCAAGGACAGAGGTCAAATGTTTTCTGTAAGTCTTCACAAGGTTTTCACACACTGTTGCTGGTATTTTGGCCCATTCCTCCAAGCAGATCTCCTCTAGAGCAGTGATGTTTTGGGGCTGTTGCTGGGCAACACAGACTTTCAACTCCCTCCAAAGATTTTCTATGGGGTTGAGATCTGAAGACTGGCTAGGCCACTCCAGGACCTTGAAATGCTTCTTACGAAGCCACTCCTTCGTTGACTGGGCGGTGTGTTTGGGATCATTGTCATGCTGAAAGACCCAGCCACGTTTCATCTTCAATGCCATTGCTGATGGAATGAGGTTTTCACTCAAAATCTCACGATACATGGCCCCATTCATTCTTTCCTTTACACGGATCAGTTGTCCTGGTCCCTTTGCAGAAAAACAGCCCCAAAGCATGATGTTTCCACCCCCATGCTTCACAGTAGGTATGGTATTCTTTGGATGCAACTCAGCATTCTTTGTCCTCCAAACACGACGAGTTGAGTTTTTACCAAAAAGTTATATTTTGGTTTCATCTGACCATATGACATTCTCCCAATCTTCTTCTGGATCATCCAAATGCTCTCTAGCAAACTTCAGACGGGCCTGGACATGTACTGGCTTAAGCAGGGGGACACGTCTGGCACTGCAGGATTTGAGTCCCTGGCGGCGTAGTGTGTTACTGATGGTAGGCTTTGTTACTTTGGTCCCAGCTCTCTGCTGGTCATTCACAAGGTCCCCCGTGTGGTTCTGGGATTTTTGCTCACCATTCTCGTGATCATTTTGACCCCACGGTGTGAGATCTTGCGTGGAGCCCCAGATCGAGGGAGATTATCAGTGGTCTTGTATGTCTTCCATTTCCTAATAATTGCTCCCACAGTTGATTTCTTCAAACCAAGCTGCTTACCTATTGCAGATTCAGTCTTCCCAGCCTGGTGCAGATCTACAATTTTGTTTCTGGTGTCCTGTGACAGCTCTTTGGTCTTGGCCATAGTGGGGTTTGGAGTGTGACTGTTTGAGGTTGTGGACAGGTGTCTTTTACACTGATAACAAGTTCAAACAGGTGCCATTAATACAGGCAACGAGTGGAGGACAGAGGAGCCTCTTAAAGAAGAAGTTACAGGTCTGTGAGAGCCAGAAATCTTGCTTGTTTGTTATTGACCAAATACTTATTTTCCACCATAATTTGCAAATAAATGTATTAAAAATCCTACAATGTGATTTTCTGGATTTTTTTTCTCATTTTGTCTGTCATAGTTGAAGTGTACCTATAATGAAAATTACAGGCCTCTCTCATCTTTTTAAGTGGGAGAACTTGCACAATTGGTGGCTGACTAAATACTTTTTTGCCCCACTGTAGGTTGGAGTCATTAAAACTAGTTTTTCAACCACTCCACAAATTTATTGTTAACAAATTATAGTTTTGGCAAGTCGGTTAGGACATCTACTTTGTGCATGACACAAGTAATTTTTCCAACAATTGTTTACAGACAGATTATTTAACTTATAATTCACTTATAATTCACTGTATCACAAATGATGTCATGGCTTTAGAAGCTTCTGATAGGCTATTTTACATCATTTGAGTCATTTGGAGGTGTACCTGTGGATGTATTTCAAGGTCTACCTTCAAATATTGTGCCTATTTGCTTGACATCATGGTAAAATCAAAAGAAATCAGAACAAGGCCTCCTTGTGCGAGCAAGGAGGCTTAACTCCGTTACAGCAGCTCTGTCAGGAGGAATGGGCCAAAATTCACCCAACTTATTGTGGGAAGCTTGTGGAAGGCTATCTGAAACCTAAGACAGGGACTTTTTACAAGGATTAAATGTCAGGAATGGTGAAAAAGTGATTTTAAATGTATTTGGCTAAGGTGTATTAAATAAAGGTGAAATAAAAAAAATAAAAAAATAAAAATAAAAGATATTGAGCATCAACCCATTCCTTCTCCCAAATCTTGAGATTGGAGGCAGCTGTCATCTCTTCTCTACTTCAACTGACTCTGAGACACAGTCCACTTTTTGTACAAAGAGGGGTGGTGGGTTAGGCTCCTTTGCATATAAAGTTGGTAAAAAAAAAAGTATAAGACTATTATAATCTGGGTTGACCTGCGTTATGAACGGGTCAAAATTAAATGCAACATTTTGTCAATTTTGTCAACTCTTACTGCAGAGTGGATGAAAGACACACTGACTAGACTGAGGAACAGAGACACATCATGCTAAGAGTTCATCATGACATTTACTACTGTGTTACTACTGATGATAATAGGCCTGACAGGTTGACTTCAGATTGTTTGAAGAAAACCTTCATTTCCCTACAGTATATTACGATTATTATTATCATTATTATTATCATTTCCATTGTTATTGTCATCACTGAACATCTCTAAATCAGAAAATGAACATTTAATTTTGGGGGTTCTCAAGGATCTCTCATTGGTCCATTACCTATTTTAGTTTACATTAATGATGTTCATCTGTTATCTAAAAGCATATTTGAAGAGTTTAATTTCTAAACGCTATATATCCATTTTCAGAAATTTTGGAAAATTAGCTTTAATTGTTTAAGGAGAGGTATATCTATAATTCCATGTGTATAACTTGTATTATCAACTACATTTATGATGAGTATTTCTGTTGAATGATGTGGCTATGCAAAATCACTGGATGTTTTTGGAACTAGTGAATGTAACGCGCCAATGTAAACTCATATTTTGATAAATATTAACTTTATCAAAGAAAACATACATGCATTGTGTTACATGAAGCCTTATTAGTGTCATCTGATGAAGATCATCAAAGGTTAGTGATTAATTTTATCTATATTTGCGCTTTTTGAAACCCCTCTCTTCGGCTGGAAAAAACAAATGGCTGTATTTTTCTGTGGCTATGAGGTGATCGAACATAATCGTTTGTGGTGCTTTTGCTTTAAAGCATATTTGAAATCGGACACTGTGGTGGGATTAACAACAAGCTTAGCTTTAAAATTGTATGAGATACATGTCTTTTTTGAGGAATTTTAATTATGAGATTTTTGATGTTTTGAAATTGGTGCGAAGCACTTTAACTGGCTCTTATCGATCCCGTTAACGGGATTGCAGCCTTAACAGCTTCTACCCCTAAGACTGCTTAAAGATGAATCAAATGCGCACCCAGACTATTTACCCCTTTGTTTTTACACTGTTGTTACACACTGCTTATTATCTATCCATAGTCACTTTACCCCTACTTACAAGTACAAATTACCTTGATTAACCTGTAACCCTGCACATTGACTCGGTACCGGTACCCCCTCTATATAGCCTCGTTATCATTATGTAATATTCTTTTGTCGTTTTTTAAACTCACTGGGGTATGTGGGACGGTAGCGTCCCACCTCGTCAACAGCCAGTGAAACTGCAGGGTGCCAAATTCAAAACAACAGAAATCCCATAATTAATATTCCTCAAACATACATGTTTTTTACACAATTTTAAAGGTAATCTTGTTGTAAATCCAGGCCCAGTGTCCGATTTCAAAAAGGATTTAGGACAAAAGCAAACCAAACGATTATGTTAGGTTAGAGCCAAGTCACACAAAATCACAGCCATTTTTCCAGCCAAAGAGAGGAGTCACAAAAAGCAGAAAGATATAAAATTAATCACTAACCTTTGATCTTCATCAGATGACACTCATAGGACTTCATGTTACATAATACATGTATCTTCTGTTCGGTAAAGTTAATATTTATATCCAAAAGTCTGAGTTTACATTGGCGCGTTATGTTTGATAAAAGATACAACTGTTATGCATGGAATTTTAGATGCACTTCTCCTTAATGCAACCGCTGTGTCAGATTTATTTACGGAAAAAGCAAACCATGCAATAATCTGAGTACGGCGCTCAGACGCCAAATCCACCCAAAGAGATATTCGCCATGTTGAAGTCAACAGAAGTCAGAAATAGCATTATAAATATTCATTTACCTTTGATGAACTTCATCAGAATGCACTCCCAGGAATCCCAGTTCCACAATAAATGTTAGTTTTGTTCGATAATGTCCATCATTTATGTCCAAATTCCTCCTTGTTTTCGGCATTCGGTACACAATCGAAACTCACTACGCGTGTGCAGGTCCAGCAGACGAAAAGTCCAAAAAGTTAAAACACAGTCTATAGGAACATGTCAAATGAAGTATAGAATCAATCTTTCGGATGTTTTTGACATAAATCTTCAATAATGTTCCAACCGAAGAATTCCTGTGTCTGTAGAATTGCAATGGAACAGAGCTCGCTCTCACGTGAACGTGCGAGACAGAGCTCATGGCTCTCTGGCAGACCTCTGCCTCCTTCCCCTCTCATTAGCCCTCACTTCACAGTAGAAGCATCAAACAAGGTTCTAAAGACTGTTGACATCTAGTGGAAGCCTTAGGAAGTACAATTTGACCCTATAGACACTGTGTATTCGATAGGCCAAGAGTTGAAAAACTACAAACCTCAGATTTCCCACTTCCTGGTTGGATTTTTTTCTCAGGTTATTGCCTGCCATATGAGTTCTGTTAGACTCACAGACATCATTCAAACAGTTTTAGAAACTTCAGAGTGTTTTCTATCCAAATATACTAATTATATGCATATTCTAGCTTTTATGGCTGAGTAGCAGGCAGTTAATGTGAGCACGCTTTTCATCCAAAATTCCCAATGCTGCTCCCTACCCTCGTAAAGTTAATATCTTTTTAAACTTTAGTTTATTATTGAAGACACAGCTGTGTATTATTGTGATCGCCTCCACAGTAATACAAACCAGAACTGGGCCTGTACTAAAACTCACTCTTTCCTTGTACAGTTGAAGTTAGAAGTATATACCAGGAGGGGGCGATCTGAGTCTGAATATAAATCTAAATATCAAACATCCTATGATCAAATGATTACAACATACCAGTGGAGTCTGGGAGGGGAGGATGGCTCATAATAATTGGCTGTAACAGATCGAATGGAATGGCATCAAACACATGCAAACCATGTGTTTGATGTACTTGATGCCATTCCACTAATTCCGCTCCAGCCGTTACCATGAGCCTGTCCTCCCCAATTAAGGTGCCACCAACCTCCTGTGCAACATAGACTACCGGTCAAAAGTTTTTAGAACACCTACTCATTCAAGGATTTTTCTTTATTTTTACTATTTACTACATAATAGTGAAGACACCAAAGCTATGAAATAACACATTGAATCATGTAGAAACCAGAAAAGTGTTAAACAAATCTAAATATATTTTATATTTCAGATTCTTCAAATAATCACCCTTTGCCTTGATGACAGCTTTGCACACTCTTTCCAAATCATGTACAATCAATTGAATTTACCACAGGTGGACTCCAAGTTGTTGATTTTAATACCTAAAGGGGTCCTAAAATTCCAAATCAAATAGCTAAATTATCCATAGTATGAAGGTCTTAAAACAATTCCATGTGTCAGCTTAGCACCCCCACCCTCCCCCAACATCTTAGACTCAAAAAAATTATGCAGTACCAGCTACTGTACAGGTAGGATATGACAGACTGCAGGAAAAGCATTAGAGTGGGTTGATAGAAATGTTGCAAAATATTATAGTAAAAAGCTGAAAAACAAGTTCAGTATCACCAGAGACACTGTCAGCAGTACAGTGCTCAAAGACCACAGAGATACAAACCAGGACCGGACCTTTACAAAAACTGAATACCCATGTGAATCAAACACTATTGCCACATATGGCCCTCATTGATTTAATGTAATATAATAATATCAATCAAAGAACTGCTCCATAAAATAAAACTTATATTTGATACACTGGCACAATAAGTGGGTATGTCACTAATACATGTACACCTTGAGTCTTCACCAAAACTTTTCTCAACAGTACCAGTACCCCCCCCAAAGGTGTGGACTCCGGCCGCAAACCTGAACCTATAAGGGGAGGGTCCGGGTGGGCATCTCATCTAGGTGGAGGCTCCAGTGCGGGATGCAGACCCCGCTCCGCTTGAGGCTCCCCCACTTCGGTGGCACCTCTGGTGCGGGGATCGTCGCCGGGGACTCCGGACCGTAGATCGTTGTTGCAGACTCCGGACCGTAGATCACCGCTGGAGGTACCGAACCACCGATCGCCGCTGGAGGCTCCCGACTGGGGACCCTCGCTGGAGGCTCCCGACTGGGGACCCTCGCTGGAGGCTCCCGACTGGGGACCCTCGCTGGAGGCTCCCGACTGGGGACCCTCGCTGGAGGCTCCCGACTGGGGACCGTCGCTGGAGGCTCCTCCGACTGGGGACCCTCGCTGGAGGCTCCCGACTGGGGACCCTCGCTGGAGGCTCCCGACTGGGGACCCTCGCTGGAGGCTCCCGACTGGGGACCCTCGCTGGAGGCTCCCGACTGGGGACCCTCGCTGGAGGCTCCCGACTGGGGACCCTCGCTGGAGGCTCCCGACTGGGGACCCTCGCTGGAGGATCCCGACTGGGGACCCTCGCTGGAGGCTCCCGACTGGGGACCGTCGCTGGAGGCTCCCGACTGGGGACCGTCGCTGCTGGGGCTCCTCCCGACTGGGGACCGTCGCTGGAGGCTCTGGACTGGGGACCGTCGCTGGAGGCTCCGGACTGGGGACCGTCGCTGGAGGCTCCGAACTGGGGACCCTCGCAGGTGGCTCCGGACTGGGAACCAACCTGGAGGCTCCGGACTGCAGACCGTCGCTTGAGACTCCGGACCGCGGATCATCACTGCAGGCTCCGGGCCATGGATCATCACTGGAGGCGTCGGGCCATGGATCATCACTGGAGCTGTCGGGCCATGGATCATCACTGGAGGCTTCGTGCCATGGATCATCACTGGAGGCTTCGTGCCATGGATCATCACTGGAGGCTTCGTGCCATGGATCACCACTGGAGGCTTCGGGCCATGGTTCGTCACTGGAGGCTCCGGGCCAATCATCATCACTGGAGGCTTTGTACCATGGATCACCACTGTAGGCTTAGGCCATGGATCATCACTGGAGGCCGGGTGCGTAGAGCTGGCACAGGACGCACCGGGCTGGAGAGACGGACTGGAGGCCTGGTGTGTGGAGCTGGCACAGGGCTTATCAGGCTTGGTAGACGCACAGGAGACTGGGTGCGTGGAGCTGGCACAGGATATACTGGGCCGTGGAGACGCAACCCCTTTCTGGAGCGCAGAGCTGGCACAAACCGTCCTGGCTGGATGCTCACCCTAGCCCGGCAACTGCGGGGAGCTGGCACAGGACGCACTGGGCTGTGAATGCACATCGGAGACACAGTGCGCAGAGCCGGCGCAGGATATCCTGGGCCGAAGAGATGCACCGGAGACCAGGAGCGCTGAGCTGAGACAATCCGTCCTGGCTGAATGCCAACTCTAGCACGGCAAATGTGGGGAGCTGGAACAGGGCGCACCAGGCTGTGGATGCGTACCGGAGACACAGTACGTGTAACCGCAAAGCAAGGAGCCTGAAGGGTCACACGCTCCTCAAAGCAACTGTCTTGCTCCAGACTCCAACCCCTTCAAACTCTTTCATCCCTCTCCACTGCCAACCACTCCTCCTGCAAACGGTCCAATAATTCCTCCTCGGTCTCAGACTAACCCCTCAGCACCGACGCCCACATCATCTGCCTCTCGGGTTTCCGTTGTGTCCTCTCCTCTCCTCCTGACCACGCTGCTTGGTCTGTTTGTGGTGGGATTTTCTGTTGCGTCCGTCATTGAATGAGACCAAGGTGCAGCGTTGTAAGCGTACGTCTTTATTTATTTTGATGAACACCAAAAAAACAACAAAAGATAAATGAACGCAAAGTTCTGCAGGCTATACAGCAACTAACAAAATCAAGATCCCACAACTGAAGGTGGGAAAAAGGGCTGCCTAAGTATGATCCCTAATCAGAGACAACGATAAACAGCTGCCTCTGATTGGGAACCATACTAGGCCAACAAAGAAAAAGAAACAGATTTGCCCACCCAAGTCACACCCTGACCTAACCAAATAGAGAATAAAAAGGCTCTCTAAGGTCAGGGCGTGACACTGTTGTTCAGACACACCCTTTATGAGAGAGCAGAAGGACTCAAAAGTAATGGAAAAAACACTGATCTCAGTATTATCCCCACAAAATAATCCACACACATTACAACAGTGAAAAGCACATAAATTACATGAACTCAAAGTCAACATTACAGAATTTAGTTCATATTAGCAATTACATTTTGAGTATTTTATCGGACAGAATTAAATTAAACTTCATAGGGCTGCAATCCCGTTACCGGGATCGATATGACAACAGCCAATGAAAGTGCAGAGCGCCATATTCAAACAACAGAAATCTCATAATTAAATTTCCTCAAACATACATGTATTTTATACCATTTTAAAGGTAATCTTGCTGTTAATCCCGCCAAAGTGTCCGATATCAAACAGGCTTTACCGTGAAAGCACCACAAACGATTATGTTAGGTCACCACCAAGTCACAGAAAAATTCAGCCATTTTTCCAGCCAAAAAGAGGAGTCACAAAAAGCACAAATAGAGATAAAATTAATCACTAACCTTTGATGATCTTCATCAGATGACACTCATAGGACTTCATGTTACACAATACATACATGTTTTGTTGGAGTGCATATTTATATAAAAAAATCTCAGTATACATTGGCGCATTACGTTCACTTGTTCCAAAAACATCTGGTGATATTGCAGAGAGCTACATCATTTTACAGAAATACTCATTATAAATGTCGATGAAAATACAATTGTTAGACATGGAAATATAGATACACTTCTCCTTAATGCAACCGCTGTGTCAGATTTCAAAATAACTTTACGGAAAAAGCAAACCATGCAATAATCTGAGTACAGTTTTCAGACAACAAAGCAGCCAAAAGATATCCGCCATATTGGGTAGTCAACAGAAGTCATAAATAGCATTATAAATATTAACTTACCTTTGATGATCTTCATCAGAATGCACTCCCAGGAATCCCAGTTCCACATTTAATGTTTGATTTAGTTCGATAATGTCCATCATTTATGTCCAAAGAGCTACTTTTGTTAGCACGTTTGGTAAACAAATCCAAAAGTCATGAAGCGCGTTCCCTAGTTGCAGATGAAATGTCAAAAAGTTCCATTCCTGTCTGTAGAACCATGTCAAACGATGTATGGAATCAATCTTTAGGATGTTTTTAACATAAAACGTCAATAATGTTCCAACCGGATAATTCCATTGTCTTCAGAAGTGCGATGGAACAGAGATCGGAGCTTGGAGCTTCAAACCCCGTTTTTAGATTTGGGGGTTCAGTTATTTTAGTGATAGGACCTGGGCTGATAGTTTCTATAGGAACAGAGACCAATGACCAACATGTGGTGCTCTTTGTTTCTGCATTTTATTCATGACAAATGTACAGTGTGAAAGAGCCAGTGGCTCTGATGTCACAGACATCATTCAAACAGTTTTAGAAACTTCAGAGTGTTTCCTATCCAAATCTGATCATATGCATATATTAGCAACTGGGACTGAGGAGCAGGCCGTTTACTCTGGGCACCTCTGGGCACCTTTCATCCAAGCTACGCAATACTGCCCCTGCAGCCATAAGAAGTTTTACTGTGATCAGCAAACAGAAATATACTAAAACTAAAAACAGTAATGGATCAATTATTGGTCCTTATGGGAACTCCCCATAGATTCACAAGAGGGTTTAGCAGTAAGAGATATATCTAATTCAATAGAACTTGTATTGTTCCACATAGGGAAATGTTCTTGTTTTTGTGTTGTTCAGCATTGTAGAAAATATAAAACACATCTAGTCTGAACATCCTATATGTAAAATCTGAAATTCAGCGAGCAGAATAAAGGACAGGGAGGGGAGATAATGAAGGAAGGTATTTATGTTTTTAAATTTGATAAATATCTGTTTTCACTTTGTCATTATGGAAATTATATATTATATATATATAATTTAATACATTTTAGAATAAGGCTGTAACGTAACAAATTGTGGAAAAAGTCAAGAGGTCTGAATACTTTCCGAATGCACAGTATATAGTGCGTTTCAAGACCCCAAAACTTCTTATTGATACACTGGCACAATAAGTGGCTTTGTCACTATTACATGAACACCTTGAGTCTTCACCAAAAATTTTCTCAACAGTACCAATATACGTAGTATTTTAGACCACTAGATCTACGGTGAGAAACATTTAACACCATAGAGACGCAAATGTGTTTCTATTCACATAGATCCAAGGTCTCCTCCCATTTCAATAGTCTGATATAACTGCCCTCCACAGACCATCTCCCTCAGTCACGACGACCACTCCCAGTCTGTGCTTCTACTTTTACAGAATTTTAGATCCATCCCACAAGAAGAGTTCTATAATGTTCCTCCTGGCTCTCATCTCAGGTGAGTTATATCTTTCCAGTGTAGGAAACAGGAGAGGAGCTGTGCTAATTGGCTGGTGGGTGATAGACATCTATACTCTCTGTCTGTTTTTCAGCTGTCCAGGGGCAGTCACTCACCTCCTCTGAGCCAGTGGTGAACAGACCGGGAGAGTCAGTTACACTGGCCTGTGCTGTGTCTGGACTACCCTGAGCTGGTTACACTGGATTTGGGATTTTTTAAACAAGCCTTAGAAAGTTGTTTGCAATTTCAGTTAAATCCAGCTGAAAAGACATAACAAATAGTACAACAATATTGTGGTTAAACTCAAATAGAGTAATTGATAAAAAAAAATCATTATTTTAATACAATGTTTAAAAAGGTATCATTTTGTAATTATACTGTAAATAGGACTGATGGAGTTATGTCACACATGCGGCTAACACAGATTTATACGGATATATAGAATTTTGCACAAAATAATGATTATTTGTCTCTGAAATGAAACCATCTAGTGATTTTAAACAAATACAAGTCTGTCATTGAACAAACCATGCCTGTCATGTTCTGACCTTTATTTCCTTTGTTTTGTCTTTATTTAGTATGGTCAGGACGTTATTTGGGGTGGGCAGTCTATGTTTGTTTTTCTATGTTTGGTTTCTGTTTCGGCCTAGTATGGTTCTCAATCAGAGGCAGATGTCGTTAGTTGTGTCTGATTGAGAATCATACTTAGGTAGCCTGGGTTTCACTTTTGGTTTGTTTCCGTGTGTGTGTTTGTCGTTTCGGTTTTTGTAGATTTCACGTTATCGTTTATTGTTTTTGTTCGAGTGTTCATTTGTCTTTATTAAAAGCATTATGGACACTTACCACGCTGCACTTTGGTCTTCCTCTCCTTCACCAGAAGAAAGCCGTTACAATGCCACAATTTAATAGTAAAAAAACACACTATTCTCGTTCATAAGTTCTTTAAATGCAACCTCTGTCTGACTTTTAAAAAAATTTACGGAATAAGCCAGCCATGCAATAATCTGAGACAACGCTCAGAAAAATTAGTCACAATAGCCGCCATGTTGACATCAACATAAATCGAATCAAATCAAATTTAATTGTCACATACACATGGTTAGCAGATGTTAATGCGAGTGTAGCGAAATGCTTGTGCTTCCGACAATGCAGTAATAACCAACGAGTAATCTAATCTAACAATCCAAAAATACTACCTTATACCTTTATACAAGTGTAAAGGGATAAAGAATATGTACATAAAGATATATGAATGAGTGATGGTACAGAACGGCATAGGCAGGAGGCAGTAGATGGTATTGAGTACAGTATATACATATGAGATGAGTAATGTAGGGTATGTAAACAAAGTGGCATAGTTTAAAGTGGCTAGTGATACATGTATTACATAAAGATGCAGTAGATGATATCGAGTACAGCATATACATATGAGATGAGTAATGTAGGGTATGTAAACATTATATTAAGTAGCATTGTTTAAAGTGGCTGGTGATATATGTTACATATATTTCCATCAATTCCCATTATAAAAGTGGCTGGAGTTGAGTCAGTGTGTTGGCAGCAGCCACTCAATGTTAGTGGAGGCTGTTTAACAGTCTGATGGCCTTGAGATAGAAGCTGTTTTTCAGTCTCTCGGTCCCTGCTTTGATGCACCTGTACTGACCTCTCCTTCTGGATGATAGCTGGGTGAACAGGCAGTGGCTCGGGTGGTTTTTGTCCTTGATGATCTTTCTGGCCTTCCTGTGACATCGGGTGATGTAGGTGTCCTGGAGGGCAGGTAGTTTGCACCAGTGATGCGTTGTGCAGACCTCACTACCCTCTGGAGAGCCTTACGGTTGCGGGCGGAGCAGTTGCCGTACCAGGCGGTGATACAGCCCGACAGGATGTTCTCGATTGTGCATCTGTAGAAGTTTGTGCTTTTGGTGACAAGCCAAATTTCTTCAGCCTCCTGAGGTTGAAGAGGCGCTGCTGCGCCTTCTTCATGACGCTGTCTGTGTGGGTGGACCAATTCAGTTTGTCCGTGATGTGTACGCCGAGGAACTTAAAACTTACTACCCTCTCCACTACTGTCCCATCGATGTGGATAGGGGCGTGCTCCCTCTGCTGTTTCATGAAGTCCACAATCATCTCCTTTGTTTTGTTGACGTTGAGTGTGAGGTTATTTTCCTGACACCACACTCCGAGGGCCCTCACCTCCTCCTTGTAGGCCGTCTCGTCGTTGTTGGTGATCAAGCCTACCACTGTAGTCTCGTCCGCAAACTTGATGATTGAGTTGGAGGCGTGCATGGCTACACAGTCTTGGGTGAACAGGGAGTACAGGAGAGGGTTCAGAACGCACCCTTGTGGGGCCCCAGTGTTGAGGATCAGCGGGGTGGAGATGTTGTTACCTACCCTCACCACCTAGGGGCGGCCAGTCAGGAAATCCAGTACCCAGTTGCACAGGGCGGGGTCGAGACCCAGGGTCTCGAGCTTGATGACGAGTTTGGAGGGTACTATGGTGTTAAATGCTGAGCTGTAGTCGATGAACATTATTCTCACGTAGGTATTCCTCTTGTCCAGATGGGTTAGGGCAGTGTGCAGTGTGGTTGCAATTGCGTCGTCTGTGGACCTATTTGGGCGGAAAGCAAATTGGAGTGGGTCTAGGGTGTCAGGTAGGGTGGAGGTGATATGGTCCTTGACTAGTCTCTCAAAGCACATCATGATGACGGAAGTGAGTGCTACGGGGCGGTAGTCGTTTAGCTCAGTTACCTTAGCTTTCTTGGGAACAGGGACAATGATGGCCCTCTTGAAGCATGTGGGAATAGAAGACTGGGATAAGGATTGATTGAATATGTCCATAAACACACCAGCCAGCTGGTCTGCGCATGCTCTGAGGACACGGCTGGGGATTCCGTCTGGGCCTGCAGCCTTGCGAGGGTTAACAAGTTTAAATGTTTTACTCACGTCGGCTGCAGTGATGGAGAGTCCGCAGGTTTTGGTTGCGGGCTGTGTCAGTGGCACTGTATTGTCCTCAAAGCGGGCAAAAGTTATTTAGTCTATCTGGGAGCAAGAAATCCTGGTCCGTGACGGGGCTGGTTTTCTTTTTGTAATCCGTGATTGACTGTAGACCCTGCCACATACCTCTTGTGTCTGAGCCGTTGAATTGCGACTCTAATTTGTCTCTATACTGACGCTTAGCTTGTTTGATTGCCTTGCGGAGGGAATAGCTACACTGTTTGTATTCGGTCATGTTTCCGGTCACCTCGCCCTGGTTAAAAGCAGTGGTACGCGCTTTCAGTTTCACACGAATGCTGCCATCAATCCACGGTTTCTGGTTTGGGAATGTTTTAATCGTTGCTATGGGAACGACATCGTCAATGCACTTTCTAATGAACTCGGTCACCGAATCAGCATATACGTCAATGTTGTTGTTGGAAGCAATGTGGAACATATCTCAATCCACGAGATCGAAGCAGTCTTGAAGCGTGGAATCAGATTGGTCGGACCAGCGTTGAACAGACCTGAGCGCGGGAGCATCTTGTTTTAGTTTCTGTCTGTAGGCAGGGAGCAACAAAATGGAGTCGTGGTCAGCTTTTCCGAAAGGAGGGTGGGGGAGGGCCTTATATGCGTCGCGGAAGTTAGAATAACAATGATCCAGGGTTTTACCAGCCCTGGTTGCGCAATCAATATGCTGATACAATTTAGGGAGTCTTGTTTTCAGATTAGCCTTGTTAAAATCCCCAGCTACAATGAATGCAGCCTCAGGATATGTGGTTTCCAGTTTGCAAAGAGTCAAATAAAGTTTTGTTCAGGGCCATCGTTGTGTCTGCTTGAGGGGGAATATATACGGCTGTGATTATAATCGAAGAGAATTCCCTTGGTAGATAATGCGGTCGACAATTCTAAGTCAGGTGAACAGAAGGACTTGAGTTCCTGTATGTTGTTATGATCACACCACGTCTCGTTAATCATAAGGCATACCCCCGCCCACTCTTCTTACCAGAAAGATGGTTGTTTCTGTCGGCGCGATGCGTGAAGAAACCAGCTGGCTGCACTGACTCTGTTAGCGTCTCTCGAGTGAGCCATGTTCTGTGAAGCAAAGAACGTTACAGTCTCTGATGTCTCTCTGGAATGCTACCCTTGCTCGGATTTCATCAACCTTGTTGTCAAGAGACTGGACATTGGCGAGTAGTATGCTAGGGAGTGGTGCTCGATATGCCCGTCTCCGGCGCTTGATCAGAAGTCCGCTTCATTTGCCTCTTTTAGGACGTCGTTGTTTTGGGTCGCCGGCTGGGATCCGTTCCGTTGTCCCGGGTGGAAGGCAGAACACAGGATCCGCTTCGCGAAAGTCATATTCCTGGTCGTAATGATGGTGAGTTGACGTTGCTATTATATTCAGTAGTTTTTCCCGACTGTATGTAATGAAACCTAAGATTACCTGGGGTACCAATGTAAGAAATAACATGTAAAAAACAAAATACTGCATAGTTTCCTAGGAACGTGAAGCGAGGTGGCCATCTCTGTCGGCGCCGGAAGTAATTGACAAGAAATGACCATGATAAATATTCCCTTACCTTTGATGACCTACATCAGAAAGCACTCCAGGAATCCCAGGTCCACAATAAATGTTTGTTTTTTTCGATAATGTCCGTTATTTATGTCCAAATACCTTCTTTTGTTAGCCTGTTTGGTATACATATCCAAACACTCATTCTGGCCAGCGTTACGTCGGACAAACTTCAAAAAGTTATATTACAGGTCAAAGAAACGTTTCAAACTAAGTACAGAATCAATCATTAGGATGTTTTTAACATATAGCTTCAATAAAGTTCCAACAGGAGTATTCTTTTGTGTCTTCATGAGCAATGGAACGCAAGTGGATGCCATGAAAAATGCGTGTGATCAGAAAATGTCTGACTGCCAGACACAGGAATGTTTCTGCTCTCATTCAGTCCCACAACACACGTCTCATTCAAATTTCTATAGATGGGTGACATCTAGTGGAACCCCTAGGCAGTGCAACATCATTAATATCTCAAGGAGATTTCATTGGGGACTGCAGTGAATACATACAAAGCTCAGATTTCTCACTTCCTGTTTGGATTTCTCCTCAGGATTCTGCTTGACATATGAGTTATGTTATAGTCACAGACATCATTCAAACAGTTTTAGAAACTTTTGAGTTTTCTATCCAATACTAATAATAATAATATGCATATATTAGCAACTGAGACTGAGGAGCAGGCCGTTTACTTTGGGCAACTTATTCATCCAAGCTACTCAATACTGCCCCCTGGCCATAAGAAGTTAAGAAGGTTAATATTGCCCCCTCCTGGGAGATACATAAAACTCCTACTGTTTAAGGGGTGGGTGAATTTTGGTGGTTTGTATCACTGTGGAGGCGAGCACAATAATACACAGCTGTGACTTCAGTCTGCAGACTCTGTCCTTCTAAAAACAATGTGTTGCTGGAAGTGGCACCAGTGATGCTGAACTTGTTCATATTTATAAGTTATGCTTCATTATTGATACAGTACATCCAATCCACTCCAGTGTTTTCCCTACAGGCTGGCAAATCCAATTTGTACTAGAGCTAGTAACAGCGTATGAAACCTTACATGAGCTGGTCAGTATTGGAGGCCGGCTACAGCAATAGAGATGGAGGGAACATGGTTAGTGTTGAAGGTGAACTGATGGGTTTTGCTCTTCTCTACTCTCCAGGACTCAGAGGGACATACTAATACAGAGTTGTTTTATAGGGAGAGGTAGAGGAGGTGAAAGGAAGGGAGGGGATAGGTGAAATTAGCATTGGACCAGAGGGTTGGTTTTCATTGATGGAGGGGAAAGGGGAGAGGGGTTATACTGTAGAGGCCGGCACACTGAAGCTCTTATCATGTCATCTTAATTAGAGGGTCCACAGTTTGTAACTTGTGAGGTTGGAGCTTGTGATTATATATTATATTATGGAGAAGGTTGGAGCTATACTGTATATTGAGCATAGATATTATCTCTAACACCCTTTCAAAGATAACCATGTAGTATAAACTAAATTAATCATTCCATGGGTGGGATTTTACTTGTTAAGAAGTGTAATATCTGTGTTGTTGTTTGTGTCACACTGCTTTGCTTTATCTTGGCCAAGTCGCAGTTGTAAATGAGAACTGTTCTCAACTGGCCTACCTGGTTAAATAAAGGTTAAATAAATAAATACATGTTTTTTTAAATATCACACCTCCTGATTGATACATGTAACTCCAACTGTTTAAGGAATGAGTGAGTTTTTGTGTATGTCTGTCCCTGGTTTGTATCACTGTGAGTCTCGGGCACAATAATACACAGCTGTGTCTTCAGTCTGCAGGTTCTGTCCTGTTAAAGTCACTATCTTGTTAGAGGAGTCTAAAGTGAGGCTGAACTTGTTTTTCATTGAATCCTTGTAGATTGTGTTTCCAGTATATATTTGCCCAATCCACTCCAGTCCTTTCCCTGCAGGTTGTCGGATCCAAGCTGTCCAATAGCTAGTAACAGAATATGAGACCTTACAGGAGATGGTCAGTGGTTGACCTGGCTGGACAGTCATAGAGGCTGGCTGAGTGAGTTCTTCACAGTGAACACCTGTGGGAAGAGAAGTAAGGAAGAGATCATTACAAGCTCCAAATAGTGTCAAATCATATCAGTCTAATTACGTTTTCATTAATGTATTATTTCCCCCAGATTCAAAGACTCACAGGAGGCAGCTGCCAGCAGCAGCAGTAGAGTTTCAGGGAACATGGTTTGTGTTGAAGCTGAACTTCTCTACTCTCCAGGACTCAGAGGGATGTTCCGTGGAACACACAATGAGTGACTGTTTATATAGAGGTGGAGAGAGTGAGAGAAGACTAGTGACAAATGATATTTGCATAAGATAGTGAAACAAGGAGAAAATAACTGCCAATGTTAGTGAAAAATGGTGGGGGTTAGAAAAGGTCTCAATTATGGGACACAAATGACATGGATAGTTTATTGCATCGTTGGTAATCCTAATATGTTGAAAAAATGGATTGAAATTATGATCCTTGTTAAAACGTATTTCCATGGATGTGCTTGTGAACATTGTCATTAAACAACAATCTGAGGGTATTGATGCTGCTTGTGCTGAATGGGGAAGTATTTTTTTGAACAGCTCTCTCACCACTCTCTCTCAATATGTATACTGGGCACAGTAATACACTGCTGTGTCCTCACTCTTCAGGCTGTTCATCTGTAGGTACAGCTTACTGCTGGAGTCATCTCTGGGTGAATCTACCCTGGACTGTCTGAGAATAGAATGGACACGAACCACCAGTGTGTATAAAGGCAACAAATCCAAATTCCATCCAAGCCGTATGGTACCTACTGAATGTGAACCCAGAGGCTGTACAGGTCAGTTTGTGTGATTCTCCAGGTTTTTTTAACCATTGGTCCAGACTCAGTCAGTGTCTGACCATGAACACCTGTGGAAATAGAAAGTAGAGATCATGTTGAAGTAAATAAAACCTGATTGACATTACTTTGATAAACATTGTTATTATCCTCACCTGTTAGATAGTGTCATGACGTTGGCCTGTGGGTAAGGTTTATGACCCCCCCCATAAATACCTTTCTCCCTTCCCTCTCGCTTGACTCTACAGAGGGACTCTTGAATAGCCTTTGTTAAACATAGAGCGTCTGGGAACATCAAACAAGTGGAGGGAAAGGAACTATATTTCGGTAATAGAACCAGTTGAAAATATGCGTTGGTACTTAATGAATATGATGCCAGTTCGGTTGTCATCTGAGACATTATGACGGATGACAGGATGACAAACTGTATCTGGGAAAGTCTACACATTATAGTTATTTGATTCACATGGAATTGTTGTGCAATTCAATTGATTAAATATAAAATTATTTGTGAAAAGATTAAATGAAATCTTAGCTTCCAAATTAAAGATTTGGGTTTTCATAAGGATAGGGCTCTGCTCAATCAGTGGCCCACCCCTGTGAAGAGACATGGGTTATAAACTATGAAACACACCCTTCTCCCTCCACTATATAAGCCCTTGATGAAATATAACCTCCTCTTCCGAGGACGATAGGACGACGGTCCATACGTTGAAAAGGACTAACATTTCAACTACAGAACTAAGCCAACCTCAGCGTGAGCTTTGGTTGTGAATGGTATAAACTTTGAACTCTTACTCACTAAAGAAGTGAGACATCCTAGCCGTTGAGTTAGCAACAACAGCTGTAAACGTGGGCTAGGAAAGGACGGACAGAGTATCCCATCTACCACACAACAACAACACTGCAACATTTCCCGTTCACCACAAAGGAAAAATCTTCAAAAACGAAGGACTCTGTTGGGCAACACGGCCTTCCATCTACCACCAACCTACCGAAGCGCAGCTCAGCTCAGAGTAAATAGTTATTGCATTTTCCTTTTCCAAATGGGCAGTAATTTAGAATGCGTAAGATTCTGTATTTACGATAGAGTAGCTGCCTACGTTTTCCTTTATGACATAATTTGTAATCAATGTATGATTAATTCTGTGTATATGTAATTCGGTGTGATTAGTTAGGTATTTAGTAAATAAATAATTAAACCCAATTTTGTATTGCTGATTCAACTTGTTAGCCAGGGTTCGTGAAGATAACCAAGAATTTACGACTTTCAGATGAGACTGAAATAAGGTGACGATTAATATTGACTGCTATTGATGTAAAATATTACTAGGTCTTTAAGAGTTTATTCGGAAGATAACAGCTCTATACATATTATTTTGTGGTGCCCCGACATTCTAGTTAATTACATTTACATGATTAGCTCAATCAGGTAATATTAATTACAGAGAAAGGATTTGATAGAATAGCATGTCATATCACTTAATCCGGCATAGCCAAAGACACGACAATAGACTGTTAGTAAGAATACTCCTGTGGTAGGAAACATGGTGATTTGTTAAGTCCTCTAAAGGTAGTTGAGACAGTCCTCTGCAGAAACAGCCTCCAACATAGACATTAATCAAGATGGAGGACTGGAGAGATTTGCATGAGCTCCTTCCTCTTCACTGGAAGGGCCAATCACAGGAGGCTTTGATATATCCCTACATTTTACCTGGTATAAGGTCATCTTGAGATGCTCTGAAATGGAATTGAACAACATTGACCCAGAAACAACTTAAAATGACTTATAACATATGACAGTTGAGTATTTCTACAACCTGTTTCTGTGTCATCAAAGTATATCACAATGAGACCATCTGAATCCCTCAATATTAATTTTGGTGAATAACAATTTTATTAAGCTATATAATAGAGACGGTATTCTGTTATCTGTATGTGATTTTATTCTGTGATATGTAATGATAGATAGGTAGGGCCTGTTTCAGGTTGTGGTTTCTCAATTTATGTTTTGAGGTAGGAGTTTTAGCACGTTAGCACGTAGGGTGCACCAATTCATGTCACCTTGTTAGTCAGTATGTGTTATACCTGTACTGGTTTCCCATCTCATAAGTGGGAAGGTGTTTAAAACTTGTTAGGGACTTGGTCCCTGTAGCGGGATAAAATCAGCGGAAATTTTAGAGCGCCACCTATAGTTTGATAAAACTCAAACTTTCATTAAAACACACATGCAAGGTACTGAATTAAAGCTACACTCGTTGTGAATCTAGCCACCAAGTCAGATTTGTAAAATGCTTTTCGGCGAAAGCATGAGAAGCTATTATCTGATAGCATGCACCCCCCAGAATACCAGACCGTCAACAAAACAACAGATTTTGCGGTAGCCGGCGCTACCCAAAACGCAGAAATAAAATATAAAACATTCATTACCTTTGACGAGCTTCTTTCTTGGCACTCCTATATGTCACATAAACATCACAATGGGTCTTTTTCCTGATTAAATCCGTCATTGTATACCCAAAATGTGATTTGCTGAAGACCGGTCTGATCCAGAAAAATGCCCCTTTACAAGACGCAACGTCACTTTTTAAAATTACAAAAGTTGCCTATAAACTTTAAACAAATCACTTCAAACTACTTTTCTAAACCAACTTTAGGTATTAATAAACGTTAATAATCTATCAAATTGATCACGGGGCGATCTGTATTCGATAGCAGCAAGTCTTGAAATCATCTTCCATGTTTTCAATTTCACAACATCCTGTGGTGAGCCCCAAAACAGGAAGGGCCTATACGTCATCTAACCAAGGATAAAGCAGACACAAAATGCCAGTACTGGCGACATCGTGTGGAAGCTGTAGGCGTTTACAGGGGATCCTCATGTATTTTCTTTCGCCTTAGACAATACATTGACTGGCGGATGAATATTATTTTTGTGTTTTTGGTGAACAGTTTTTCGAAGGATTTTTACTCCTAAACACGTTATATTATAGCCACAGACACAATTTAACCAGTTTTAGAGACTTCCGAGTGTTTTCTATACACACACACTTATCATATGCATATACTATATTCCTGGCATGAGTAGCAGGACGCTGAAATGTTGCGCGATTTTTTACAAAAAGCTGCGAAAATTCGCAGCCTCCTTAACAGGTTTTAACCTGTGCTGGCCCAGGTGATATTTATGAGTGGCTTGGCCAGTGCTCTAGTTGTCTTGAAAGATGTGGTTCCTATCTTTAATGTTGGTATGGGTTTTCTTTTGTGTCCCTCTTCTTGGGCAAATTTAGTGGGCGCTCATGGTGGGTGTCTTTTAGGTTCTAGTTGTTGTTGCTAGTCAACTTTCAGTAGAAAACTGGTAATGTTTTGTATCACTGAGTCTCGGGCATATTATTAAACAGCTGTGTCTTCAGTCTGAAAGTTCTTCCCTTGTAGAAACACTGTATTGCTGGAGGTGTTAACTGTGAAGCTGGTTTTGCTCTTTAGTAAGTCTTTGGTTTCAGTGCCCTCACTACTGCATTTGTATCCCATCCATTCCAATGCTTTTCCTTCAGGCTGTCGAATCCAGTGAAGACAATATCTTGTTATTGAAATCCTACAGGAGAGGGTGAGTGACACTGGCTTAACAACCATAGAACCTGGCTGAGTTAGAACATCAGAATGAACACCTGTTTGGAGAAGAAAACATGAAAACCATTCATTAGTATCACTGTGAACATGGAAATGTGTATATTGAAGCTGTTAATGTTCCTTTTAGTTTATACTGTTGAGGAAGAGACTCACATAAGACAGCTGCCAGAAGCAGCAGCAGAGGTGCAGGGAACATGGTTTGTGTTGAAGCTGAACTGGTGGGAGCTGCCCTTCTCTACTCTCCAGGACTCAGAGGGACGTGCTAGGACTCTCAGAGAGGTTTTATATATGGAGGAGGGAGAGAAAGGAAGAGGGGCTAGGTGGAATTTGGATAGGGAGAGGACATATACAGTGCCTTCGGAAAATATTCAGACCCCTTACTTTTTTCCACATTTTGTTATGTTGCAGTCTTATTCTAAAAATTATTAATTTGTTTTATTTTACTCATCAATCTACACACAATACCTCATAATGCCAAAGTAAAAACAGATTTTTAGAAATGTTTGCAAATATCACATTTCCATAAGTATACAGACCCTTTACGCAGTACTTTGTTTCAAGCACCTTTGGCAACAATTACAGTCTTGAGTCTTCTTGGGTATGATGCTACAAGCTTGCCACACCTGTATTTGGGGAGTTTCTCACATTCATCTCTGCTGATCCTCAAGCTCTGTCAGGTTGGTCGGGGAGCATTGCTGGACATTGTTCGATCGGGATCAAGTCCAGGCTCTGGCTGGGCCACTCAAGGACATTCAGAGACTTGTCCCGAAGCCACTCCTGCATTGTCTTGGCTGTGTGCTTAGGGCCGTTGTCCTTTTGGAAGTTGAACCGACACCCCAGTCTGAGGTCATGAGCACTCTGGAGCAGGTTTTCATCAAGAATCTCTCAAAACTTTGCTCCGTTCATGTTTGCCTCGATCCTGACTGGTCTCCCAGTCTCTGCCGCTGAAAAACACCCTCACAGCATGATGCTGCCACCTCCATGCTTCACCAAAAGGATGGTGCCAGGTTTCCTCTAGACTTGATGCTTGGCATTCAGGCCAAAGAGTTCCATCTTGGTTTCATCAGACCAGATAATCTTGTTCATCATAGTCTGAGGGTCTTTAGGTGTCTTTTGGCAAACTCCATGCAGGCTGTCATGTGCCTTTTACTGAGGAGTGGCTTCCGTCTGGCCGCTCAACCATAAAGGCCTGATTGGTGGAGGGCTGCAGAGATGGTTGTCCTTCTGGAAGGTTCTCCTACCTCTACAGAGGAACTCTAGAGCTCTGTCAGAGTGACCATTGGGTATCTTGGTTACCTCCCTGATCAAGGCCCTTCTCCCCTGATTGCTCAGTTTGGATGGGCGACCAGCTCTAGGAGAGTCTTGATGGAGGCCACTGTGTTCTTAGGGACCTTCAATTTTGCATGCATTTTTTGGTACCCTTCCCCAGATCTGTGCCTCAGCACAATCCTGTCTTGGAGCTCTACGGACAATTCTTATGACCTCATCACTTGAATTTTGCTCTGACATGTACTGTCAACTGTGGGACCTTTCCAAATCATGTCAAATCAATTGAATGAACCACAGATGGACTCCAATCAAGTCTTAGAAACATTGCACGAATGATGAATGGAAACAGGATAACCTGAGATAGATTTTGAATCTTGTAGCAAAGGGTCTGAATGCCTATTTATATGAGTTATCTGTTATTTCGTTTTAATATTTTAGAAAAATGTCTAAACCTGTTTTTGCTTCGTCATTATGTGGTATTTTGTGTAGATTGCTGAGGATTCTATTTCATTTTATAATAAGGCTGTAACGTAACAAAATGTGAGAAAAAGTCAAGTGGTCTGAAAACTTTCTGAAGACACTTGTCATGTCTTTACTATCATTAACCTGTCTAGGACTGGGGTAGCGGAACTCCCCCCGCAACAGCCAGTGAAAGTGCAGGGCGCCAAATTCAAAACAAAAATCTCAAAATTAAACTTTCTCAAGCATACAGGTATTTTACACCATTTTAACGATACAATTCTCGTTAATCCAGCCACAGTGTCTGATTTCAAAAGGGATTTACAACGAAAGCACCACAAACGATTGTTAGGTCACAACCAAGCCACAGAAAAACAGCCATTTTTTCCAGCCAAAGAGAGAAGTCACAAAAAGCAGAAATAGAGAAAATTCATCACTAACCTTTGATGATCTTCATCAGATGACACTCATAGGTCTTCAAGGTAAACAATACATGTATGTTTTGTTTGATAAAGTTCATATTTATATAAAAAAAAAATCTGAGTTTACATTGGCGCGTTATGTTCAGTAGTTCTAAAACATGTGGTGATATTGCAGAGAGCCACATCAATTTACAGAAATACTCATAATAAACGTTGATAAAGATACGACTATTTTACATGGAACTTTAGATAAACTTCTCCTTAATGCAACCGCTGTGTCAAACTTTACAGAGAAAGCAAACCATGCCATAATCTGAGTACAGCTTTTAGACAACAAAGCAGCCAAAAAGATACCCGCCATATTGGGTAGTCAAAATTACTCAGAAATAGCATTTTAAATATTCACTTACCTTTGATGATCTTCATCAGAATACACTTCCAGGAATCCCATTTCCAACATAGATGTTTTGATTTGTTTGTTAATGTCCATCAGTTATGTCCAAATATATTCTTTCGTTAGGGCTTTTGGTAAACAAATTCAAAAGCGCGTTCAGGTCACGCCGGACGTCGGAAGAAAAGTTCAAAAAGTTCCATTACAGCCCGTAGAAACATGCCAAACTAAGTATGGATTAAATCTTTAGGATGTTTTTAACATAAAACTTCATTAATGTTCCAACCAGACCACTCACTCAAAGAGCCCTTATGAGCCCCTCCTTTAGAGTAGAATCTTCAAAACAGGTTCTAAATACTGTTGACATCTAGTGGAAGCCTTAGGAAGTGAAACAACCAATATCACCCTGTATCTTCAATGGGGACTGACTTGAAAAACTAAAAACCTCAGATTTCCCACTTCCTGGTTGGATTTTTCTCAGGTTTTCACCAGCCATATGAGTTCTGTTATACTCAGACATCATTCAAACAGTTTTAAAAACTTCAGAGTTTTCTATCCAATGCTAATAATATGCATATATGTTCAAAAATGTTTTTAAAGAGTGTGAGTTCAGTGCTGGTCACACCTATGAAAATAAATAATGAAATGAAAGTTTGTTATGTTTTTCACCCAAACCCAGAATCACAGGAGACAGCTGCCAGCAGCTGCAGCAGCATAGATGCAGGGAACATGGTTTGTATTGAATTGAACTGTTGTGATGTTACGGTTTTCTAGGTGTGAAGGATAGTCGGACCAAAATGCAGCGTGTAGATTGCGATCCATGTTTAATAAACAACGTGAAACACGAATAAACACAAAACACTACAAAACAAAGAATGTAACGAAAACTGAAACAGCCTATACTAGTGTAAATAAATAAAGCAATAGGAACAACGACACTAAGGACAATCACCCACGACAAACTCAAAGAATATGGCTGCCTAAATATGGTTCCCAATCAGAGACAACGATAAACACCTGCCTCTGATTGAGAACCACTCCAGACAGCCATAGACCTTGCTAGATAACCCCACTAGCTACAATCCCAATACACACACACCAAACCCCAAGACAAAACACACCACAATACAAAAACCCCATGCCACACCCTGGCCTGACCCAATACATGAAGAAAAACACAAAATACTTAGACCAGGGCGTGACAGAACCCCCCCCCTAAGGTGCGGACTCCCGAACGCACCTCAAAACAATAGGGAGGGTCCGGGTGGGCGTCTGTCCATGGTGGCGGCTCCGGCGCGGGACCCACTCAGTTAATGTCTTAGTCCCCTCTCCTCGCGTCCCTGGATAGTCCACCCTCGCCGCCGACCATGGCCTAGTAGTCCTCACCCAGAAACCCACTGGACTGAGGAGCAGATCGGGAGTGAGAGAAAGCTCGGGAGTGAGAGAAAGCTCGGGAGTGAGAGAAAGCTCAGGCAGGTAGGTAGATCTACCAGATCCTGGCTGGCGGATCTGGCGGATCCTGGCCGACCGGCAGATCTGGAAGAGTCTGGTTGACTGGCAGATCTGGAAGAGTCTGGCTGACTGGCAGATCTGGAAGAGTCTGGCTGACTGGCAGATCTGGAAGAGTCTGGCTGACTGGCAGATCTGGAAGAGTCTGGCTGACTGGCAGATCTGGAAGAGTCTGGCTGACTGGCAGATCTGGAAGAGTCTGGCTGACTGGCAGATCTGGAAGAGTCTGGCTGACTGGCAGATCTGGAAGAGTCTGGCTGACTGGCAGATCTGGAAGAGTCTGGCTGACTGGCAGATCTGGAAGAGTCTGGCTGACTGGCAGATCTGGATGAGTCTGGCAGATCTGGATGAGTCTGGCAGATCTGGATGAGTCTGGCTGACTGGCAGATCTGGATGAGTCTGGCAGATCTGGATGAGTCTGGCTGACTGGCAGATCTGGATGAGTCTGGCTGACTGGCGGATCTGGAAGAGTCTGGCTGACTGGCGGATCTGGAAGAGTCTGGCTGACTGGCGGATCCTGGCAGACAAAGATCTGGCTGCTCCATGCTGACTCTCGGGCTTCCGTCCGCGCCGCCGTGCTTGCTTCGCCAACCTCATTCTCCGATAACCTTCCGCGCACTGCTCCATCGAATCCCAGGCGGGCTCCGGCACTCTCCCTGGGTCGACCGCCCACCTGTCTATCTCCTCCCAAGAAGTATAGTCCATACTGTACTCCTCTTTGGGCTGCTCCTGTTGCCTCCTCTCCTGCTGCACCTGTTGCCTCTCCTGCTGCTCCTGCCTGTTGACACGCTGCTTGGTCCGTTGGTGGTGGGTGATTGTTACGGTTTTCTAGGTGTGAAGGATAGTCGGACCAAAATGCAGCGTGTAGATTGCGATCCATGTTTAATAAACAACGTGAAACACGAATAAACACAAAACAAAGAATGTAACGAAAACCGAAACAGCCTATACTAGTGTAAATAAATAAAGCAATAGGAACAACGACACTAAGGACAATCACCCACGACAAACTCAAAGAATATGGCTGCCTAAATATGGTTCCCAATCAGAGACAACGATAAACACCTGCCTCTGATTGAGAACCACTCCAGACAGCCATAGACCTTGCTAGATAACCCCACTAGCTACAATCCCAATACACACACACCAAACCCCAAGACAAAACACACCACAATACAAAAACCCCATGCCACACCCTGGCCTGACCCAATACATGAAGAAAAACACAAAATACTTAGACCAGGGCGTGACATGTGAGCTGTTCTTCTCTACTCTCCAGGATTCAGAGGGACATACTAGGACTCTCAGACAAATAGAGGTTTTATATAAAAAAGGAGGTAGAGGGAGAGAAAGGAAGATGGGCTAGGTAAAGGAGATGATATTAAATTGATGGGAATATCAGTGGGAAAAATATGTTTAACTGTTGAAGCTATAAATATTAAAAATGTTACATTCCCCAGCAGGAATCCCAAAATTGTCACTCAAATAGAGGGGGAAACTAACAGTCCAAACCCCAAAATGAAACAGGTGGGGTTTCACGAGGGGTTCTTAAAAGACACTCATGGGGGTGTCCACTGAAAGTTGACTAGCAACAACAACTGGAACCTAAAAGACACTCACCGTGAGTGCCAAAGTAATTTGCCCAAGAGGAGGCAAACAAAATAAAAACCCACACCAAACTTAAAGACAGGAAGCAAACCAAAAGCAGAGCTAAACAAAAACAGATCAGAAAAAGTATTGTTTTTCTAGCACTCAGTTCCACCATAAATGGTCACCACCTGCAGAACCATTCCTTTATTGGGGGTGTCTTTCTAATTGCCTATAATTTCCACCTGTTGTCTATTCCATTTGCACAACAGCATGTGAAATGTATTGTCAATCAGTGTTGCTTCCTAAGTGGACAGTTTGATTTCACAGAAGTGTGATTGACTTGGAGTTACATTGTGTTGTTTAAGTGTTCCCTTTATTTTTTTGAGCTGTGCATTTCAAACATATTATTTGTTCTTTTAGTTTCTTTTTGATAATACATAGCTTAGACCCTATTGTTCAGTTTTGTTGAGGCCACAGTACTTACTATTAAGTACTGGATCATGAATGAGTTAATTGAATGTTTGATCGACATCAATTAGAATACCATCAATTCATATCAGGAGTATAATTGGCAAACAACTCAGATATACATTTCCAGCACCACCAGTACTGGGTATGAAATCGTTTACAAATGTGAAATTGAGAAACATCTCTGTTCTATTTAAATTAATAAGTCTATTATAAGCTACAATGAAGGAAGGGTTTTTGTAGAGCCTGGTCATGGTTTGTGCCACTGTGTCTTTGGGCACAATAATACACAGCTGTGTCTTCAGTCTGGAAGTTGTTCCCTTGTAGAAACACTGTACTGCTGGAACTGTCATATCTAGAAGTGATCTTGCTCTTTAGTGAGTCTACTGTGGAAGCACTACTACTGCATGTAAGACCAACATGCTCCAAAGCTTTCCCTTCAGCTTGTCGTATCCATCCAAGACAATAAGAAGATATAGAAAACCCTGAGAATTTGCAGGAGATGCTGAAAGACACTCCTGGTTCTATAACCACTGGACCAGACTGGATGAGTTCAATATCACAGTAGACACCTGTAATGAGGAACATACATCAATACACAGCATTGTCAGTTTTAATCAGAAATTAGATTAGATCATTTTCAGAGTAATACATCTCTATTTGTATGAGCAGAGAGACTCACATGATACAGCTGCCAGCAGCAGTAGAGATGCAGGGAACATGGTTTGCATTGAAGATGAACTGGTGGGAGCTGCTCTTCTTTACACTCCAGGAATCAGAGGACTTCTAAGGACAGACATACAGACACTGTTTAAGTAGGGAAAGAACAAGAGGGTGGGTTTGCATTGATGTAGAGAGATGGATGGAGGGAGGGGTTATACTGTAGAGGTGAGCATACTGAAGCTCATATCATATAGTCTTAATAGCAAGGTCCACAGTTTGGAACTTATTATATATTATATTATGGTGAAGGTTGGACCTATACATTGAGCAAGCATATAATTAGAGAATAGTTTAATTTGAAAAAAATCATGGAATCCTCTAAAACTGTCTGGCTAGCTAGCTAACAAACATACAGGACAGATAAATTCTTCAAATTCATTTTTTTACACAATATCTTATCGCAGCACTGGCAAACGATGGTTGACATACTCCCTGACCAAAATGATTGACCTTCATCCCATCATAAGAAGGTTCCTGTCCATTCTAGTATTCTAATTCCTAATTCTATAGAGAGTGGAGGAGAGGGGTAAATAGGGACACCGGACAGGGAAACACAAAAAAACACCAGTAATCAAAAATGTATTCAGATGTTTTTATTTTTAAATATATGTTTATTTAATACACTTTGATGATATGAGTAATTATGTGTATGCTGACAATCACAGTTAATAAACTGTTTTCCACTGTGACAGTTTACAAGGTTACAATAATGTAGTGGAGATGGATCCTTTGTGTTTTATTGTTTTATATCATGTGCTTAACCTGTGTTTTCACATGAAGAAATGTCATGTAATAAGTATTGCAGAGTCATTAGATCATGGGTGGCTTGAGTTGTAGATACACTCAGATTGCAGATTGATTGAGTTGTAGTACCTGTCTGCTGCTGGTTTGTATCACTGTGGTCATCAAACACAATAATACACAGCTGTTTCTTCAGTCTACAGACTCTGTCCTTTTAAAAACTATGTGTTGCTGGAAGTGTCTCTGGTGATGCTGGGCTTGTTTTTCAGACTGTCTTTGTGTGCTTCCACCACTACTAACTACTAATGTCCAATCCACTGCAGTATTTTCCCTGCAGTCTGTTGTATACAAGCTAGTAACTTAATATGAGACCTTACAGCAGATGGTCAGTGGTTGCCTGGCTGGACAGTCAGAGACTGGCTGAGTTCATAACTCTGTACACCTGTTGAAAGGACATAAGGAATAATAATACAACTGCAGATAACATGATTTTTCAATTAAATTTAAGTCTGATCGAGATTTCATTATTGTGTCTGTCCCCCCATACACACTCACAGGAGGCATCTGCCAGCTACATCAGAGATGCAGGGAACATGGTTTGTGTTGAAGTTTAACTGGTGGGAGCTGCTCTTCTCTACTCTCCAGGACTCAGAGGGCCTCTAATGACAAACAGACAGACCCTGTTTAAGTAGGGAAAGAACCAAAGGGTGGTGTTCATTGACGTAGAGAGATGAAGGAGAGGGGTACTGAAACAGCAGTTATAAGATATGTATTCAGGGAAAACATGTTTTACTATATACCTTTCATGTCGGTGTATGTAAAGCATATTTCATAGACTTTGATGACTGTTTTATACATGGAACTAGGAAGTACTAGGAAGTACACATAAATGTATGTTGATATTTGTGCAAATATGGGTGCTACTTTGTCACAAAATGTTGAGTAGAAATTTAGTGGAAAGCCATTAATTTCTGGTGCTTTTCTTCACACGGATGTTTTAACAGGATCTAATATTTATTTTTTGGTGATCCTTGTTTTTAGTGATATTTTTTTGTCTGCCGATAATTTCTTCAGGGTTGTTGAGTCTGAGAAGGCTATAGGAACAGTCCAACTTATTTTATTCTGATTTCTATACATTTTTATAGAAGCTTTAATTTTTATTAATCGAGTTGTTTGTAATTACCGCATTTGTATCTTCATTTAAAAAAATGACTGGTGTAGCGTGAATTTGTTTTGTGAGAGTTCCATTTTAAAGTTGTCCATTTTCTTCTTCTGTGTTTGAAAGAAAGTGTTAAGTGGATATTTCTTACCATCTGCAGTGCTGAAATCTTGAATCAAGTCCTGTTTCATTCATTTATTGTAGCCACTAGATGGAAATGATGTAGCTTAAAGCCATTTACAAACCATACAACCCAATTTGAAGAAGTCAATGCTCTGATCATTGGCTGATTGCTCCCAACCTCAACCAGTTTACTACATTTAAGGATCCGCCCCTTTTAAAATGTTCGCCTAAAATGACGTACCCACATCTAACTGCCTGTAGCTTAGGCCCTGAAGCAAAGATGTGAATATTATTGGTACCATTTGAAAGGAAACACTTTGAAGTTTGTGGAAATGTGAAAGGAATGTAGGAGAATATAACATTAGATCTGGTAGAAGATAATACAAAGAAAAAACCAACTGTGTTTTTGCACTTTTTTGTACCATCATCTTTGAAATGCAAGAGAAAGGCCATAATGTATTGTTCCAGCCAAGGTGATATTTAGATTTTGGCCACTAGATGGCAACAGTGCATGTGCAAAGTTTTAGACTGATCAATGAATCATTGCATTTCCACGCAAAATGTTGTATCGATTGCCCAAATGTGCCTAATTTGTTTAATAACTTTATGTTCAAAACTGTGCACTCTCCTCACAATAGCATGGTATTCTTTCACTGTAATAGTTGCTGTAAATTGGACAGTACAGTTAGATTAATAAGAATTTTCTTGTTACTTACAACCTCATGCTAATCAAATTAGCCTACATTAGCTCAAGCGTCCTGCAGGGGACCCACTGATCCTGAAGAAGTTCAAATGGTGGAATCCCTTAATGGCAATGCTAAAACAGGTTATTTCCAAGTAGAGATCTCTATACATCGCTATGATACAGGGTAGTATTCTCTGATCACATGATCTGGGCAGAAATAACTCTGAGCCCCTTGTTTGAGTCTATAAATTTCCTGCTAAGGTCACAAGGTCAGGAAAAACTCATGGAATGGACTAAATGGAACAGAGTAAAACATGTGGTTTCCACATGATCAAATCAAGCTTTATTTATACAGCACATTTTAGACATGGAATGCAATGCAATTTGCTTCACAGGAAAAATACTAATAATAAAACTGAATGACTAAAAATAACCCTAAGAAAAAGCAATGCTAAAAAGGTGTGTTTTAAGATCCCTTTAAAATATGTCCACAGTTTCAGACCCCTCAGGTTCTCTGGCAGGCTATTCCAGGCTTTGGGCATAGTAACTAAAGGCTACCTCTCCATGCCTCTTGGTCCTAGGCTTTGGATAGTTAAAAAGCCAGTTCCAGAAGACCTGAGGGACCTATTGGGTACCTGGCTACTCCTACCCCGGACAACAGCACTGCACCCCCAACAGCAACTCGCCCAAGCCTTCCCCATTTCTCCTTCTCCCAAATCCATTCAGCTGATGTTCTGAAAGAGCTGCAAAATCTGGACCCCTACAAATCAGCCGGGCTAGACAATTTGGACCCTTTCTTTCTAAAATTATCTGCCGAAATTGTTGCCACCCCTATTACTAGCCTGTTCAACCCCTCTTTCGTGTCGTCTGAGATTCCCAAAGATTGGAAAGCAGCTGCGGTCATCCCCCTCTTCAAAGGGGGGGACACTCTTGACCCAAACTGCTACAGACCTATATCTATCCTACCGTGCCTTTCTAAGGTCTTCGAAAGCCAAGTCAACAGATTACCGACCATTTCGAATCTCACCATACCTTCTCTGCTATGCAATCTGGTTTCAGAGCTGGTCATGGGTGCACCTCAGCCACGCTCAAGGTCCTAAACGATATCTTAACCGCCATCGATAAGAAACATTACTGTGCAGCCGTATTCATTGATCTGGCCAAGGCTTTCGACTCTGTCAATCACCACATCCTCATCGGCAGACTCGACAGCCTTGGTTTCTCAAATAATTGCCTCGCCTGGTTCACCAACTACTTCTCTGATAGAGTTCAGTGTGTCAAATCGGAGGGTCTGCTGTCCGGATCCTCTGGCAGTCTCTATGGGGGTGACACAGGGTTCAATTCTTGGACCGACTCTTCTCTGTATACATCAATGAGGTCGCTCTTGCTGCTGGTGAGTCCCTGATCCACCTCCACGCAGACGACACCATTCTGTATACTTCCGGCCCTTCTTTGGACACTGTGTTAACAACCCTCCAGGCAAGCTTCAATGCCATACAACTCTCCTTCCGTGGCCTCCAATTGCTCTTAAATACAAGTAAAACTAAATGCATGCTCTTCAACCGATCGCTACCTGCACCTACCAGCCTGTCCAACATCACTACTCTGGACGGTTCTGACTTAGAATACGTGGACAACTACAAATACTTAGGTGTTAGGTGGTTAGACTGTAAACTCTCCTTCTAGACCCATATCAAACATCTCCAATCCAAAGTTAAATCTAGAATTGGCTTCCTATTTCGCAACAAAGCATCCTTCACTCATGCTGCCAAACATTCCCTTGTAAAACTGACCATCCTACCAGTCCTCGACTTTGGCGATGTCATTTACAAAATAGCCTCCAATACCCTACTCAACAAATTGGATGCAGTCTATCACAGTGCAATCAGTTTTATCACCAAAGCCCCATATACTACCCACCATTGCGACCTGTACGCTCTCGTTGGCTGGCCCTCGCTTCATACTCGTCGCCAAACCCACTGGCTCCATGTCATCTACAAGACCCTGCTAGGTAAAGTCCCCCTTATCTCAGCTCGCTGGTCACCATAGCATCTCCCACCTGTAGCACACGCTCCAGCAGGTATATCTCTAGTCACCCCCAAAACCAATTCTTTCTTTGGCCGCCTCGCCTTCCAGTTCTCTGCTGCCAATGACTGGAACGAACTACAAAAATCTCTGAAACTGGAAACACTTATCTCCCTCACTAGCTTTAAGCACCAACTGTCAGAGCAGCTCACAGATTACTGCACCTGTACATAGCCCACCTATAATTTAGCCCAAACAACTACCTCTTTCCCAACTGTATTTAATTTGTATTTATTTTGCTCCTTTGCACCCCATTATTTTTATTTCTACTTTGCACATTCTTCCATTGCAAAACTACCATTCCAGTGTTTTACTTGCTATATTGTATTTACTTTGCCACCATGGCCTTTTTTGCCTTTACCTCCCTTCTCACCTCATTTGCTCACATTGTATATAGACTTGTTTATACTGTATTATTGACTGTATGTTTGTTTTACTCCATGTGTAACTCTGTGTTGTTGTATGTGTCGAACTGCTTTGCTTTATCTTGGCCAGGTCGCAATTGTAAATGAGAACTTGTTCTCAACTTGCCTACCTGGTTAAATAAAAGGTAAAATAATTTTTTTTAAAAAATAACTTAAAAGCAAGTGTTACGAATCCCTTTTGGCCCGACAGTCTAGGGGGGATGGTAATGAGACCCGTAACATAACTCATGCAAATTATTATTGTGACAAAGTAAAAGTGTGAACGAAATAACCACGACAACAGAAATCTACCGTCAAACTCCAGGTTTATTTATAAACACACGGTAATGGGGGGAAGCAGGAAAAGGGGCTGAGCTGGACCCAAGGACAGAAACAATAAATATACAAAAACACCCCTAAGCTAGACTAGCCTACTTTAACAACAGCTAACTAACCAAAAATACAGTGGGTGGTCCACCCAGTTCTAACTAGTGTATTTAACAAAGTTCACCTACAGGTAGTGTATGCCCATGGGCAACTTGTCTTGGTTTCCCCCTTTTCCCACCAGCAACAAACAAACACCATAACCAAAAAACAATACTCACAGGTGATGATAAAGTGCTATGGAGGTGCTCAAACAAAAGAGAGGTTAAGACACAAAGCGAGAGTGAACCACAGAGACCTACAGACATGGCATTTACAGAGAGATTGAGCTCTAGAGCAAACAAATGATGAGGTTTTTAAACCATGGGGAAGGAACTGTGATAGGGTAGGAAACAGGAGGAGGTGTGTCTTCTGATTGATGATTGATTGTTGATTGATTGGGGAGTGATGATTTTCACCTGTGAGGGGAGAAGGAGAGAAAAGAACACAGGATACCTGTATCTGTAACAGCAAGGCTCTCAGGGGCCATGTTGTGGCTGAGACTTTCATTGGATGTTACTCTGCTGTACTGATGCTCTACTGCCCTCTGTTGACTCTGTAGCCAGTTAGATTCTCTGAGGTGTTTTTGTACAGATCATCTACTCACTCACACCACTGTGTCTCTCTTGCACAGTAATATGCAGCAGAGTCCTCTGCTCTCAGACCAGACAGCTTCAAAGTCAACATGCTGTTGGAATTATCTTTAGTCGTTTCCATACGTCCTTCAAACCTTTTAGCATGGTAACCTAGGCCTAATCCAGAATAACCCATCCACTCCAGGGATTTTCCTGCTGGCTGTCGTATCCAGTGTGTGCTGTGGCTGTCAACAGTGTATCCAGATATCTTACAGGAGAGACTGAGAGTTTCTCCAGGCTTTTTCATGACTGGACTGGAGGGAATGGACTCCAGACTCTGGCCATTTAAACCTGATGGAGAGAGAGAAAGACATAGGAAAAATGTGTTGGAGAAAAAGGAAGGACGCAGAACATTTAAGGAAATAGGAACAGAGTTTACAAAAAATATTTTCAATTTTCAGTCATTCCACTAACAACAGTTGATAAGGAGTATATACAAGCAGAACTCACATGGCAGACAGAGAGAGAGCAGCAGAAGGTAGAGTTTTGCAGTCATACTGAGGGTGGAGATATGAACTCAGCTGCTCCACACAATACAACAAGTCAGCAGCAGAACATAAGTATATATGAACTCTGAGGGATCTGGATTTACATTATGATGTCATGGAGGAGGGGCTGATGACTCTAAGATCAGAGGTCAAGTTATGGCTCATCAGTTGGGTCAGGTGTTGTCCTTGATCACATGACCTGACCAGGAAAATCTGAGCAGCTAACCGATCGCTGCAGCTGTACATAGTCTATTGGTAAATAGCCCACCCATTTTCACCTACCTCATCCCCATACTGTTTTTATTTATTTACTTTTCTGCTCTTTTGCACACCAATATCTCTACCTGTACATGACCATCTGATCATTTATCACTCCAGTGTTAATCTGCAAAATTGTAACTATTCGTCTACCTCCTCATGCCTTTTGCACACATTGTATATAGACTCCCCCTTTGTTTTCTACTGTGTTATTGACTTGTTAATTGTTTATTCCATGTGTAACTCTGTGTTGTCTGCTCACACTGCTATGCTTTATCTTGGCCATGTCGCAGTTGTAAATGAGAACTTGTTCTCAACTAGCCTACCTGGTTAAATAAAGGTGAAATAAAAATAAATAAATACAATTTAAAAAAAACAGAGTTTCTCCTGGTCTAGTCACTTAGTCAGAAAAACCTCCAGGGCCTACTCACCACACACATAACTGACTCAAGGACTGGAGGAACTGTGGGGAACATGAGGATTTTCTAAATATTGATAACCTTTATGATTTCATTCAATTATGGGTTCATTTAGATGGCAGATAATGGACATCATTTTGTCAAGGAGACTCCTTGTTCATCATGAATGAACACAGTTTAATGAGATTCAACACCTCACTATGCCTGTACTGCTCTTTCCATGACATAGACTAAGCAGGTGAATCCAGGTAAAAGCTATGATCCCTTATTGATATCACCTGTTAAATCCACTTCAATCAGTGTAGATGAAGGCGAAGAGACGCCTTAGAGAAGGATTTTTAAGCCTTGAGAAAATTGAGACATGGGTTTTGTATGTGTGCCATTGAGTGTGAATGTGCAAGACAAATATTTGTTCCTTTGAATGGGGTATGGTAGTAGGTGCCAGGAGCACCGGTTTGTGTCAAGAACTGCAACACTGTAGGGATCTTCCACACTCAACAGTTTTCCATGTTTATCTAGAATGTTCCACCACCCAAAGGACATCCAGACAACTTGACACAACTGTGGGAGTCAACATGGGCCAACTCAAAATGGGTGCAACTCAAAATTAGGGTGGTGTTCTTAATGTTTTGTACACTCAGTGTATATTATGTAATGAAGCTATACGGCACAAGAAGCCGTGTTATGTTCTGAACACAGTCGGAGATAAATGCCGTTGTTTGGTCTGACGCAATAGCCTGTGCGTTGGTGAAGCCTGCCAAATCTTACCACGCCTGGATAGGTATTTTACCTATCAGCTAACCACATTGTATGTTATAGCAATCTGCATAGAATTAGGAATTAGTAATTTAATAGGATCTCAATGACACAGTCAATGACGTGGCACCCAACCATTGGTTGATGCATGCAACGTCTGAGCAGGGGAACACAACCATTCACTCTGCAGGGGGGGGGTCATCCGATGGCTGATAGGTAGACAGCTTAAAACCTCTTGAGCTTACTTGAGACGCAGACGTCCCACCTAGAGCTCTAGAAATGCACATGCGCGACGCTACATGCTAATAGTATTAGTTAAAACGCAAACGTTCATTAAAATACACATGTTTGGTATTAAAATAAAGCTACAGTCATTGTGAATCTAGCCACCGTGTCAGATTTTTAAAATGCTTTTCGGCGAAAGCATGAGAAGCTATTATCTGATAGCATGCAACACCCCAAAAGACCCGTAGGGGATGTAAACAAAAGAATTAGCATAGTCGGCGCTACACAAACCGCACAATAAAATATAAAACATTAATTACCTTTGACCATCTTCTTTCTTTGCACACCTTGATGTCCCATAATCAATACTGGGTCTTTTTTGGATTAAATCGGTCCATATATAGCCTAGATATCGATCTATGAAGACTGTGTGGAAAACGGAAAAAAGAGCGTTTCATAACGTAACGTCATTTTTTAAAAGTTAAAAATTCGACGATAAACTTTCACAAAACACTTCGAAATACCTTTCTAATGCAACTTTAGGTATAACTACACGTTAATAAGCTATAAAAATCATCAGGAGGCGATGTAAATTCGATAGCCTGCCGTGTGGAAAAATGTCCGGAGAAAAAGACAGACAATGCCTCGGGTCGGTGGTCGGAGAGAATCGGTTCCCTTTGGGCGGATCTACCAAGAATCAATTCAGATTCAAATGAGGAGACTCTATAGATCCTGTGGTAGCTGTAGGTACTGCAAGCTCGGCCCCATATATTACGGTTCACCTTTAACAATTCATGGGAGTGGCGCATGGATACTTTTTTCCATCTCCAGTGATCAGATTTTCCTGCGCTTTTCGATGAAACAGACGTTCTGTTATAGTCACAGCCGTGATTTAAACAGTTTTGGAAACGTCTGAGTGTTTTCTATCCACACATACTAATCATATGCATATACTATATTCCTGACCTGAGTAGCAGGACGCCAAAATGTTGCGCGATTTTTAACAGAATTTCCGAAAAAGTAGGGGGGAAGCTTAACAGGATTAACCCTTGTTATACCAAACAAAATGTTATGCTGGAATCAAGGGGAAATAATGTGCGAGTTGAGATAAATACAAAATTGATTTGGACAGCAACATGAATATGATATTCTTATGGAGGTGCAGTGATTAAAATTTTACTGCACTTTTACAATTATATGTTGGTCATTTTTTAGGGTTAATCAAGATGCTATATCAGGGAAATGGCTTTATCAGAGTGCAGGGGGTCATCCGATGGCTGATAGGTAGACAGCTTAAATTAACCCTTGTTATACCAAACAAAATGTTATGCTGGAATCAAGGGGAAATAATGTGCGAGTTGAGATAAATACAAAATTGATTTAGACAGCAACATGAATATGATATTCTTATGGAGGTGCAGTGATTAAAATTTTACTGCACTTTTACAATTATATGTTGGTCATTTTTTAGGGTTAATCAAGATGCTATATCAGGGAAATGGCTTTATCAGAGTGCAGGTGCATCCTGGGTTAGAAGTCATGCTTGAGTAGCTTTGACCTACTACACCCAACACTCATTTTGATAGATACACCTGATAAAAACACATTCTTAAACTCTCTTCCCTATAAATAATTAGAATCAATACATACTAAAGTACTTAAGGGGAGGTGCCCAGGACAGATATGAGAAACCATATAGAGCAATTTATTTCTTTAGATAAGGGCTCATTTTTCAATGCAATTCTTGAAAAGTGTGTTTTATTTATTACAAACACAAACCATGAATATGGTCTGTCAATAAAAGTATGTGTGAGTAGCAGTGAATGACTGAAAATATTAAATAATATAATCAATACAACTGTTAACAAGGTATTTCATATAAATTAAATTGTGATTAAATTGTCTGATTCTTTGATCCATCTCACCATTTAATCAAATAAAATTCAAATCGTGTCCATGTGGTTGAATCATTGTATTGATTTCAGCCACCAGCTGGCTTATGCAAAAAAAAGCTTTTTATCCTCAGCTGAAACAAATGAGAATTAGATCATGAAAGTGAATAGGGACACTGCAGTTCCTGGGCTACTAAACTACTTTAACTGTCTATCTGAATCATCAGAGATGCTAAACTGGGACCCTGAAACACCCAGGTGACAGACTGGAGTTCACCAAGCGTGGTGCCACACAGCTGTGAGGGTCACAGAGGGGAAGAAAGAGGGGTGGGGTGTGTGAGAGAAACAGACACAACTGAGAAAAGGAGAGCAGGACCTGTTTGGAACGGAATGGATTATCAAACATAGTTTAGCCTGACCAAAATGATGGAAAATATCATGTTTATGTGTGACTTAAAGCATAATAATTATGACAAAAGTAACTATAAATATGTTTATTCCATACTCTAAGTATGTATGAAATGTTCAGTCAATTTGGTCAGAATCTATTTGGTTACTTGTACATTTTACCTCTTAAACATTACATTAAAGTTTCAATTTCTCAGGCCCAGAAAGTCATATTCTTACGAGGTAAAGTTCTCCTGGTCCTTGCTGGTGCTACAGACCACAACTGTAGCTGAACACATTAGCATTGTTATCCTTCCTGTACAGTTACATGACTTCACAGCATAATAACTGTTTGGAAAGCAACAATCCACTGTAGATGGAGTGCTCTGTCTGGTGTCTGGCACCTGAGACAGGATAGACTGGGCCTTAAATTTACTTAAGTCTGTACATGTTCAACATTCATTGGTTCTACTTAAGAGGCATGGGTTTTGTTTCAGAATGTCAAGACCTCCTGTAAATAAAGCTATATGTCTGGACCTTTCATAAACAATCACCTTTAATAAATCATAATCATCATCAGATAGAACTGCCAAAGGGGGCGGTGTTGCAATCTACTGCAGAGAGAGCCTGCATAGTTCTATCTTACTATCCAGGTCAGAGAGATTAAAGGAGACGCCACGCGTCAAAATGATTGATTGATGACCCTACGTCATGATGACGTGTGCATGTTTAAATATGGGCCCCTGCCCCGTCCCCCTGTTCGTGTGGTCATGTGTTAGAGGGTGTTTGTTATTTTATATCTATATGTCAGGCTTTGAAGTAGTCCAGGTGATTGATGAGTAGGGGTCTGGTGGAACTGGGGGGGTTTGAGTGTTTGAACTTTTGGGACCGTGTATGTCCCCCACCCCCAGCTTTATCTCCCTTATGTTTGTTATCGGATGAAGTAGGAATGTCCGGGGCTATAGAGCTGTGGAATATGCATTATAAATGTCCAGAACAAGCCATTTTTAAGACCTGAATATTAAACATCTAAAGTATGTCTACAAGGGCAATTCTCGGAGTGCTTTGCAGCTCATGTCATGAATCCAACGACAAAAGCCTGGAGGATGTTTTGCGTGAGGCTCCAGAATGTTTTAAAGGATTTTTGTGTACAAGCGAGGGACATATTTCGTACATATTCAACCCTGAGGAATCTACGGTTAAGATATTCACAGACAGCGTGTCCCAACCCTTTTATCGGGCAGAACTCGAGACTTTTTCTCCAGCGCTAAGAATGCGAGAATGGCTTAAAATAAGACTAGCGCTGTGTCAAATGGAACGCGCCCTGAGTGCTTCAAGGCTGCCCGGATATGCGTTGGAAGAACAAGTCTGTGGACGAAATGATCTGATGGCCCTAAGAGTCACTTCAATGGCGTATACCCCGGACTCCAGAGTGACAATTTTAGCATGTGAACAATTTGATAGTGCAAATGCTACGAAAACGGTCAGTTCATATGTATCATCCAAAGCATGCAAGGATGTAAATTTTTTTCAAATAATGTTCAGTTTTAAATGGCGCGTTTACCACATTTTCCGAACCCTGATGAATAAGCTGGACAGTCTTTTCGAAAATCGTGAACAATTACGGCGATGGCCGAGGTTATCGTTGAGACATACCCAGGACCAACAAGGTCGAAGGCGGATCTTTCCCTGGAGTGAAAGTGGACAGAGCTTCGATGGAGCGGGGAAAAGACTTTGCGATGGGGAATTGGAAACGGATAATGTTCAGGGCTAACAGGACCCTATATCTGTAAGAAATAGTAAAAATTTTTGAATTATAACGTGTGTTAAAATGTATGTGTTAAATATTTAGAATTAAATCAGTGGCTTTGAAAAGGTATAGCACCCATTTAACTAAGGGGAAGCGCTCTTTTCTCTCACGCTAGGGTCTGGTGCAGACAACTGTAAGATCTGAAAAAACATGTATTATTTTATAGTCTATTCCTACAATGGTATGTTATGAACATTACGGTTTATTAAAGTTTGTAATAATGTACAAAGACCGGCCTCCAAGGTTTTTTACATAAAACACGTGTGATGCATGTTTAAATATTATTCAAATGTGTTACTTAATTCAAACATGTCTTAAAGGTTGTACGAAATATTTTGGAATTCAATAAAAGGAATTTAAAAAACTGTATCTCACCCTTTAACTATGGAAAAATGTATTTAACAACATCGTCCAGCTCTGTCGCGAAGGAAAAGACCTAGAGAATCAGGGGGCGTGCGTGAGTGGGCTTGTGACGGAGCAGCAGGAGTGTGTGTGTGTGTGTGTGTGTGTGTGCGTTACATAAACCATAAGGTGTGGGTTCAACACGGGGTCCCAGAGCTCTATCTGTAGAGAATCGTTTGAAACCAAGGTTTGCACTATCCGTCATATGGCCTGTCAAGATATCGGCCGACCGCCCGGGGTTAATAAAACACTGATATCTAATCAACGCACCGGGAGCCCAGCAAACCCGATGCAGACAGAACGGTTCTTTGAATTCACAGCCTTTTGGTCTCTAAAACAGACATACATGGGGGTGTTGCATACATCTCTCCCCGAAACTCATTCCGTACTTTTCCATAGTTAGGGACAGAACTATTTTTAACGCTATTAGCACTGCTTTAGCGCAAACACACAGGCCCTAATATTTAGCTGCCCGGACAGATTAAAAAATATATTCTGAATAAGTGAATCTCTCATAATGGATATTTCTGGAGGTGAGTAAATGAAAAATATATTTTAAGATTTGTTTGAATATTATTGTAATATTAAACCCTAGTTATTTGGGTATTTCAGGCCAAAGGCCAATATAAGTTAAAAAAGTGTAGATATAGCGTATAACGGTTAATATTGTCTAACGTTGGTTAGAATCCCAAACATTTACGCAGCTTTTACGCGATTTACCGGATCTGGAACAACATGAGGGGGCACAGGAGCAAAAGTCAGGCAGTCAGTCGCCATCAGCCTTTTTTCATTGTAAGTCCTTATAATTAAACACATACCCAAGAATCTTTATATATAAAAATAAAAAAATAGTGTGTACTATTTTAAAATCAATTTGATGTATTTATAGCCGACATACAGCCAGGAATGATAAAGGATTCGTTATGGACATCTGACACAGGGGACTTGGATGCAATTCTACCGTTCTGTACGAGCGATTTTTCAAACTCCCCTCGAATACAGGGAACTTCGACTCCCTCCCGACAAATTCCAGACCCCAACAGGCAACGAACAACGGTGGCCCAAGTACATTGCTCAGATTCAACGCCACCCGAAAACTACTGTTGGGCAGGGAACTTGCTGCTTCACGAACCGGCGCTCCAGGGACACGGTATGAGACCATTATACATTTTGTTATTAGTTATAAGCCTTTTTATTAGTTATACCTCTGTTGATAGCATATGTTAAAACAAGGACAAATAATGTTTTTTCAGACTGCCCGGAGACAGGCCCTGCAGAATCTGGAACGCTAGAGGGAAAAAGTCTAGAGCCCTCAGGATCCTCAATTCGTCAGAACAAGCGCCAAAAAAGCCGAGGTATTTTAACTATGTATTGTTAATATATATTATTATACCGGAAAGGTATTTGACATTTTATGTATCTAACATATTTTTTTTATATTTAAGAACAGAATTTTGTATGTATTATTTTCATTCAGACTCCGCCCCGGCGAAAAACGGCACAGACGGACACATACATCTAGAGCTGGGGGATTCCGGCGCACCGAACATTCCCGATGAAACACCCGAGAGACCTGTTTTTAATGACATGTCAGATGTTGACGACCAGCTATTCTGTGATGCGGCCAACCTTATCGACCCCGTCAATTCTACGGCCTCAGTACCTGCAGCCGAACAAGAAAGGTTTTTCACATTATTTTCCAGGGCTTTGAAATCGAGGAATGTTTTGCTATACAAACGACTGGGGGATTTAATTGAGAGACAGTACAGAGACGATATGTTATTCTGGCATAGAACAATTCCACGCATGTTAAACAGCAACCCCATTAAAAAACGCAAATACAGACGCTAAAATCATACATGTAACACCACCCATTCCAGAAAGACCCAAAAACGAACACCCTTAATTATCCAAAAATGGCAGAAGTACTGCAACAAGGGGAGACAGTTGAAAGCCTCTTATCCCAGATTCCAGCCGAACTCCTAGAAGTTATTAAACGTATGAACGAGTCAGGGACGTCAGATGAAAGCGTATTAACACAGATTCCAGCCGAACTCTTAGAAATTATTAATCGCATGAACGAGTCAGGGGCGCCTGATGAAAACATGTTATCCCAGATTCCCGAAGCCCTCATAACCTTAATTAATCGGATGAACGAGAGTCAGACAATTTCGGCCCCTGCCACCCGAACAGAGATAGAACAACCAGTAACGCCCAGGTCCGTAGAGTCTGAAACGCCACAAGATGTTTTTGGGGAATTGGAAAATTGTCTAATAAATCTGGCGTCAGATGGTCTTGATAGACGTGTCAGGGTTGTGTACAGGAATAAATTCAACAATACAGAGATTCGACAGTTTTTCAATTTCCTATGGGTGAATCAGAATCTTGACTATGCGGTATTTTACATGATGATAATGAACACTCTAAACGATCTGTTAGAGACGGCAAGAGATTATGGCGAACCACGTGATGTCTTACAGTTGGAAATTTGTGGAGATAGCCTGCATAACACAGTATCTCTTATTTTACCCAATGGCGAAGCAGATCTTGAACAATTTACCGCGCTGCTAGAACGCCTTGTTCAGTCAAATTTAGCCATCATAGCCGATCGGACACTCGAGCTTGGAGTGCAAATAATACGTCAACCCCAGGGAGGCGGGAGACAGAGAAGGAAGTTTGAGAGCCTAATGCAGTCAGAAATCATAAGCAATAAAAGGGCCTACCTCATAAACGTTCACAATCCCGATAATAAGCTATGTTTTGCAATAGGCTTAGCGCATTTACTTAACCCAGGATGTACTGATCTGACGGCATTGCAAAAGGCTAGAGAGATCCAAACGGTGGTGGGTCTCGGGATACATAATGGGGTGGCATTCTCAGACATCGTCAAATTTGAAAACTTTCTGAATATAAAGATTGTGGTTTTGTACCACAGTAGAGCTAATGCATCTCTCTTGAAGTTCCAAAACACCCCCCAACCACACCCTCAGATTCTGTACTTTTATGTGCAAAACGAACATTACTACGCCGTTACCAACATCACAGCCTTTTTAGGCGCAGCATATGTGTGTCCATCCTGCCATACCGGCTACACCCGAAAGGGGGGGCACTCGTGCCGTTATAACTGTTCGGTATGTCAGGATGCAGAGTGCCCTATGCAACCCCTAAACTTGACACCCTGTGAGGATTGCCACCGCACATGTCGTTCGACCTACTGTTACGATAAACACAAAATTGAAACATGGCACCCTAAGGCCTGTAAATCTGTAAGCATTTGTGCCATTAACAAGAAATGCCCAAAATGTCATGGCAATTACAGCCTTAAAATAGATAGCCCTAAACCGCATGTGTGTGGAATCATACATTGTCCAATCTGTAAAGGGCCTTTGAAAAGCAGAAACGCTGAAGTGGTTCAAGAAGTGCCACACGAGTGTTATATTCAGCCCTTGGCTGAAGATGAACATTCAGAGAAATGTGTTCTATGATTTTGAGACAAATCAGCAATCGGGGGATCATTTGCCTATTTTTGTATCTACCATGACATTCAAGGGGGAAAAGTGGTCTGCAGAAGGATCCAATTGTGCACTACTCTTTCTAAAACATTTTAGAAAGCCACAGTACCGAAACTTTACATTTAGAGCCCACAATGCTAGAGCCTACGATTCTTACCTGCTTCTGAATCCATTGATACAGTAAGGCGTGGCACCCTGGGTCATAGCTCAAGGTAGTAAAATCTTGTGTTTTGTAGACCCAGCCTTCAACCAGAGATACATTGACAGCCTAAGCTTCTTACCAATGCGATTGGCGCAAATTCCAGAGGCCTTGGTTTTTGAAAACTCTGTGAAAGGCTGGTTGCCCCACTTCTTCACATCTGAGGAGAATCTAAATTATGTCGGATCATATCCCAGCCCTGAAATGTACGGGTGTGATCAAATGTCTCCCAAAGAGCGTGAGAGATTCATGACGTGGTAGGAGTCAGTAAGACATGGCACCGTTGATTTCCATAAAGAGATGGAATCATACTGTGACAATGATGCGGTTATACTTCGTGAAGGATGCCTCAGATTCAGAGAAGAGGTAATCAAAGATGCAGGCATTGACCCCTGGAGTTGTACAACTATTGCATCGGCATGCATGAAAACCTACCGTACACACTATCTGCCTACAGCCTCTATAGCTATCCCCTCGCCTGACAACTACCGACGCCAATTCAAGTCATACTCTAGTGGGTCCATTCAATGGTTAGAGTATATGGCCCAGGATAAAGACATTTTTATTCAACATGCTTTGAATCGAGGGGAGAAGGCATTTGGCTCTTACCATGTAGATGGCTACACCCAGAATGACGGGGTTGAGACCGTGTATGAGTACAACGGTTGTTTCTTCCATGGTTGCAAATCTTGCTTTGTGCCCCAGAACATTTGTGTCCTAACCCAAAAGACTTTTGGGGAAATGTACCAAGAGTTTCAAGACAAAGTTGATTCTTTACAGGCTACTTACGGTCTAAAAGTGGTTGTTTTGTGGGAGCACGAATGGACAGCCCTCAAAAAGTCTGATCCTCATGTTCAAGCCTTCCTTTCCAGCTTTGACACCCCAGAACCTCTGGAACCAAGACAGGCCTTGTATGGCAGCCGTACCAATGCTTTGACATTGAGGTATGTAGCGCAACCCGACAAGACAATAGGCTATGTAGATTTTACATCCCTTTATCCGCATGTAATGAGTTCCTCATGCTATCCTATAGGGCATATGGAAATTATTCATCGTGATTTTGACTTACCTCAAAACTATTTTGGTCTGATCAAAGCAACAGTCTACCCTCCAAGGGGTTTGTTTATACCTGTGTTGCCTTACAGGGGCCCTCAAGGAAAACTTTTCTTTCCCCTTTGTCGCACCTGCAGTGAAAACATACAACAAAACCCATGTGATCACACCGATCAAGAAAGAGCCCTGACAGGTGTATGGGTCACAGCTGAATTCTCTAAGGCTTTAGAGATGGGGTATCGTGTGGCCAAAATCTTTGAAGTATGGAACTTTTCAAAGAAATCAGACACTCTTTTTAAAGAGTACATCAAGACCTTCTTGAGATGTAAGCAAATGGCTTCAGGCTATCCTGCATCGGTCACAGATCAAGAGAGTAAAGACAGGTACATTCAAGACTATCATGACAGAGAAGGCATCCTTCTTGACCCTGACAGAATAGAGGTCAACAAAACCAAACGAAATGTGTCGAAATTGTACTTAAATTCGCTTTGGGGCAAATTAGCGCAGAGGTGTAATATGCTAACAACGTCGATTATTAAAGACCCTGAAGAATTTTGGGAATTTGTTTTTTCGGACCAATACGAAATTTCACATTTTTCATTCTTGAGTCAAGACATTGCCTTGGTGCAATGGCGACGTAACAAGAAGTGGGTTCTACCCCCGGGTAATGTAAATGTGTTTCTTGCAGCATTTACCACGGCCTATGGCCGACTTGAACTGTACAGGCTCATGGAGCAGCTTCAGAGGCGGGTTCTTTACCATGACACAGACTCTGTGGTCTATGTAAGCAAACCGGGGGATTGGAGCCCCCCACTCAGCAACTATCTGGGTGGCTTAACAAGTGAACTCGCAGAGGGTGACCATATCACAGAATGGTCCTCCTGTAGTCCCAAAAGCTATGCTTTTAGAACTCTAAAGAATCACGTGGTGTTGAAAGCCAAAGGCGTGACTCAAAACTATGAAAATGCCCAGCGTGTAAACTTGGAATCAATCACACGCTTGGTCGAGGGGTTCCTAAATGACAGGAATAGTGACTTGGAGATTTTGAGCTCCTACAAACAGATTGTTAGGGATAAAAAGGGCTTCCATCTGAGGAATGCCCCACTCACTAAAAGATTCAGGATTGTCTATGACAAGAGAGTGCTTTTGCCTGACGGGACCACATTGCCCTATGGCTACTGACTTATGCTACATGCCACAGTGTGTCAGGCGTGACTCAAAACTATGAAAATACCCCGCGTGTAAAACTAGGAATCAATCACACGCTTGTTCGAGGGGGTTCCTAAATGACAGGAATAGTGACTTTGAGATTTAGGAGCTCCTACAAAAAGATTGTTGGGTATAAAAAAGGGCTTCCATCTGAGGAAGGCCCCACTTACTAAAAGATTCAGGGTTGTCTATGACAAGAGACTGCTTTTGCCTGACTGGACCACATTGTCCCTTTGGCTACTGACTTATGCTACAAGCTACAGGGTGTCTTAAAGCTTAAGATATAATGACTGCTGTAGAAGGTTTTGACCCCCGGTTGCAACTACCATTTTCGGCCTTAATCGCAGGGCCTTCGAATAGTGGTAAAACTTGTTTTGTAAAAAGTATTTTAGAGAATTCTGAACATGTGTTATCTCAAAAGCCTGATAATGTTGTGTGGTGTTATTCTTGTTATCAACCTCTGTATGATGAATTGTTGAAGACAATAAAAATCAAGTTTGTTGAAGGAATACCTGATTCCCTGTCTGATGATGAACTTTTACCTCCTCATAAAAACAATCTGCTGGTTTTGGATGATATGCTATTTGCAGGTAGCGAACATCCCGAAATTGCCCGAGTGTTTACCCAATATACTCATCATAGAAACCTGTCCGTGCTTTACTTGGTGCAGAATGTGTTTCACCAAGGTAAAAATAGCCGCACCATCAGTTTGAATGCCAATTACATGGTTTTGTTCAAAAATCCTAGAGACAAACTACAAATTAACACTCTAGCTCAGCAGATGTACCCGGGAAGGAAATCCTACTTAATGGAGAGCTACGAGGACCAAAGCGCCATTTTCTTATTTAATCGTGGATTTAAAAGCAAATACTCCAGAACACCTGAGGCTACGAACTGGTCTGTTCCCGTGGGAGTGGCTGGCTGCGTACATTCCTAAAAAGTAACCGCTATGTCTCTGCGTTTAAAAAGAAACCTGCCCCTCTTGAGAAGCCTAGTTGGGGCTACATCTAATGAACGGAAGGCCATCTTGGGTCACTGTTCTTCAGATCTCATATTATCCCTATGTGAGATTGCTTTGAATCTTCTCAAAGGATGCATTCCACTCACCCTGACACAATTGAAAAAATTAAAGAGACGAAAGACCGCGATCAAGCTCTTTGCCAATAAAAGGGTCAGTCTTCAAAAGAAACGACATAGCATACAACAGTCTGGCGGTTTTATTCCACCTTTACTAAGTATAGCCGTGCCCTTCATCACCAGCCTTATTGCAGCCCGACGTGGTGGTTGAACACATAGGGTGATGGCCAATAAAATGTATCTGGTGCCACAACAAGAGTTGGATAGACTTAAAAACAAGTGCAGGGTCCCGAAAATATCAGACAAACAGCGGAAAATGATTTGGATATGGCCATGAAGGATATTTTGAATCAAAAAGGATTGAACCCCTATGATAAGGTCCAAAAATACACAAACATCTTGCAAAGGTATTTGTCCTTGGTGAAACAAGGGGAGAGAGAGACAGGCCATTTAACTATTTCCCTACAGGACCCTTTAAAAGATGACGAGCCTAGCGAGAACCACGCCCCTGTAATGCCTGTACCTGTGAGCTTACCGTCTGAAGATCAAATGCCTGTTGAAGATAAAGTTATGGATGACTTGTTAACCCATGTTCCGGCTCGTAACAGGAATAATGTTAGCTACATTATGAACACGCTAAAAGACTCAAATGGGGCAGCTACTTGTAACGACAAAGGAGAGTTTATCCTTCAGGGTTCGGTTGTCAAGGGTTCACATATACTTGACTTGCTTAAAAGTACCACATCTGCCCACAAGGTTGCTGATGACAGAAGACCTCCAGGGTGGCTTCAGTTTCTTAAGGCCCTGGCCATCCTCAACATACCCCTCTCGGGTGTACCCAACTATAAGATTCGTCAACAGATTCACTCTTTAAAACACAAACCTTCAATGAGATACAGCACCCCTAAAGATGCCCCAAAACCCTCGCATCCTTATGAAATGAATGACGATAACCCATTTACCCAGCTGAACGCCTCCGGACCTTTCCCTAATCCCGATCTCTCTGGGTGGTTAGACTTTTGAATGACCTTTGAATGACTATGATTAAATTCAATACACTTTATTTGAAAAAATAAGCAATTTAACATTTGTGGCATTCTTGAAACATTTGGCGTGAGCATACGCCTTGATTACACGTTCTTAAAGGATACACATTTGAACACTTTTGATATTTTCTGGCCCTGGGTAATTTTAGTCTTAAATCAACCGCATTTAAGAGTAAACGTTCTTGAAAGAAAATGTCAGAGTGTATAGGGCCTAGCAGATGAAACTCTCGAGATTCGGCACAGTAGCGAGCCCGTGCCTCCAGTCCTTTATTTGCACCGGTGGATGGGTCTGTCGATTCCATAGAGACACCTGCAGTATCCTTGCTAAAAAGCCTTGCGCTGAATTGGGTCTTGAGAGTGTCTTCAGAGTAGTTGAGTAAGCATTCCATGATGGCCCGGTATGGGTATGTGGCACTGCTTTGACTGATTAGACGTTCCCCCAAAGTCACATCCACTTGGGAGAAGATGGTGGCCACTGGGTAATTAATGAGACTCACTTTGGCATCGTTTGCAATATCAGTACCATCTCTTTTGGTCACTTTTAGACGCAAATGCACCAAGGTATTGTTGAGGTCCAGATAGTTGTCACCGTGGCCTGGTATGAAAAACTCTATGGGGCCGTTGTCTGTAATGGCTGAGAGTGGGGCTATCTCCACATAACTGGACCTCTCTACTGAATGTTGGGTTAAGGGGGCCGTGAAAAGATCGAGCTCTGTCTTTATAGCTTCAGAGGACATGCGGTGTAAAAGAGCCATGGTGCTTGTTCTTTTAGAAAATACTTCTGAGTATTCTTTTTACCATTTTTGGTCCAGACCTCCTCACTTTACCCCGTCTTTGACTAACTGAGTTTCTTTTAACCGTTAACCTCCGTTTTTTAGGCGCAAGCCTGCGCCTTATACCCGGAGGTCTCTTTTTCGGTCTTCGAGACAACATCATCAACCCCGAGCCTTCTTGACTCTCGACATCTGGTGACGCCCTTCTGGTCATAGCATTGGCGACAACCTCACTTACTATATTTTTTGCTGCTGATTTTAAATGCGGTTTGGCTATGCTGAAGCCTCTCTTCATAAACGGTAAAACCATCCTAAAGAGGTTACGAAATATCTCCTATCCCCGAACCATACATGGTGGGGGACCCATAATAGCCGGTTAACCCATTACCCACTTGATCCACATAGTATGTGACATACCGGTTAGGGTCGAGATGTCGGTGTTCCATAATTTTAATTTAGATGTATTATGTATATAAAGTATATAAAATATATAATACTAATATTATATATGTAGAGAGGTTTTGGTGGGTCTAAAGTGGATTTTTACAATCGTTTTACCATAAGTAAATTCAATGTTTTCGTTCTGATCCGTTTTAAGCTCAACAAGAATGTTTTCAATATATTTCTTGCTTACAGGTACGTGGTGTGGCTTGTCGTAGGTGACAGTGACTATGTCCCCATCCTTTCCGTCTATATGAACCGTTCTCAGGAGTGGCACACAGCTGTCTCCGACCCTTTGATAGGATATGATGTTGGTATACACAAATATGTTGTAAAATCCTGCATGTATATCCGCGGGGAATGGGAATAATTTATCTCTCACATACGTCCATTTATTGGGACCCATCCCCAACATGTATGCTAAATTACCGCCGGTCTTTATCCCCCCGGAAGCATCTCCTGAGATTGTACCTTTTTATGTATAGGGTTGTACATCAGGAATATTTCCATACTGTTCTGCGATAGACGTTCATTCAACTCGGAGACGAGCCTGTCGACGGTTCTATAGAACCCTTTTTTAATCTTAATAAATTTCGCAGGTTCCGATAACTTTTTGAAATAAAATTCCCGGTCCTTATCTTTGATATTATACCAGCTATGGGGGTATGTAATCTCGCTGAGACCTACTTCCCAGGCCTCTGATAACTCTATAGGCTTTGGAAAATTGGTTGTATAATTCGAACTCTGATTATTACGATATATATGCGCGGACACATTACTGGGGAGAGTCAGGTAGAAGCCGCTGTGTTCCATTATGCACTCCGGTGTACACCCGAATGAGGATGTATTTTATCATGCATGGGGGTTTAAATTAACCCCAGATGCCTCCACCACATCCTTCTCTAATACCCAGCTGTTGAATTTTAGGGGCCAGTTTTTCCAGCGGACCAGCACCCATTTTTGACCATTCTCTCTCTTTTGATCTAGAATCACCTCTACGTGAAACACTTTGTCTTTACCAACCTTTACCTTCTGTAATTCCTGCTCATAAAAAGATCCCTCTATAAGTTCCCCGTCATAATCTTTTAATATGTGGCCTGGGGGTATGCGAGGCAGACATTCTGTAACCGTGAAAAGCTCGTCACTGTATCCTTGTTCGTATTTTTTATCGAAAACACCCCTCAACTTGGATATACGAACCAAGTCCCCCACAATGAATTTAAAATGTCTTTTTTTCTTACGGCGAAGGGGGAGCAAACCATACAGATTTTTAAAGACTTGAAAAGAGTTTTCAGAAGAGACCTCGGAGGGTTTCATCCTTATACTCTTATGGTAACTATTGTTGTACCCCTTTACTAAATCTTGAACTATATCGATATATCTATGTGTGTTGTGAGCTGTAAAATAGCGCCACATCTGCTCCTTCAGAGTTCTGTTAAAGCGTTCAACAACTGAAGCTTTCAAATCTGAGCCTGTAGCAAAATGTACTATATTGTGCTTTTTTCAGCCTGAAATTGGGACAATGGGTGGGTAGAAAAAACTCTATTTCTCGGAAAATGTTTTCTTATGTAGAGTGTGCGCATCCTGCTCTGATAGCCACTCATTCACTTTAGCCTCGCTTAACCTGTGACCTGTTTCTTCGGCTATAGCTCTCTGTAAACGTTCCTTGCCCCCATAAGACCCCGGGTTAGAGGGATTATAATAAATGCTTTTCAAAATCTGCTCTGCCATCCTTCTTGCCTCTCTGAGGTACAATAACGTTAATGAGCCACTTTCAAATAACAACATATCATTTTTTGGGGTTTTTATTTTCAAGAAAACATTATGTATTACGTATACAGACAATTTAGAATTCGTTGCAGGATACATGCCCCCCTTTCTCAATGATCGAATCATGCAAAACCTTGTTTATTTGGTTTAGATTAACAGGTTTGTTTCGCTGAATTGTTACAACACACACATCAGCTATAAAAGTATATAAACAACAAATATGATACATGTTACAATTAAATGGTGTTTCAAACAAATAAAGTAAAATCTTAGACACGGTTGTTTCTAGTTCTTCAGAATCACCACCAAGTCGGGTTACCATTTGTGTCCATTGTAGACTCTGGCCCGCATGTCGTACATGATTCATGATTTGTTCCATTTTCAGCACACGCTCTACATTAGTCCAGGAATTGTGGGTTGTGTACAACGATACATTGTTCACTTTATTTTCAATAATTTGATGCATAACACTTGTAAGTTCTCTCAAAAGAAAAAAGGTATTTATTCTCTCTAACATCGTATACACATAGTTGCCCATTGCATTACATGTAAATAACAAAAATATCACTCGTTCTCTTGGGGTTTATTGAGCCAGAAAGTCATCACATCAGCCACCACAGCCTCCCGGTATTTGTTATCGTCCACCAGGGTGTGTCGGATTTCTTTGAGTTTCTCGTGGATGTGGATCGCCTCCTTCAGTTCATGTAGGAATGCCTCTGTTACCCCGTAAACTCTGGGGATAGACGGCACAAGGCCCATAGCCTCCAGGGCTCTGACCAGCGATGGTATAAACCTGCAGGACCAAAGTCTTTTCACCAGCGCCTCAAAATTGTTGAAGAAGTAGTATCTTGGGGGTTCGTATAGGCATGGATGCCTGCGCTGGCTGGGGTGATTAATCTCACAACCGATGCATTTTTCTCGTATATATTCTCCAATCACCACGTCTAAAAGCGTGGCTACTGAGGCCTTGATGGTGTCCACAAAAATAGTACTGACCACCCCATCAAACACGTCCTCAGGCTGTGTACATGTAGGGGGTGTCGAGGGTCTTGCCAGGGGGGAGTAGAATGTTGGGCTGCGAGGCATACAGTCCTTCGTGTCTGGCCCCCATGACGTTTCGGAGTTCTGGTATGTGTTAGGATTATCCATGGTTAATACGTAGGTTAAGAACTGTAGGTTTTAAGGACCCTCCTTTTATTGTTGAACCAGCCCTCGGGGTATCTGGGCGTGGTTAACGCAGCAGCTTAACTAGTTTTCTTGGGGGCCTGCCCCTTCTGATGATGTACCTTCTTGGGGCTGCTCTGCTTCGTAATCTGCCGGATTCGTATATATTATGCACTTCTTTAGCCGAACAATGCTCTGGCACTGTTGGCTCTGTACAAACAGAGCGTCCAACAACTGCAACATTTTCAATTCCATTAAATCCCAACTTTTAAAAGGGATAAGCATTCGAAGCCTAAAATCACCGACCAAACCGCCATCCCTGATGTTTTGGCTGCGGATTTCCTCTGTGCTGATGTAGAACTCCTCGCAGCCACAGGGAAGTCCATTCTTTCTCTGTATTTTCACCCGGTGAAATACTCTTCCGGAGGTGTCCGGGGTACCTTCCCAACGGGTCTCGTAGCCTGTGAACAAGCTGTAACCCTTGGTGATACGGCTCAGTTCGGGACACAAAACCTGTCGAAAAACTGTCCAGTCTTCAACCCCATAGGCCACTCCTAATGTCTGGTCGGTATATTCTTCTCCTTCGGCTACCGTATAGAGTTTCACTCTACAGGCCAAGTAATCAAACAGATAGCCCCATTGCTGACCGTTAGACATCAGCACTTCATCTTTCAGCGCAGTTGCGGGCGGTATCTGGGTTCTATACACATTTAGAAACCGCTTTTTTGGAGCATCGTATTTGGGGATGTATACTTTGCCCTTTCTCTATGTTTCAGACGCGGTCCTGCTTCAGTTGCTACAGTCATCACAGCTTTGCCACTGATCGCAAAATCCATGTTTAAAAATAGTGTTTACTGTTCTGGTTTCACAAGCCTTGTTCTGGACATTTATAATGCAGATGCCACAGCCCTATACCCCCAGGACATTCCTGCTTCATCAGATAACAAACATAAGGGAGATAAAGCTGGGGGTGGGGGACATACACGGTCCCAAAAGTTCAAACACTCAAACACCCCCCAGTTCAACCAGACCCCCCTACTCATCAATCACCTGGACTACTTCAAAGCATGACATATAGATATAAAATAACACACACCCTCTAACACATGACCACACGAACCGGGGGGACGGGGCGTGGGCCCATATTTAAACATGCATGGGTCATCATGACGTAGGGTCAGTCCGGGGTATACGCCATTGAAGTGACTCTTAGGGCCATCAGATCATTTCGTCCACAGACTTGTTCTTCCAACGCATATCCGGGCAGCCTTGAAGCACTCAGGGCGCGTTCCATTTGACACAGCGCTAGTCTTATTTTAAGCCATTCTCGCATCCTTAGCGCTGGAGAAAAAGTCTCGGGTTCTGCCCGATAAAAGGGTTGGGACACGCTGTCTGTGAATATCTTAACCGTAGATTCCTCAGGGTTGAATATGTACGAAATATGTCCCTCGCTTGTACACAAAAATCCTTTAAAACATTCTGGAGCCTCACGCAAAACATCCTCCAGGCTTTTGTCGTTGGATTCATGACATGAGCTGCAAAGCACTCCGAGAATTGCCCTTGTAGACATACTTTAGATGTTTAATATTCAGGTCTTAAAAATGGCTTGTTCTGGACATTTATAATGCATATTCCACAGCTCTATAGCCCCGGACATTCCTACTTCATCCGATAACAAACATAAGGGAGATAAAGCTGGGGGTGGGGGACATACACGGTCCCAAAAGTTCAAACACTCAAACCCCCCCAGTTCCACCAGACCCCTACTCATCAATCACCTGGACTACTTCAAAGCCTGATATATACATATAAAATAACAAACACCCTCTAACACATGACCACACGAACAGGGGGGACGGGGCGGGGGCCCATATTTAAACATGCACGCGTCATCATGACGTAGGGTCATCAATCAATCATTTTGACCCGTGCCATCTCCTTTAATCTCTCTCAGGTCTGTACCAAAACAATTTGACCTTCTACTTCTAAAAAAAGTCTCTCACTGTTGCTGCTTGCTATAGACCACCCTCTGCCCCCAGCTGTGCCCTAGACACCATATGTGAATTGATTGCCCCCCCATCTATCTTCTGAGCTTGTGCTGCTAGGTGACCTAAACTGGGACATGCTTAACACCCAGGCCATCCTACAATCTAAGCTTGATGCCCTCAATCCCACACAAATTATCTATGAACCTACCAGGTACAACCCCAAATTCCTAAACACGGACAACATCATAGATATCATCCTAACTAACTCGCCCTCCAAATACACCTCTGCTGTTTTCAACCAAGATCTCAGCGATCACTGCCTCATTGCCTGCATCCGTAATGGGTCTGCGGTCAAACGACCACCCCTCATCACTGTCAAACACTCCCTAAAACACTTCAGCGAACAGGCCTTTCTAATCGACCTGGCCGGGGTATCCTGGAATGACATTGACCTCATTGACCTCATCCCGTCAGTAGTTGATGCCTGGTTATTCTTTAAAAGTGCCTTCCTCACCATCTTAAATAAGCTTGCTCCATTCAAATTTAGAACCAGGAATAGATATAGCCCTTTGTTCACTTCAGACCGGTCTGCCCTTGACCAGCACAAAAACGTCCTGTGGCGTTCTGCATTAGCATCGAATAGCCCCCGTGATATGCAACTTTTCAAGGAAGTTAGGAACCAATTTACTCAGGCAGTTAGGAAAGCTAAAGCTAGCTTTTTCAAACAGAAATTTGCCCACCTGTAGTACAAACTCAAAAAAGTTCTGGGACACTGTAAAGTCCATGGAGAATAAGAGCACCTCCTCCCAGCTGCCCACTGCACTGAGGCTAGGAAACACGGTCACTACCGATAAGTCCACAATAATTGAGAATTTCGATTAAGCATTTTTCTACGGCTGACCATGCTTTCCACCTGGCTACCCCTACCCTGGTCAACAGCCCTGCACTCCCCATAGCAACTCGCCCAAACCTCCACCACTTCCCCTTCACCCAAATCCAGATAGCTGATGTTCTGAAAGAGCTGCAAAATCTGGACCCCTACAAATCAGCCGGGCTAGACAATCTGGAACCTCTCTTTCTTAAATTATCTGCTGAAATTGTTGCAACCCCTATTACTAGCCTGTTCAACCTCTCTTTCGTATCGTCTCAGATTCCCATAGATTGGAAAGCTGCCGCGGTCGTCCCCCTCTTCAAAGGGGGAGACACTATAGACCCAAACTGCTACAGACCTATATCTATTCTACCTTGCCTTTCTAAGATCACAGATTACCGACCATTTAGAATCTCACCGCACCTTCTCTGCTATGCAATCTGGTTTCAGAGCTGGTCATAGGTGCACCTCAGCCACGCTCAAGGTCCTAAACGATATCATAACCGCCATCGATAAGAGACATTACTGTGCAGCCGTGTTCATCGACCTGGCTAAGGCTTCGACTCTGTCAATCACAACATTCTTTATGGCAGATTCAACAGCCTTCGTTTCTCAAATGATTGCTTTGCTTGGTTCACCAACTACTTCTCTGATAGAGTTCAGTATGTCAAATCGGAGGGCCTGTTGTCCGGACCTCTGGCAGTCTCTATGGGGGTGCCACAGGGTTCCATTCTTGGGCCGACTCTCTTCTCTGTATACATCAATGATGTCGCTCTCGCTGCTGGTGATTCTTTGTTCCACCTCTATGCAGACGACACCATTCTGTATACCTCCGGCCATTCGTTGGACACTGTGTGTGTTAACTAACCTCTAGATGAGCTTCAATGCCATACAACTCTCTTTCCGTGGCCTCCAACTGCTCTTAAATGCAAGTAAAACTAAATGCATGCTCTTCAACTGATTGCTGCCCGCACCTGATCTGTAAATAGCCCATCCAATCTACCTCATCCCCATACTGTATTTATTTATTTATTTATCTTGGTCCTTTGCACCCCAGTATTTCAACTTGCACATTCATCCCCTGCAGATCCTACCATTCCAGTGTTTAATTGCTATATTGTAATTACTTTGCCACCATGGCCTATTTGTTGCCTACCTCTCTTATCCTACCTCATTTGCACATGCTGTATATAGATTATCCTTCTGTATTATTGATTGTATGTTTGTTTATTCCATGTGTTGTTTGTATGTGTCAAACTGCTTTGCTTTATCTTGGCCAGGTTGCAGTTGCAAATGAGAACTTGTTCTCAACTAGCCTACCTGGTTAAATGAAGGTGGAAAAAACAAATAAATAAATACAATTCTAGATCATGTTTAACCCTAAACCTCTTTCCCACTTCATTCCAACTGTATTGCCAATTCTCATCGACAAACGTTTCTCCTTAATTAACAAACAATAAATATGTTGATAAAACAGAATTACAAATAACTACCTATGAATATACCATGCATGGTGAACCAAACGTATGAGGAATACACACTATGCTATTCACCTAGTTTCTGCCCTAATACGCACTCTAAGCCCAGCATCTATGTTAGAGAGGGGGAAGTGTATCACTGTGGCTGTTATACTGCACTGTGATACATCCCTGTACAAACACATCCCTCTCGTGTCTAGACAGGAATTTACAATGTAGTTTGGGCAGCTGTGTGAAACATTTGACATTGATGCCTTTTCTCTCAATATCAAAAGGAAGCATCTGTTGTGTTCTGTACACTCATTGTTTCCCAACAATTGATTATGAACAATATGGTCTTAACGTCTTTATGGAGGAAACATAAAACGTCTCATCAATCCTTCATGTAGCCTATCAAATAACCTCAAATGGAGCACTTGACATTGCTATATATCAGAAGGTGGCGATATAGAATGTTTCTAAATTCTGCTACAGTGAGTGGAATGAGGCAGTATTTGATATGAGTGTATATAATACTTGGTAGTCAATACCTCCTGTAAACAAAGCTATATGTCTGGACAACGTGATAACCATGATTGTTACATCTTTAATGTAAGGATAGACATCCTTTAAAGGGTGCTACACTGTATATTTATATGAACAGGCATGTCAGAAAAACAAACATGATTTTCATTCATCAATATGGCTAAAAACAGCACAGTAGGAATCAGTATGAAATCAGAAACATAGGACACAATAGTAGAATAGCAACCAATACTGGGATGGAGAAAACGAAGATGAGAATATGACCATTCAAATTCATAGCAGTGAAATGATCTCCCGTATGGCTCCAGAGTGTAGTCAGTGTGCTGACAGTACAACCCTGTCAACCCTCATGTCCATGGAGAGGTTTTAGTATTGATGTTTATCACTGTGGCCACTCACGTACACAGTGACTCACACCATTACAAAAACCCATGTATTTGTATTTGTATTTATTAGGGATCCCCATTACTCTTCCTGGGGCCCAAACTTAATTAAGGCACTTATATTACATATAGAACAAAAGAAAAGCAGTACATCATATAACATTATTACACCACTACATATCTACAATACAACATGTATAATACCACCATACAACAATATTACAATGTTCATGTGTGCTAGCGCTTGTGTGTGCATGTGTGTTACATACAGCCACAGAATCCTCATTTAAACTCACTGAAACCTCCAATTTCTCCATGTCGACAATGTCTTTTCAATCCAGTGTCATTTACATCTACTATTGAAGTTCAATTCAAGTTAATTTTTAGATCACATGATTTACAGTGTATATAAAAAGTAGTTGTTCCTCAGTGTATGTCTGTTTTAAAGTTGTTCTTGTCTGAAGTAGGCCTAAAGAGTATGGACATTTGTTTGAGTTGATGTGTATAAATGTACCAGCACTTGTAGTTTAGGTGCCTATAGACAATCAGAATGTATATGTCTGTGTTCCTTAGGTGTCAGCACTCTCACACTCTGTGCTTGGTAGAAGTGGTAGGTTTTTGTCATGGACTGTATCATTGTGACCCGCTATGTGGCACAGTGGTTTAACCCTGTACAAACCACCCCACCACTCTGTGCAGCTACAAATACCTAGGTGTCTGGCTAGACTGTAAACTATCCTTCCAGACTCATATTAAACATCTCCAATCCAAAATCAAATCTAGAATCGGCTTCCTATTTCGCAACAAAGCCTCCTTCACTCACGCAGCCAAACTTACCCTCGTAAAACTGACTATCCTACCGATCCTCGACTTCGGAGATATCATCTACAAAATAGCTTCCAATACTCTACTCAGCAAACTGGATGCAGTCTATCACAGTGCCATCCGTTTTGTTACCAAAGCCCCATATACCACCCACCACTGCGACCTGTATGCTCTAGTTGGCTGGCCCTCGCTACATATTCGTAGCCAGACTCACTGCCTCCAGGTCATCTATAAGTCTATGCTAGGTAAAGCTCCACCTTATCTCAGCTCACTGGTCACGCTAACAACACCCACCCGTAGCACACGCTCCAGCAGGTATATCTCACTGGTCATTCCCAAAGCCAACACCTCCTTTCCGCCTTTCCTTCCAGTTCTCTGCTGCCAGTGACTGGAACGAATTGCAAAAATCGCTGAAGCTGGAGACATAGATTTCCCTCACTAACTTTAAACATCAGCTATCTGAGCAGCTAACCGATCGATGCAGCTGTACATAGTCTCTCTGTAAATAGCCCACCCAATCTACCTACCTCATCCCCATATTGTATTTATTTACTTTTCTGCTCTTTGCACACCAGTATCTCTACTTGCACACCATCGTCTGCTCATTTATCACTCCAGCGTTAATCTGCTAAATTGTAATGTGTGTGTGTGTGTGTGTGTGTGTGTGTGTGTGTGTGTGTGTATGTGTGTGTGTGCGTGCGTTGCGTTGCTATCGTACATGCAGTGTTTCTCTTCTTTCAAGGAAGTGTATTTGTAGCCCTGGCAGTTGCTGGACAGTTTCAGTGCCACAGGTGTGGTATCAAGGGGATAGAGAGAGAGGAAGCTGCTTTTGCATGACACTATTGTTAGACAAGTTAGAGAACCAAGAAACCCCCTCAGATCAACTGATAACAGAATGTTTAAGTCTTAGTTGAGTATTACAGATATAGCCTAATGTTGTTTAAATCTGTCCTGGGAGGGAATACAGCTGTAAATTGCCTCCATAGAAAACTCTGCCAAGCAGAAACACTCCCAGCAGAAATCAGTGATGTTTTTGGATCTCCCAGGATTAGTATCCAGTGAATGTCTCAGTAAAAAGACAATGACTAGCTAAATCTTAGACTTTATTAAAGTGAAAAAGATCACAGAGACATCAGAGGATACACTTAGATTTAAAGATAGTGTACAATAGAAATCAATGAAGGAAAAATAACACATCACCACAATGCTTGCATAATATTGAGATCAACAAAATGAATCAATCATAATCAATAATGTATTGGATATATACATAACATTATTACTGAAGAACACTGTGCCATAACCATCCCAGACCATCTTTCTAATCTAGACACATCTATCTCTGCAGTCCATCATGTGTTCTTCACTGCTTCATCTGCAAAGAGGCAGAGACAGATACAGGTTATTACAGTAAACAGACAGCAAAGTGGAACAACGTGGGTTACCTTTGGCCCACAAAGAGTTTCTCCTCAGTAAGGAGCAACTCTCGCTCTCAATCAAATCAAATCAGATGTTATTGGTCGGCAGGGTAGCCTAGTGGTTAGAGCATTGGACTAGTAACTGAAAGGTTGCAAGTTGAAATCCCCGAGCTGACAAGGTACAAATCTGTTGTTCTGCTCCTGAACAGGCATTTAACCCACTGTTCCTAGGCCATCATTGAAAATAAGAATTTGTTCTTAACTGACTTGCCTGGTTAAATGAAGGGAAAAAAACACATATTTAGCAGATGTTATTGCTAGTGTAGTGAAATGCTCACATTCAATTAAACACTTCATAAATAATGATTTTATTTAAAATTGTGACGTTTCAGCTGCCAATGGCCTTCATCAGAAGTCTACAATCACGTGAAATAAGTGGTGTCAGTACCTTGACCAGGCTGAGTACTGTGCTGTAGGTGAGGGAGAGAAGAAAGAGGATGATAAAGGAGGAGGTGGTGGACCACAAGCTGCCGAACTCATCCTCAACATTGTCCGTGCAGCTCAGAGCAAAGCCCGCCTCAGGCTCAGTCAGTAGGATGTTCGCTGAGAACAGGGAGAGAGACAGGTGGTGAGGAACGGATGTATACTTGTGTCTGCGTGTGTGTGTGTCTGTGTGTGTGTGTCTGTGTGTTCATGTGTGTTTGTATGTGTTCATGCGTGTTCATGTGTATCTGTGTATTGTAAACCTGTATTGTATTAGTCTTTATCATATTCTAACAAATACAGCTAATTGAGTTCAAATGATATGTACACAGACACACACATCAACCCACAGAGAACACATACAACTGATCTGTGCAGACTCATATCTTGGCCTAATATTATCATGCACACCCACTGACATTATGTCAAACTACACCAATACACTAAATAGTACATCCATGACCACCTTACTGGAAGCATAATACTACTATGTAGCCTATTTAGTACTGTTGTCTTTTCATGACAATTGCCTTCATTATGTTTGATGTACAGTAGACCAGTATATGTTCTAAGACTTTAAGCAATTGATATACGAACCTCAAACCATGTGATCTCATATGCGGTATTGTTTATTAGCCAGCCTCCACATTAAGAAGACACATTGAACAACGACAAAGGACAACAACGGCAACACAAGACTGTGCAGTAGGACTGACATTTTACACCACATTAGACTGGACAATATCACAATAAACAATATGTTTACAGTCAACAAAACAATGACAACACTAACATGTTAACTTTAACTCAACAAGGACAACAATGAAAACATCATAGAGGACAACAGGGGATACACGTTGTAACTGGCTATTCTGACCCACAGAGGAGTCAATAAGGAGACACAACGACACAACACACAGGTTAACATCACTTGTCTTCACATGAGTTACCCATGGACTTTGACACACTCCTCTCCTGAGGTGCTGTGTTGTTGTCCAAGCTGTGCTTGACGGCACATGTGAAAACCGAGTTTCCCTCCCACTTATTTTTTTTGACGGTGAAGACACTGGTGACAGAGTAGTTGCCTTCCGGGGTTTTCTGAGGAGGGCTGGTGACCCCATCCTGGTACTCGCTGCTGTCCTCCTTCCACATGATGTAGACGTCACAGAGAGACGGGCTGACCACCAGGCACACCAGAGTCACATCCCCCTCCTTCTTGGTGTCTTCCTCTGGGAGAAGGTGAACGGACACTGAAGGGGCTCGACCTACAAGAGGATTAATTTTAAGGAGAAACGTTACACTCATGTATGTGTAGGTACATATGAAAACCAGTATGTGAATATCAGTTTAAAATCAACCTAGTGGTCCTTAACCCTGGTTCTGGAGCAACACAGGAGTGTTCAGGTTTCTGTTCTAGTCTAGCACTAACACACCTGATTCAACTAAGCAAAGGTGATAATTAGTTAGTGATTAGTTGATTTGCTGACTCAGGTATGTTAGCGTTGGGCTGGAGCAAAAGTCTGCACATCCTGTGTCTCCCTCTCCAGAACCTGGAGTATGTGACCACTAATCACAACCACATTGAGATGTTTCAGTGACCTACTTCCTTTGGTGAAGCTGATGTCCTGAATGACCGGTGTGTCTTCGCCACTCTTCTTGGCAGAACACTGGACTTTGTTCACATTGGTCCACTCTGTCTGGTCTATGGTCAGAGTACTGACCCTGCTGTTCAGGTTGCCCTTTGATTCAACTATTTTTTTTGTCTCGTTATTTCCATTGACCTGCCAGGTGATAGTGGTACCAGCCACTGTGTTCTGGTCTGTACCACTGATGACACAGTTCAGCACTGCTTGGTTGTCCATGAACACATTTTTCACACTCGGTGGGTTCAGAGTCACCATCAGTGGTTCTGAAAGGGGAGAGAAGCAGTATAAAATCAGGACATATTACTGATGAGAAACTACACTAAATAATATATATACTGTATGTGAACATGACATTATTTGTAGTAGAGTCTTCTCCTATGTACAGACCTGTTTTGGAGATTGTCTTGATGGTGGGTTGTCCCTGGTGCTGCACCACACAGCTGTACTTGACCTTGTTGTTCCATTCAGTTTTGTTGACCTTCAGCAGACTGCTGGCTGAGTAGGTGCCTGAAGGCTGTAGGCCTACAGTAGGGGTCTGGCCCTCCATCTCCATGTCATTCTTCTTCCAGGTGACAGTGACTTTATTGGGGGTGAAATCTTCAATCATACACATCAGGTACTGGGTGGTGCCAATGGGCCCCGAAAGCAAAGACACTGATGGAGACTTTGAGACTGTGTAGCGGGAGGTAAAGAAAATGTCTGCATGTTAGTTTAACCCCTTATAGAAATAAGACATCCAGGGTAAACACCAAGTATCATTTTAGAATCAGGTTTTCTAAACAGAAATAGTTTACATCACAAACATTAAAATGCAATCTTTAGAAAAATAGAACCAACTTCATAAAGAAAATATATTTAATGACCAGATCTTACCTGGTTTATTGATGACTGCTGTCTGTTCACTTCCAAGATGTTCCACAAAACAATTGAAAGACTTTGAGTTTTTCCAGACGTTCTTAGCCACACGGACCTGACTGACTCCGATGTAGGCTCCCCCACTCTGGACTGCCGGATACTGGACGAAGTCCGTCAGTGCACTCCCGCTGGCGTCTGTCCACTTGAAGGTGAGTGAGGAAGATGAAAAGCCGGTAGCTAGACAACCGATGCTGTAGTGGTCGTTAGAAGGGGTTCCACAGTTCATAAGAGTGAGTAGAGTAGGGGGGGCTGTGGCTGCTGCAAGAAAGAAAGAAAGGCAACACTTGATTTGAATGTACAAAATGACCAGGTAACTACTAGGAATTACCATGGTAAAATGGTCATTACACAGTTATAACCTGAGAACTACTTGTCCATTTAATCTTACACTATAAGGCACCATTTAGTTCCATGTAGTTGGCTGTCTTGTATTCTTTGTTGCATAACTACCACTATGTTTCTACTTTTATTAGTTGTATGTAGTGTATTACAAATACTTACTTTCAGGTTCCTTCTCAACAATGCAACAATGAGAAATAGTACAATATAAGAATACGAACATAAAGTCACTGGCTCAGAAGAATAGAATAAACATTTTAGAAAAGGTATAATACAGGAAGGCACAATTAAATGCACATTAACACATTCAACTGTAGACACATTTACCAGTGAAAACAGAACTGTAAAATAAAACATGCTTTTCCACTAATAAACATTTTAATGTAATTATTTATATGGATTAAGGTGATGACAATTAATACTCAAATCAATATAGACTAAGATTAACTTTTATTATTATACCTATAATCAGTTTATGTGTTAGACTCCAATATGAATGCCTACATTTTCATTTTCACATGGTAGTGTTTGACCTAAAGCAAAGCCTACATAGTCAACTAAATAAACATCAACCGCAAAAAGTGCAAGACGTATGTGGACAGATGAACAAACAATATACTGCCTTACCTAGGTGTGTTACACTAACAACATTATCCAAGTAGTAATGTCCACTTTTCCCCATAAAACCATGGTTTATCTTCAAACTACAACAATTTGATTGCATTAATAAAACTCACAAAAACAATGGCTTACCTGATGAGACTGTGACCGTTGTTCCTTTCCCCCAATAGTCAAAGTATCCATACACAGTGTGACAAGGGCATATGCCAAGCAATACAAAAACCACCCTCTTTACAACAATCAGTTTCAACTGATCTTGATAACTTCAAAGTACATTGGTTTGTAAAAACAAATCTAAATAGATACTACATTGTCACAGAGTCAAACTTGGTCAACAATGTAATTCCACAATATGTAACCTTTTCTATTAGACTGTACATTTCTGAGGAACTAATGTTTTTCTATTTATAAGAGTCTAGGAAACAAACTCCTGCATTATTCTACAACAGCAGAACCTAGAATTTGAGGAACTATTTGACTTTCAAGGAAATAGGCAAATTGATGTAAACCATTTCTTTAGTGGACTACGAACAGGTCTTTTCAATTACATTTTGCATCTGAAAAATGAAAAAGACAAAAATATGTTCTTTCTACACACAAAATAGAATGGGTAAAATAAACATTCTATGGATATAATACATTTAAGTTTGCTTACCTGTTGAGACGGTGACTTGTGTCCCTTTACCCCAGTAGCCAAAAGCATCACAGTGCTCTGTCTCCATTCACTGCCTGTACCAAAACCCTGCACCTAAATAGGCAGCTTAAAAGTCATGATAATGAATCCAATAGAGATGAAAATATAATGCAATATTGTAATATTATCAAACACCTGATTTCTTGAGGACAGATGTTGTGAATTCAGTTTTGTATACATAAAAAAAAAAATGCTTAGGTCCATGTCATGACATCACTCCATCAAAATATACTTTAAAAAATTGTAAAACAATTTACAATGGGGTTATATCAATATCAGACGATCATTTGAAGAATATTGTATGGTTTCTCCCCATTGTCCCAATCCTCATGCAGATATAATGCAGGTTTTGTCTCTGTTTTTGTACAGCCTCATTTCACTGTGCCCCCCAGCCCATATCACAGTGATATACCCCAGCACAAAAACACCTCCTTCACATCTTCATAGGGATTCCATATGACACTGTCTGCTCTCAGTGAGGTATAAGAAACATAAAACCATCCATAATACAATATATTATAACAATACTAAAGACTCTAACAGTATCATATTCATCTTTGATTTGGTGGATTATTGTTTCTGACAAAAGGTGTATCCATTGTTAGTTTGTAACAGTTGTTTGCAAATGTATGGATTTAAGTGTTACAGTATGAAACCAAATATCATGGCTATGGCCAGAATCCTGTTTATGGTGAGGTTTCATTAGGTTTACATTGATACCATTGTCCTGGGGTGTAATTATTTGACCTGTTCAGTCCATACAGGAGCAAAGGGTTTTTGTACGATGTAATATCACTGTGGCCCCCATATAGTCACAGTGATACACACCATAACAAAAACCTCCCACCAGAACCACACACCTGGGGCCTGTTGCACAAAAGTAGAATTAAGACATCCGGGATAAATGACTCAGCTGAGCTCAATGAAGCCAAAACATGTGCGTCCAGGCTTAATTGGTTGCACAAAGACCAAGCCAGGATGAGCAGACACGGATTCATTAAGCCAGGTGAAACCAATCCTGGATAGGTGCGCGCTCACGGCTCACTCAAATAGACCCCGCCACAGATCACAGATTAACTGATTTACCATGGCAACTAGAGCCGCGTACTTTTCCCCGTCGGAAGCACAAATCCTCATGGAGGCATAGGAGGAGGTAAAAGATATAATTAAGAAGAAAGGCAACACCGCCACAGTGATAAAGCAAAGAGAAAAAGCGTGGCAAAGTATTGCAGACCGCCTGAATGCGTAAGTAGTGCACAATTACACACTCACCGCTCCGCTGAAACATCACAATTACAATTCAAATATTTAATTCACATCTCCAAAAATGCAGTTGTACTGTAATTATGAAACGGTTAAATTTTTTATTGAAATGCACTGCAGATATGAGTGAAATTGTGTAAAGTAACTCCATCACACTGTATAAAGCTATGATAAATTTTTTGATATTTTTACTGAAAACAAGACAAAAATACCAAGTAATTTTTGCAGTGTGACTCCATTAAATGTGTGTGTGTGTGTGTGTGTGTGTGTGTGTGTGTGTGTGTGTGTGTGTGTGTGTAGATTAAACATGAACGGGCCAAAACGGACATGGCAGCAGGTCAAAATCAAATACAAGAACATTCTGCAGAATGGTATGGTCCCTGACTAATATTTAACAAAGCACAAGCATATATTGTACCCAGAAGGTGCCTGCTCACACATTGTCTGTACTGTTTTAGCAGTGAAAAAGAATACCCACAGACAAGGCACGGGTGGTGGGTCACCAAAGGCTGACCTTACCCCAGCAGAGGACATGGCCTTGGAGCTAAATAAAGGCAGGCCCGTCTTAGAGGGGATCCCTGGGGGAAAGAGACGAGCATAGGTTCCTCCCAAGATGCCACCCGCTTCATTCAAGGTATGTCCTTCCATCTCTACATGGGATACAACCACATTCATATTGAATCAATTTGGACTGTCTGACTTTGGTTTACCTATTGCCTTGCAGTGTCTGGCAGCACTGTGTTCCTGTTAGAGCCACCAGCACAAGCACCAGACGATGCTGATCCAGTGAGTACTCCATCAAAGGCATACTGTAGGCCTGGCATGTCTTGTCTACTAGCTTCAATATGAATCCGATTAAATGTGATAGGGTGAAGGCCCCAGTGCAGCAGCAACAGCACATGATGGAGACGATGATGAGGAGGAGACCATCTCTCTGGATTCCAGAAGGCATGAGGTATCATGTTAAGACTGTGAAAGTACTATTTACTCTACAATGGTGAGGAGTCTTCATCAAAATCAAAAAATCTAATTTCTTTTACAGGACCCAGATGCTATACAGTGGGAAAACCAGCCTGGCAACATAGTGCGTATTAATAAAAGGACACCACATCCTGCCAAATTCCAGCTGCGCTAATTGTATTGTGTTCACAGAGCTCACAAGCTATCAGAAAGTTGTATGGCAACCACCTCCGGCGCCAAATAGAACTGGCAGACATAGACATTCAGTACAAGAAGAAAAAGATGGAAAATCTTGCACTGGAGTTCGAAATAAAAAAGAGGACAATTAGGAAACTGGACCTTGAAATAAAAAAACTTGAGAGGGAGGTGAGATATGCCTTCAATGTACACTGTATGCTAACTGTAACACAAATGTATTAATCATTATTTTTCTTTCCTCCCCCAGCTCCAAGAAGATGACACAGCTCAAAATAAAAATTAGGTATATTCTCGTAAAGTCAAGTGAGCCATGACATATGAGCTCTTATTGTGAGCACACAGGACGGTGGCATCTTTCTAAGGTTTTTTTTATTTTCCCAGCAATCAGTACAACCAAGTCATCGTTATAAGGCATCGCCCTCTTTTGCCCACCCCCAGCACCAGGTGTGGCCACTAGCCTATATGAAGGCCCAAAATTGTGTGTTCCTTTCTGCTCTGACAATGGCATGCCCATTCGTGCGAGATGTGGTGGATGAAGAAGCACTTGTGCTGAGGAGAGCCTTCAGGCGAGAAAGGGTCTTCAGGGACCGGTTGGACCCACTGGCCTTCCCTGATGACCATCTATATGAAAGATACAGGTTTTCTGCAGATGGCATCAGGTATCTATGCAGACTACTGGGTCCCAGGATTAAGCACCGCACTGCACGGAGCCATGCACTGAGTGTGGAGCAAATGGTTTGTGTGGCCTTGCGCTTTTTTGCTAGTGGAGCCTTCCTGTACTCAGTGGGGGATGCAGAACAGCTGAACAAGGCCACAATTTGCCGCACAATAAGGAGTGTGTGTCTGGCTATCAAAGCATTAGCAGATGTCTTCATCTCCTTCCCTGGCCACAGAAGACTCTGTGACATCAAAGAGGAGTTCTATAGGATTGCAGGTAAGAGGATCTACAAATTACAGGACAACTGTTAACACATAGTAGGATACTCATTACTTTGTGTGACAGGTTTCCCCAATGTCATTGGTGCAGTGGACTGCACACACATAAGGATAAAAGCCCCCTCAGGTGCCCATGAGGCCGATTTTGTGAATAGGAAATCCTTTCACAGCATTAATGTTCAGGTGAACATAACTTTTTGATATTGTCCATTGACGAACACTCTGCATTGCCAGTGATGTGCATTGATTGGTGTAATATTCCTCATCTTATGATTTCAGATGGTCTGCAATGCTGACTGTGTGATCAGCAATGTTGTGGCAAAATGGCCTGGCTCAGTCCATGACTCCAGAATCTTTCGGGCCTCTGAAATCTATCACAAGGTAAGCCACACAACCCCTATTTATAACCATCATGGCTGTGTCAAGAATATCACTGTGTTTATGAGGTAGTAATGATGAGATTTTGTGTTGACAGGTGAATTCTCTGGTGTGTTGCTGGGAGACAGGGGGTATGGCTGCCAGCCTTTTCTCCTGACACCTTTCACAGACCCCCAGGAAGCACAGCAGGCCTACAACCATGCCCATGCCAGGACCAGGGCCAGAGTTGAAATGACCTTTGGCCTCCTGAAGGCACGCTTTCACTGCCTTCACAAATTAAGGGTCAGCCCTGTTAGGGCATGTGATATTACTGTGGCTTGTGCTGTCCTCCACAATGTGGCCTGCCTGAGGAAGGAGAGGGCCCCCAGAGTGCCACCAGCCATGGACTGGGACAATCCGGCAATCTTCCCTGATGACGACAGTGGTCGGCTGCTGAGGGACCAATATGTGTTGAATTATTTTAGTTAGTATGTGTGCTTTCAATTTTGGTTAAATATGTCCTGCGGTGGCAGAGGAATTTGGGTTTTTTTGGGTTCGTTTTTTGACGAATTTGGCCTCTTATGATGTTTGTGCGGTATACTGTGTGTAATACAAGGCTGCAGGGAGGCTACTGCATCCATTCTTTTGTCTGTTCAGTTGATGTGTATGGATTTGTCCTGCATTTATTTTAGTGTGCAGACATGCAGGGTGTGTTATACAGACCTTTGAATGTGTATGTATCATTTTGTATAATATGCTTGGATTCTGTGCTTTCCATCTTGTAGAGTCACTGTGACTTCAGTTTCGAAAGGAGCTGATGGTTTACCTGCTTTGTTTTGTCCTTATTCAATAAAGGAACATAATGTTACACATTGTGTTTTTATATTCATATGGAATGTGTATTTGTTTATATGACAGAGTACTAGGGCCACACTGAAGAAAAAGGATAAAGTCATAAATTTATGAGGCTGGTTCTTTCTGCAGAAAAGCTACATATTGTTTTTACAGTTTTGATACTTATGACAATGTGATACTTAATATTCTGGCACATCAGCATGTCTTTGTTTATGAAACCATACTGAAGTACAATTTCACGAAATGCCCCACATCTGTCATTTTAACAACTGTCCTCCTTTAAAACAACTGGTTACAATATTATGACTTGTGTTTTTTTCCCCTCTGTGGCCCTAATATTCTATCATTTTATATATAGCCTTATAGTCTATGGGAAACTGTAAATTATCTAATGATAGCAACATCATCTAAAAATCTTTTTTTATCCAAAATCATTGAAATTAATGATCACAAACGTTTAAATAATAACAGTGGGTCTAGTTATGTGATAACAATGTATAGTGAGCAGTGAAATAACTATTGGTTTCCATTTGTGGTGACTGCTGACTGACATTCGGGATGAGATTAAATAGATCCTGGAATTTAGCCTGGTCTGGAGCAGGCTAGCTCCACAGAATAAATCTCCATGGTAATTTATACCATAACATATCCTCCTGCCCCCTATCCATCTTTAGTGCAACCGGATTACGGATCAATTGAGCCAGGATCACCAAGATATCCTGGCTTAATCCCTTATCCTAGTTTTGTGCAACAGGCCCCTGCTCTATGAGGACAGCAACACATTCAGATGGTTGTGGATAGGTGATCATACACATATCTATTATTTCTTAGAATGTTTTACAATATTGTTTACCTTCAGGAAACTGTTATGTAATATATATTATAGAAAATGTATTTATTATTTTGAATTAGAACATTTTACCTAAATCTTGCTGGTACAATTCTTTATAACTGCTATAAACATGTATGAACCTTTCTTATAATATGCCTTTCTTATAATAATGCTTTAATTTTTACCTAACTCAAAATCATTGTTATTTAATCAGCATTAGTATGAAAGATTTAACCTTCGTTAATAGTTGTTATGTGTTCAGCATCAGTATGAATGGTTTAACCTTTAATAGTTGTTAATTAGTCAGCATCATTATTAATGGTTTAACCTTTAATAGTTGTTATTTATTCAGTATCTTTATGAATGGTTTAACCTATAATAGTTGTTATTTAGTCAACATCATTATGAATGGTTTGGATGTTTACAATCTTTAGCACTAATTTAACAAATAACAAACTTTGATTCGCTTAATTAAAAAATTCTACTTATAACCTGCTTATAAACATGAAACATATGTTGTACTTACATGCACATGTCTGTTACTCATGGTTAACATATGATTGCAGATACATGATTCTAATGATGTATAAAGCTTTTCAGACAGTTTATCTCATTCCCAGGAAGTGTCTATTTTGACTGTGACAATGTGAACTGGGTAATCCTTAGGGAACGATGGTTTCATGCAACAAACATCTTTGTTGTTTTTGTACAGGTCATTCTTTGCTTCACACCACTGTGTGTCATTATATCTGACACAGTAATACACAGCTGTGTCTTCAGTTAGAATTCTCACGGCACTGAGGGGAAGCTCGGCACTGAGGGGAAGCTCGGCACTGAGGGGAAGCCCGGCACTGAGGGGAAGCTCGGCACTGAGGGGAAGCCCGGCACTGAGGGGAAGCCCGGCACTGAGAGGAAGCCCAGCACTGAGAGGAAGCTCAGCACTGAGAGGAAGCTCAGGCAGGTAGTTGGATCTGGCAGATCCTGGCTGACTGGCGGATCTAGAAGAGTCTGGTTGACTGGCAGATCTGGAAGAGTCTGGCTGACTGGCAGATCTGGAAGAGTCTGGTTGACTGGCAGGTCTGGAAGAGTCTGGCTGACTGGCAGATCTGGAAGAGTCTGGCTGACTGGCAGATCTGGAAGAGTCTGGATGACTGGCAGATCTGGAAGAGTCTGGCTGACTGGCAGATCTGGAAGAGTCTGGCTGACTGGCAGATCTGGAAGAGTCTGGCTGACTGGCAGATCTGGAAGAGTCTGGCTGACTGGCGGATCCTGGCAGACTGACGGATCTGGCTGCTCCATGTAGACTGGCAGCTCTGGCTGCTCCATGCAGACTGACAGCTCTGGCTGTTCCATGCAGACTGGCAGTCTTGGCTGCTCCATGCAGACTGACATCTCTGGCTGCTCCATGCAGACTGACATATCTGGCTGCTCCATGCAGACTGACAGCTCTGGCTGCTCCAAGCAGACTGACAGCTCTGGCTGCTCCATGCAGGCTGGCAGCTCTGGCTGCGCTGAACAGGCAGGAGACTCCAGCAGCGCTGTAGAGGAGGAAGGCTCTGGCAGCGCTGAACATGCGGGAGACTCCGGCAGCGCAGGAGAGGAGGAAGGCTCTGGCTGCGCTAAACAGGCGGGAGACTCCAGCAGCGCTGTAGAGGAGGAAAGCTCTGGCTGCGCTGAACAGGCGGGAGGCTCCGGCAGCGCTAAACAGGTGGGAGACTCCGACAGCACTGGAGAGGAGAAAGGCTCTGGCTGCACTGAACAGGCGAGGCGCACTGAAGGCCTGGTGCGTGGTGCTGGAACTGGTGGTACTGGGCTGAGGACACGCACAGGAAGCCTGGTGCGGGGAGCTGCCACCGGAGGACTGGTGTGTGAAGGTGGCACAGGATGGACCTGACCGTGAAGGCGTACTGGAGAGCCTGAGAGCAGGACTGGCACAGGACGTGCAAGGCTAGGGAGGTGCACAGGAGGCCTGGTGCGTGAGGCTGGCACAATCTTCACCAGCCGACTAACACGCACCTCAGGACGAGTATGGAGCACTGACCCAGGTGCCATCAAATCCCCGACACGCTCCGTCAGGCGAATATCTTGCATACTACGCCAAATCAACTGCTCTCTCTCTTCACTCTCCTCCAATTCTATTAACACCTCCTCGAGTGTCTCCTCATCTCCCATCCGTGCAATCTCCTCCATTCTGTCCAATAATTCCTCGACCCTCTCAGACTCAGCCCTCAGCTTCGCCGATAGCTCCGATAACATCCCTGGCTCCTTATGGTAAACAGGGGAGTTGGCTCAGGTCTGACTCCTGACTCTGCCACACTCTCCCTGAGCCCCCAATACATTTTTGGGGCTGACTCTCGGGCTTCCTTCCGCGCCGCCGTGCTTTTCTCTCCAACTCCATTCTCCTATAACCCTCTTCGCACTGCTCCAGCGAATCCCAGGCGGGCTCCGGCACTCTCCCTGGGTCGAACGCACACCTGTCTATTTCCTCCCAAGTAGTGTAGTCCCGATATTGTTGCTCCTGCTGCCGCGGTTGCTTCTCCTCATACCAACGCCTCTCAGCTCTCGCCGCCTCCAGTTCTTCTTTGGGGCGGCGATATTCTCCTGGCTGATCCCAGGGTCCTTCTCCGAACAATTCATCCTCCCATGTCCATTCCTCTCTTTGTTGCTTCTGCTGTCGCTGCCTGTCACCACGCTGCTTGGTCCTGGTGTAGTGGGTGATTCTGTAACGGCGTTCGTCTGTTGAAAGAGGAGCGGACCAAAATGCAGCGTGGTGGTTACTCATGTTCTTTAATGAAGAAGAACAAACGAACAAATACAAAACAACAAACGTAACGCGAAAACCTATACAGCCTATCTTGTGACAACTAACACAGAGACAGGAACAATCACCCACAAACACACAGTGAAACCCAGGCTACCTAAATATGGTTCCCAATCAGAGACAACGAGAATCACCTGACTCTGATTGAGAACCGCCTCAGGCAGCCATAGACTATGCTAGACACCCCACAAAACCCTAAGACAAAAACGCACCACAAAACCCATGTCACACCCTGGCCTGACCAAATAAATGAAGACAAACACAATATACTACGACCAAGGCGTGACAATGCAGTGCATGAAGAACCTTGCCATTGTAAACTCAGAGATTTTACATGATCCAGTCTGATATCACAACAACACCTGCAAAACAAGAACATTCAGTTGAAGATATGGCATTTAGACTAATTTTGAGTTGAAACATGAGGAACTTAGAAGGACTAAGAAAATTACAATGGGCTCAGAACAGGGTGGCACGGCTGGCCCTTAAATGTACACATTAATGTAACATTAATGATATGCATGTCAATCTCTCATGGCTCACAGTGGAGGAGAGATTGACTTCACCACTACTTGTTTTTGTAAGAAGTGTTGACATGCTGAATGCGCCGAGGTGTCTGTTTAAACTACTAGCACACAGCTTGGACACTGTTACAGGAATTAAATTCCTCTGTTTTAATACCCAATTAAAATCAAACACTCTGTCAATTCATAAGGATTTGTATGACCCTTATTTGTATAAAATGGACAGAGCCCAGTCTTAAAGTCAACCAGCAGCTTGTATTCACGAGAGTACTGCTCATTACACATTTTACCACAGGTTATAAACTGAAAATGACGTCATTAATTTTAGTACCAGCCCGTGTCATCTCCGCTATAGTACAATGGCTGTATGGTTCTCACATCGTCTCTCCCTATTAAGATGATATATGACCGAGCCTAGGCCAGCTGGTGTAGATAAGCCTTCTAGCCAGTCTGGCTATAAGTTCATTCATTTCTACCATGGTACAGACAGTCATTGTTCTAATTCTTGATTATATTTGCACGCATTATATTCAGTACTAAGATTAAAAAGAAAATTCATACATATACAGTAACATAATACTATTATGATTAGTACATATACAGTAACATAATAGTATTCTGATTAGTCACTCCTGATTGAAATGTATACATAATTAGTCATCATTGATAAAAATTCCCTTAACAGACACCCATGTGTACCCCACAAGACATGCCACCAGGGGTCTCATCAGAGTCCCTAAGTCAAGAACAGACTATGGGAGTTGCAGAGTGCTACATAGAGCCATGACTACATGGAACTCTATTCCACATCAGGCAACTGATGCAAGCAGTAGAATCAGATTTAAAAAACAGATAAAAACATATTATGGAAAAGCAGGGACTGTGAAGAGATACACACACACATGCTAGCACACACACTCTACACACACATACACTGTAATATTGTTATATGATGGTATTATACTATTTGTATTGTAGATATGTAGTGGTGTAATAATATTATATAATGTTCTGTTTTATCTTTAGTTGTCTGTGTAATGTAAGTGCCTTAATGTGTTTGGACACCAGGAAGAGTAGCTGCTGCCTTGGCAGGAACTAATGGGGATCCTTAATGAATCAAATCAAATCAAATCAAATCAAATTTTATTTGTCACATACACATGGTTAGCAGATGTTAATGCGAGTGTAGCGAAATGCTTGTGCTTCTAGTTCCGACAATGCAGTAATAACGAGCAAGTAATCTAACTAACAATTCCAAAAAAACTACTGTCTTATACACAGTGTAAGGGGATAAAGAATATGTACATAAGGATATATGAATGAGTGATGGTACAGAGCAGCATAGGCAAGATACAGTAGATGATATCGAGTACAGTATATACATATGAGATAAGTATGTAAACCAAGTGGCATAGTTAAAGTGGCTAGTGATACATGTATTACATAAGGATGCAGTCGATGATATAGAGTACAGTATCAACGTATGCATATGAGATGAACAATGTAGGGTAAGTAACATTATATAAGGTAGCATTGTTTAAAGTGGCTAGTGATATATTTACATCATTTCCCATCAATTCCCATGATTAAAGTGGCTGGAGTAGAGTCAGTGTGTTGGCAGTAGCCACTCAATGTTAGTGGTGGCTGTTTAAAACCTCTTGGGGAGGCTGCGAATTTTCGCAGCTTTTTGTTAAAAATCGCGCAACATTTCAGCGCCCTGCTACTCATTCCAGGAATATAGTATATGCATATGATTAGTATGTGTGGATAGAAAACACTCAGACGTTTCTAAAACTGTTTAAATCACGGCTGTGACTATAACAGAACGTCTGTTTCATCGAAAAGCGCAGGAAAATCTGATCACTGGAGATGGAAAAAAATATCCATGCGCCACTTCCATGAATTGTTAAAGGTGAACCGTATTAAATGAGGCCGAGCTTGCAGTACCTACAGCTTCCACAGGATGTATAGAGTCTCCTCATTTGATTCTGATTTGATTCTTGGTAGATCCGACCAAAGGGAACCGATTCCCTCCGACCACCAACCTGAGGCATTGTCTCTGTGTTTTTCCGGACATTTTTTCCACACGGCCAACTATCGAATTTACATCGCCTCCTGATGATTTTTATAGCTTATTAACGTGTAGTAATACCTAAAGTTGCATTAGAAAGGTATTTCGAAGTGTTTTGTGAAAGTTTATCGTCGACTTTTTAACTTTTAAAAAATGACGTTACGTTATGAAACGCTATTTTTTCCATTTATCACACAGTCTTCATAGATCGATATCTAGGCTATATATGGACCGATTTAATCCAAAAAAAGACCCAGTATTGATTATGGGACATCAAGGAGTGCCAAGAAAGAAGATGGTCAAAGGTAATGAATGTTTTATATTTTATTGTGCGGTTTGTGTAGCGCCGACTACGCTAATTATTTTTGTTTACATCCTCTACGGGTCTTTTGGGGTGTTACATGCTATCAGATAATAGCTTCTCATGCTTTCGCCGAAAAGCATTTTACAAATCTGACTCGGTGGCTAGATTCACAACGAGTGTAGCTTTAATTCAATACCTTGCATGTGTGTTTTAATGAAAGTTTGAATTTTATCGAAAAACGATCAGTGACGCTCTAAAATATCCGCTGACTACCCGCTGATTTGATCCCCCCGAGGGAACATCCTCCCTAAGAAGTTTTAACAGTCTGATGGCCTTGAGATAGAAGCTGTTTTTCAGTCTCTCTGTCCCAGCTTTGATGCACCTGTACTGACCTCGCCTTCTGGATGACAGCGGGGTGAACAGGCAGTGGCTCGGGTGGTTGATGTCCTTGATGATCTTTATGGCCTTCCTGTAGCATCGGGTGGTGTAGGTGTCCTGGAGGGCAGGTAGTTTGCCCCCGGTGATGCGTTGTGCAGACCTCACTACCCTCTGGAGAGCCTTACGGTTGAGGGCGGTGCAGTTGCCATACCAGGCGGTGATACAGCCCGCCAGGATGCTCTCGATTGTGCATCTGTAGAAGTTTGTGAGTGCTTTTGGTGACAAGCCGAATTTCTTCATCCTCCTGAGGTTGAAGAGGCGCTGCTGCGCCTTCCTCACGATGCTGTCTGTGTGAGTGGACCAATTCAGTTTGTCTGTGATGTGTATGCCGAGGAATTTAAAACTTGCTACCCTCTCCACTACTGTTCCATCGATGTGGATGGGGGGGTGTTCCCTCTGCTGTTTCCTGAAGTCCACAATCATCTCCTTAGTTTTGTTGACGTTGAGTGTGAGGTTATTTTCCTGACACCACACTCCGAGGGCCCTCACCTCCTCCCTGTAGGCCGTCTCGTCGTTGTTGGTAATCAAGCCTACCACTGTTGTGTCGTCCGCAAACTTGATGATTGAGTTGGAGGCGTGCATGGCCACGCAGTCGTGGGTGAACAGGGAGTACAGGAGAGGGCTCAGAACGCACCCTTGTGGGGCCCCAGTGTTGAGGATCAGCGGGGAGGAGATGTTGTTGCCTACCCTCACCACCTGGGGGCGGCCCGTCAGGAAGTCCAGTACCCAGTTGCACAGGGCGGGGTCGAGACCCAGGGTCTCGAGCTTGATGACGAGCTTGGAGGGTACTATGGTGTTGAATGCCGAGCTGTAGTCGATGAACAGCATTCTCACATAGGTATTCCTCTTGTCCAGATGGGTTAGGGCAGTGTGCAGTGTGGTTGAGATTGCATCGTCTGTGGACCTATTTGGGCGGTAAGCAAATTGGAGTGGGTCAAGGGTGTCAGGTAGGGTGGAGGTGATATGGTCCTTGACTAGTCTCTCAAAGCACTTCATGATGACGGATGTGAGTGCTACGGGGCGGTAGTCGTTTAGCTCAGTTACCTTAGCTTTCTTGGGAACAGGAACAATGGTGGCCCTCTTGAAGCATGTGGGAACAGCAGACTGGTATAGGGATTGATTGAATATGTCCGTAAACACACCGGCCAGCTGGTCTGCGCATGCTCTGAGGGCGCGGCTGGGGATGCCGTCTGGGCCTGCAGCCTTGCGAGGGTTAACACGTTTAAATGTCTTACTCACTTCGGCTGCAGTGAAGGAGAGACCGCATGTTTCCGTTGCAGGCCGTGTCAGTGGCACTGTATTGTCCTCAAAGCGGGCAAAAAAGTTATTTATATACAAATACAATATACAGTAACGATATACAATATACGAATACAAATACAAATACTCAGACATTCTTCAGTCACAATGATGTACTGTATAGGGCTTTTCTTACAGTGTATAGACATCACCATGACAACTAAACTCCAGACAGTCATCAGTTCCATTAATCAGTGATAGTTAGTGGAGGATGTATTGTTAATGTCAAACCAAGCTTCCTATAATGAGAAGGCCAGAGCTGTGTCTGATTATAAAGAGATGAAGGCAGGGAGACTTTGCATAGACTGACCCCTAGAGGCTGAAAAAGAGACTGAGAGGGAGAGATGTTTTTTAAGTTTGATATTGGCAGCATTGTTTCTCAGAAGAGCACAGGATGACACAATCTATTCGGATTAATATAATAAACATATTCCATCTATACTTGTTCCATTACTCTTTAACATTAAGGACCTTCATGGTTCTATATTTAATATTATAAACTGGTTGGTTCGAGCCCTGAATGCTGATTGTCTACACACATGCACACACACTCACATACAATCATCACTTACGCTGGCGCTACTCTGTTTATCATATATCATGATGCCTTGTTCCCTTACCTCTATACATCTACTTCCATTACTCCAGTATCAATGCACATTGTAAATGGTATTGGAAGTGACGCTGTATATAGGTTCTTACTTTCTTATTTTTATTTATTGTGTGTTTTTGTTCTACCTTATGTTCTTTTTTGTGCTACATTGATAATGATAAATGAAATGTTGAGTTTGGAGCTTGCACAAAAGGCATTTCACTGTACTTGTGCACGTGACATTAAAACTTAATTCTGTTTGCTGAAATTTGGTTTCATGCAAATAAGCTCCCCAAATTGAAAGATATTACCAAAAAAATGGTTTAGTTGCTAGATATTGATAATTTATTTGACTGAATGACTGCATAAATGATTAAACCATTTGGAGATATTTTCTGTTTAAGGTTCAAGAGGATTTTCACACTGTTATGTTGACAGGTTGTCAGGAATATTTTTTGCTTTTCAAGTTATATATATTTTTTATATTTGGGTTATAATTTACAGTAGTATGTCTCTACTCAATCCTATAGTGTTGGTGTGGTCATGGGATTGATAATGACAGACACTGGAGCTCAGAATTGTCTCACTTTTTCACAGTAAAATATCGGCTTGGTCAGTTTTTGTATGGTGCTGCAGCTTCCTGTGTCGCTTTGTCTCTAGCACAATAATAAACAGCAGAGTCTTCAGTCTGTTCATCTGGAGATACACCTGCTGCTTGCTGTTGTCTCTGGAGATGGTGAACTGTCCCTGAACTGACTGGGAGTAGTGGATAGTACTACCACTTGGACCAGAAATACAAGCTATCCATTCCCACCCTTTACCAGAAGCCTTTCTGATCCAGTTAGTCAGAGCTCGTTGAGATTCCAGAATATGTACAGGTCAGTGTGGGATTCTCCAGACGTTTTAGCAACTGGTTCAGACTCAGTCAGTGTTTGGCACTGAAAACCTGTGAAAATTCAAAATGACAATGTTTAACACTAACACATAAAAAAATACTTTGAAGTTTGAACACATCCCATTTTATTAATCTGTAGGGCATAAATCTGTTGTTATTGAGTTATAATGGCTACAATTAAAACTATTTGAAAAAGCCTGTTTGAGAATGATTCTAGTGGACACAACAGACTCACACACATACCATGAATGAACACCAACATAAGTATTAAACTATAGAGTCCTCATTGTTCAGTATTAGTTAATGCAGGTCTCGCATTAACTAATACTGTTAATGCAGAGAACACTGATAAGCTGATAGGGCACTGAACAGAGAGCAGTTGCACTTGGCCAAAACAATTCCAGTAATTCATGAAATAATTCTACTTTTACTATGACACTTCACGACCCACCAATAACAACTCTAGTGACTCCCCATCCCGCATGCGGGAGCGTAATCATCGCCTGACACTAATTAGCATAACGCAACGGACATAAATATCCCTAGAAAATATTACTATTCATGAAAATCACAAATTAAATATATTGAGACACAGCTTAGCCTTTTGTTAATCTCCCTGTCATCTCAGATTTTCAAAATATGCTTTACAGCCAAAGCTAGACAAGCATTTGTGTTAGTTTATCGATAGCCTAGCATAGCATTTTGTCCAGCTAGCAGCAGGTAACTTGGTCATGGAAATCAGAAAATCAATCAAAGGAAATCGTTTACCTTTGATGAGCTTCGGATGTTTTCACTCAAGAGACTCCCAGTTAGATAGCAATTGTTCCTTTTTTCCAAAAATATTATTTTTGTAGGCGAAATAGCTCCGTTTGTTCTTCACGTTTGGCTGAGAAATCCCCCGGAAATTTCACGAAAACGGCGAAAAATATTCCAAATTAGCTCCATAATATCGACAGAAACATGGCAAACGTTGTTTATAATCAATCCTCAAGGTGTTTTTCAAATATCTATTCAATAATATATCCATCGGGACAATTCGTTTTTCAGTAGGACCGATTGGAGTAATGGCTACCTCTGTATTTTACGCGAGAATCTCTCTGGGGGCATCAGGTGACCACTTGCGCAATGTAGCCGCCTACGGCTTTTCTTCAACATAAATGCGTAAAACTACGTCACAATGCTGTAGACACCTTTGGGAATACTTGAACTCTGTGAATCATTTATTTGGGCTGCAATCTGAGGTGCAGTTAACTCTAATTAACTTATCTACTGCAGCAGAGGTAACTGGGTCTTCCTCTCCTGTGGTGGTCCTCATGAGTGCCAGTTTCATCATAGCGCTTGCTGATTTTTGTGACTGGACTTTAAGAAAAGTTCTTGACATTTTGTGTTGACTGACCTTCATGTCTTAACGTAATGATGGATTGTCATTTATCTTTTCTTATTTGCACTGTTCTTGCCATAATTTGGACTTGGTGTTCTTCCAAATAGGGCTATCTTCTGTATACCACCCCTACCATGTCACAACACAACTGATTGGCTCAAAAGCATTAAGACAAAAATAAATTCCACAATGAACTTTTAACAAGGTACACCTGTTAATTGAAATTCATTCCACTACTTCATTCATTCATACCCATGGGAGAATGATGCAAGCACAACATAATATAAATGTATCTCCACACCAAGATATCAACATATTAAGACTAATGCTCACTCTCAGAAAATGTCAAATTATAGTCCATCACTGATTTTAGTTTACATTACATTAAGGAAGAGTTTCATTCCAAACTCTATATCCATTTTCAGAAATGTTGGTAAATTAGTCATCCCGACAGTTGGTATTTTCACAAAGACGTCTGTAGTGTCTGAATGGTTATGTCTACTCTATGAAAAGGGGAGACTCTCACGAACACGATGGTGTTTGTTTTGCTCTATGACCCCCACAAGTGTCATGGAACTCATCTGAAGGTAACCGCTACCATTTTTAAAAAATGTATGGAAGTATGAAGGTAGTTTTGTAACTACCCAAAAAAGAGGTATGTGTAAAAATATATATATAGTATATATATACTCTATATACTAGAGTCCTTGCTTTAGGGTTTGCAAAAAGCGCTCTCCCAGCCCAATGGTGGCAGGGTGGTATGGAGCTGAGGTTGAGTATTTGATTCCATTTACTGGCATGAATCTTGTAAACTCGTCACTTACAAAATCTTTGGCATTGTCACTTACCAGCTGCACCTGCAATCAGAAGCTTGTAAACGTTGTTCTGAGACACTCTATCGTCTGAGCTGAGGTGGAGGAGTCAGTGCAAAACACCTCTGGCCATTAGGAATGGGCATCAACTATAACCAGAAACATGCTTTTCAAAGGGACCAGCGTAGTCCACATGAATTCTCTGCCATGGCTCTGCGGGCCATTCCCATGGGTGGACTGGGACAGGAGCAGGCATGTGGAGGGTTTCCAAACATCCTCTACAGTTCTTCGCCATGATTTCTATCTGTTGATCCAGACCCGGCCACCAGAAGTGGCTCTTTGCGAGCAGCTTAATTTTGACAATTCCTACATTACCTTCATGTACAGTAGTTGCTGCAAAACTGATGTTGGCATTTCTGGGGTATCATGACTCTCATTTCCCACACCAAACATCCTTGGTACATGGTCATTTTATTTCTCCGCTGGAAATACGGAGTCAGCTCCTTTCTGCCAGTAGCTGGCAATCCTGACATGGTGTAGGTGTATACTTTTGACAAGGTCACATCTTTCCTTGTCTCCCATTTGATAACTGTGCTTGTAACAGGTAGTACCTCGAGCTGAGAGGTATGGAAAATGTCCACTGCATCCACCCTCCTTTGTCTTTCTCTTGTACTCTGCAGTCTGGATAATCCATCTGCATTTGTGTGGAGGGATGACGGCTTAAACTCAATGTCATACATATGACTGGCAAGGAACAGGGCATATCGCTGTAACCTGGCTGCTGTCATTGCCGGAATGCCTTTCTTTGGACTGAAATGGAAAGCAACGGCTGGTGATCTGTAACCAGTGTGAAACACTGCCATATAGGTATGTGATACATTTCTTGCCGCCCCACACTAGTGCCAGTGCTTCTTTGTCGATTTGTGAGTAGTTCTTCTCTGCATAATTCAATGTTCGTGACGCAAATGCAACTGGCCTCTCTGACCCGTCTTTCTGTGTGTGTGAAAGGATGGCCCCTAAGCCATAAGGGGACGCATCACAAGCCAACTTCACTAACAGTTCAGGGTCGTAATGACCTGTTCAGATGTGATGAGCCGTTTTTCCTGAAGAAAAGCATTTTCACAATGTTCTGTCCACTGCCATGTCCTATTCGTTTCCAGGAGCTGATTGAGAGGCTGGAGTACTGCTGAAAGGTTTGGGAGGAGTCTTCTGTAGTAATTGATCAGTCCCGTGAACGATCTCACTTCTGTGATATTTTGTGGTCGTGGTGCCTGTACCACTGCTTCGTTTTTTGTCCTGTGTTTTGTGCAATCCATTGCGGTCATTTTCATGTCCGCAGAAGACAATCTTGTCTTTGAAGAACTCATACTTCTGTAAGTTTGCCTGTAGTCCATACTCTTTCAGTCTTTTTAGGACCTCTTCCAGGTTAGCCAGGTGCTCTTTGTCGGTGCGTCCTGTTATGATAATGTCATCCAGAATACACTGGGTTGCTGGGATTCCTTGCAAAATCTGGTCAATAGTTCGTTGCCAAATGGCTGGGGCCGATGCAATGCCAAAAACCAGGCGGTTATACCTGTATAGACCTTTGTGTGTGTTTATTGTCAGGTACTGTTTGGAGCTCTCTCCAACCGTTAGCTGCAGGTAAGCCTGTTTCAGATTGATTTTACTGAAGTGTTTCCCACCAGCTAGAGCAGCAAAGATGTCATACAGACGTGGCAGGTGGTATTGGTCCACATGCAACATTGAAGTCACAGTTACCTTGAAGTCCCCACACATTCTAACAGACACGTCTTTCTTTTCAATAGGAACTATGGGTGTGGCCCATTTGCTTCTGTCCGCTTTCGTCAGGATCCCTGTATCCTGCAAGCGATCAATTTCCGTTTCCACCTTTGGTCTCAGGGAGTATGGAACAGATCTGGCTTTGCAGAATTTTGGGGTTGCGTCATCTCTCAGTACAAGTTTAGCTGTGAAGCCTTTTACTGTACCCATATGATCACTGAAAACTGTGTTGTATTTCTTCCGCAAGTGTTCCAGTGTTTGGTCTGTGACTTTCTCTTTGGACTGGAACGTGTGGAGCATTTTCAAGTCACACCAGTTCAGCTTTATTTTTGAAAGCCATTCCCTGCCAAATAATGGGGGTCCAGTTCCAGGCACCACATACAGCTGTTGTGTTTGCTCCCCATAACTCACTCTGACATGCAACGCCCCCATTGGGCTGAATCTCTCTCCTGAGTATGTCTTCAGCAATACATTTGTGTTCTTCAGCTTGATAGCATTTAAGTGCTCATTGTAAACAGCCGTGGAAATTATAGACATTGCAGATCCTGTGTCCAGCTCCATTTTGAGGGGTTTGCCTTCGATTTCTGGTGTCACCCATATTATGCTACTGCTGGGAGAAGTCACTGTGTTAAACTCCATTGTATCATTTAATCGTTCATCTGAATCACTGCCACTGTTCTCTGCTAGTGCATTCACAGACCCTTTAATTTTCTCAGTTTTCCTGTTGTGACAGAATTTTGCTCTGCATACTCTTTGAATGTGCCCCCCTCTATTGCATTTGTGACACAAATGTCATCTTTGAAACGGTAGTCCTCTGCTCTGTGACCATCTCTGTCACACATGTTGCATTTTCCGGCCACATGGGGGCACTGTCGGATGCGTGAAAACGTGTGCAGGGAAGTTTGTGATAGGTCAGTATTTCTTTTACTTTGCAACTCAATTGCATCCTTAGTCACGATTTCCATAGCCACAGCAATTTCAACAGCCTTTGCAAAAGTGAGATCTGATTCTGTGAGCAAACGTTTTTGAATGTGTTCATGTTTCAGTCCACAAACAAATCTATTCCCTAATGTGTCCTTTAGGTTCTCTCCAAACTGACAGTTTCTTCAATTCTGCTACACATGTATTAACACCCTCGCCCTCATACTGATCTCTCTTGTGGAAACGAAAACGTTCCGCGATGAGGAGTGGTTTAGGTGATAGGTGATATTGCAATATCTCCACAATCTCTGTGAATGTTTTATTGGATAGGATCAGAGGGGCAGTCAGATCTCTTAGCAAACTGTATTTTTGGGCCAATTAAACTCAAAAACGCTGGTAGTCTCTTGTTATCAGCAATGTTGTTTGCAATGAAGTACTGTTCCAGTCATTCAATGTAATTTGCCCAGTTTTCTTGCGTGTCATCAAACATCTATTTTCTATTTAGCCATTCTGGGTTCCTTACAAACGACAGGATTTGGCACGACCTTTCCTCCAGCCAAATCATTTCCCAAAATGAATGAGACTCCCTTCACCAGTAGGCTAGGAGTCACTCCTGTAGTGTCTTAGCTCTTATTACCTATTTATATAATTATAAAGACTCAGAATATAAGGAAATGAACTGGAGCTTCACATTTACTAAAACGAGTTATTACCAGAACAACATAGAACAACACTGCCATGACCAAGGGTGCTCCATTCTTAAAGGGGACATCAGTAATTAACAGAACTCCAATGACAAATGAAACCAGAAATAAGATCAGACTCGAGTTCCACATTAATGAAAGGAATTTCCATGCAACCCATCTCCACGCCTTGTACTAACACACTGTAACCAGTGTCAGACAAAGGCAAAACAACCTCCAAAAGGAAGGATTGGGCAGTGTCTCACAGTATCTCCGCCGGCTGCTTAAGGAAGTAACTCTGGGTCTTCCATTCCTGTGGCGGTCCTCATGAGATCCAGTTTCATCATAGCACTTGATGGTTTTTGCGACTTTACTTGAAGTAACTTTCAAAGTTCTTGAAACGTTCCTTATTGACTGACCTTCATGTCTTAAAAGGCACACAACTCAGATATTAATTTCCAGCACCGCCAGCACTGGGCTTATAATTGTTCACAAATGTGATATTGAAAAAGATCTCTGTTCCATTTAATTTAATAAGTCCTTATTATAAGCTACAATGGATCCCTGGAGGAAGCGTTTTTGTAAAGCTCTGGTGGTGGTTTGTATCACTGTGTCCACCGAGCACAATAATACACAGCTGTGTCTTCAGTCTGGAAGTTGTTCCCTTGTAGAAACACTGTACTGCTGGAACTGTCATATCTAGACCTGATCTTGCTCTTCAGTGAATCTACTGTGGAAGCACTACTACTGCATGTAAGACCAACATGCTCCAAAGCTTTCCCTTCAGCTTGTCGTATCCATCCAAGACAATAAGAAGATATAGAAAACCCAGAGAATTTGCAGGAGATGCTGAAAGACACTCCTGGTTCTATAACCACTGGACCAGACTGGATGAGTTCAATATCACAGTAGACACCTGTAATGAGGAACATACATCAATACACATCATTGTCAGTTTTCGTCCGAAATTAGAAATGATCATTCCAGAGTTGTAATAATCTCAATTTGTATTAACAGAGAGACTCACAGGATACAGCTGCCAGCAGCAGCAGAGATGAAGGGAACATGGTTTGTGTTGAAGCTGAACAGGTGGAACTATTCTTCTTTACTCTCCAGGACAGACAGACACTGTTTAAGTAGGGAAAGAACCAGAGGGAGGGTTTGCATTGACGTAGAGAGATGGATGAAGGGAGGGATTATACTGTAGAGGTGAGCATACTGAAGCTGATATTATATTGTCTAATAAAGAAGGTCCACAGTTTGAACATTTTGAGTTTGGAACTTGCTATATGTTATATTATGGAGAAGGTTGGAGCTAGGTTGGAACATATATAGTTTGTCTAAGCCAATCATTTATTATAATTTCAAAGACACCAATGTAGTATAAACTAAATTAGTCATTGCATGGGGGGATTTGACTATATTTTATTCCATTAAAAAGGTTAATATCACCATTGCTCCAACTGTTTAAGGGATGAGTGTTTTTTACATGTTCATCCCTGGTTTATATCACAGTGAGTCTCTGGCACAATAATACACAGCTGTGTCTTTAGTCTGCAGGTTCTGTCCTGTTAAAGAGGAATCTAAATTGCGGCTGAACTTGTTTTTCATTGAATCCTTGTAGATTGTGTTTCCAGTATATATTTGCCCAATCCACTCCAGTCCTTTCCCTGTAGGTTGACGGATCCAAGCTGTCCAATAGCTAGTAACAGAATATGAGACCTTACAGGAGATGGTCAGTGGTTGACCTGGCTGGACAGTCATAGAGGCTGGCTGAGTGAGTTCTTCACAGTGAACACCTGTGGGAAGAGAAGTAAGGAAGAGATCATTACAAGCTCCAAATAGTGTCAAATTATATCAGTCTTATTCAATTTTCATTAATGTATTATTTCCCCCAGATCCAAAGAGACTCACAGGACGCAGCTGCCAGCAGCAGTAGAGATGCACTGAACATGGTTTGTGTTGAAGCTGAACTGGTAGGAGATGCACTTCTCTACTCTCCAGGACTCAGAGGGATAATCTATTAGACACACAATGAGAGACTGTTTGTATAATAGAGAGGTGGAGAGAGTGAGAGGTGTCGAGCGACAAGTGATATTGGCCGGAATAAAATAACTTCCATTATTAGTGGAAAATGGTTGGGGTTATTAAAGGCATCAATTATGGGACAGTAATTATATGGATAGTTTCTTGCATTGTTGGTATCCTAATACAGTGGGGGGAAAAAGTATTTAGTCAGCCACCAATTGTGCAAGTTCTCCCACTTAAAAAGATGAGAGAGGCCTGTAATTTTCATCATAGGTACACATCAACTATGACAGACAAAATGAGAAAAAAATCCAGAAAATCACATTGTAGGATTTTTAATGAATTTATTTGCAAATTATGGTGGAAAATAAGTGCATGCACATCCATATCTAAAATGGACATCAAATGACACTGTTTTCAAAATCAAGTTCTCACTGCCTGTTTGGATTTCTTCTCGGGTTTTTGTCTGCCATATGAGTTCTGTTATACTCGCAGACATAATGCAAACAGTTTTAGAAACTTCAGAGGTTTTTCTATCCATCAGTAATAATAATATGCATACATTCCCATCTGGGAAAGTGTAGGAGGCAGTTTACTCCGGGCACGCCTTTCATCCAAAAGTGAAAATGCTACCCCTATGTTCCCTTCTCATTGTCGACTTTCTCTGCACCCTTCTGAATAGGAATTCCGTTAGTACTTTCATACTTATTATTGGCACTGAAACTATTCTTACTGTGTACTTGATTACTAACAAACAGAGTTTCAAGAACAAAAACTAAAACAATGCTTCAACAAAAAAGCAACTGTATATGTGCAAGTGTATATGAATGAATATACTAAATTACTGTGAGTGTGTTTGAGTGTGGTGATGGTGAATGAAAGAACTATGAATTTCAAGTACACTTTTAACAAGTGTAATGATTGTCTATTTATAGTATAATTAAGATATAGAGTACCAGTCACATGTTTGGACACACCTACTCATTCAAGGGTTTTTCTTTATTTGTACTATTTTCCACATTGTAGAATAATAGTGAAGACATCAAAACTATGAAATAACACATACGGAATCAATTAGTATCCAAAAATGTGTTAGACAAATCAAAATATAATTAAGATTTTAGATTCTTCAAAGTAGCCACCCTTTGCATTGATGACAGCTTTGCACACAATTGGCATTCTCTCAACCAGCTTAATGAGGTAGTCACCTGGAATGCATTTCAATGATCAAGTGTTTCTTTCCTTCTTAATGCGTTTGAGCCAATCAGTTGTGTTGTGACAAGGCAGGGGTGGTATACAGAAGACAGCCCTATTAGGTTAAAGACCAAGTCCATATTATGGAAAGAACTGCTCAAATAAGCAAAGAGAAACAACAGTCTATCATTATTTTAAGACATGAAGGTCAGTCAATATGGAACATATATTCGGCGCTCTGCAATCTCACTGGATGATGGCTGCGTACATACCCTAGAGAGGTTAATTGATATCATCACCCATTTTGAATTTCTTTGCCCATGGGAGAAATTTATTTCGCCCCCCTCCAGTCCCTTTTCCACAAAACTTAATCTAAAATTGTTGAATGAGTTTCCTGTAATCAATATATATTATATCTCTACTCTTTTAGCCAGGTTTATACTGATCGTCTTCCCTTATTATCTGCTCAGCCATTACAATTATAACTGGCTATACTTATTTTACCACTTACCATCATGAGACACAAGTTTCAATTCTATTTATCAAAATATATGTTTGTAAACGTCCCATTAAAAAGTAACATGATGATTGAGTGTCGATATAGCTGTACCATGATATTTACATTGTTACTTGGTAAACCTCCAATTGGTCCCTATTCCACCTGCTGAAAGCCCTCCTCATCCCATGTTGGGTTGTCATCCATATGCCCGGCTGACCACCCCCGACCCTCCGGATCCCATAGCCCCGGAGAGACCGGGACCCATCCTTCGAAAAGAGCACACTGTACCACCCACAGAACAGAAGCAGATCAACCGCCAAATGCATTTTGATCACCCTCACCTCGATTTGTATTATAGAAAGCCATTAGAAAAAAATATGTATATTAAAAACAATCCTGTTTATCTTGTTTTCCATAATTAGCTATTCATATTTATGCAAAGGATTTTTACCTCTCTCCAGTTTTGCCATGACCAAAATTACGTTATGGCAAGCAATTATTATATTATCAAACAATTATTGTGAATCCTCCTATATTGTCCCTAACATATTTTACTCCCTTGCAACAGTTGTGGGATACACACACACCCACACACACTCATACACACTCATACACACTCAAACCCTTTCCCCCACAACAACCATAGACTCAGATTCTCAACAGTTGCACCATCCCAGAGCCCAACTCAAGAAAGGTCTTGATTTACTGTCACATCTGGTCCTGCAACACCCTCTAATGCTCATCCTGTGTCTCCTTGACCTGCCGCCACTCCCCCAGTACTCTCTACCTCTCCCTCTCTCTCTCTCTCTCTCTCTCTGATTGTGTGGGTCGGAGACCGGTGTGCTGGAGTCAGAGCAGATCCCCACCAGCTGCAACCTGTTCCATAATCAAGACCTCTACATATACTCAGTCCTGCTACTTCCACACTGCCAGATCGTAATCTCTGCTCAGTCAGTCTACAGTCCTAGACATTTGTTACTATTCAGATCCTGTTATCTGTTTGTTCCTGTTCTCCCTTGCCTGACTTTGTTTTCCTCTCTTCTACAGTTCTGCCTGCTCTGACTCTGGCCCTGTGTCCAGTCCCATGTCTCGTCATCCTGCTACTCTGTCCTGGATTCCGCATTCTACTACTCCATTGGATTCCCCTATGGACCTGCTTACCCTGTCTCAATCCCTCTCGTTCCAGCCTCAGCCTCCACTCCTGGTTTCCAGCAACCCGCCCGAGCTTCCCCTGACCTGCACTCCATCTCCCCCTGTGTCTCAACAAATACCTTGGTTACGTCATCCCAGTCTCCCCGTCTGAGTCTGCTCTTGGGTTCCCCTGTTCCACTCAGTATGATCGGGCCAAAAAGATTAACTCAGCAGACTCTGCTACTCTCTATCAAACCCTCGTCGACCAAGACGCCCTGGTCGAGCAACATGACCAAGCCCTGAAGAACCTTGTGGAACACATCAAGGGGTTTTCACAGAGCCTGTCCGACCTACAGGTCCGACCCTTAGCCCAGAGCTCACGACCAGTTCCACGTCCTTCCCCACCGCTCCGGGAGCCGTTTGTTCCGATTCCCGAGCATTACGATGGCAACCTCGGAGTGTGCAGAGCCTTTTTGGTACAATGTTCACGAGTTTTGAGCAACAGCCCTGCTCTTATGCTAGTGAACAGACCAAGATTGACTTTCTGATTGGCTGCCTCCATGGAGCAGCACTTTCCTTGGCCACGGCAGTGTGGGAGAGACCATCCCCCATCTGCATCTCCTACTCCAGATTCACGGAGGCGCTGAAGAAAGTTTTCGACCACCCGGCCTGCAGTAAGGATGCCGCTAAACGACTCCTGTCCCTCCGTCAAGGCCCCCATAGTGTTGCTGAGATGGCATGTGAGTTTTGCTCCCTCACCACTGAGAGTGGCTGGAATGAGGAGGCCCTTCAGGGAGCATTCCAGAACACGCTCACAGAGACCCTCAAGGACGAGTTGGTGTCCAGGGATGAGCCTGATGGACTTGATGAACTCATCTCTCTCACTATCCGCATCAACAACCGTCTCCGTGAGCGTCGGAGGGAGAGGGTAGATAGGGTTGCATGTCCTATAACATCTGCTTCAGTGCCATTCTGATGGGTGTCTAGGGTATAGGGTTGTGGACCATTCCGTTATTGGCCTTATAGAGTTGGTTGAGTGCATTCTTAGTGCCAGAATATATCTGTGGTGGTAAATAGACGGCTACGAATAATACAGATGAGAACTCTCTTGGTAGATAGTGTTGTTATTGACAAAGACACACACCCCCACCCCTTGTCTTACCAGACGTAGCTTCTCTGTTCTGCCGGTGCATTGAAAATCTCTCCAGCTCTTTTAACCTTATTATAAACGTTAAACATTTTTGAACTTACATGTACATGTCTATTATTACTGTGTATGGACATCACCATGACAAACTCCAGACTCATCAGTTCCATTACTCAGTGATAGTTAGTGCAGGGCTCACTGTAATGTCAGTCCAAGCTGCCTATTATGAGAAGTCCAGAGCTGACTGTCTGATTATGAAGGGGAGGAAGACTTTAAATAGTCGTTAAATAGAGACTGAGAGGGAGAGATGTTCTTGTAAGGTTTATATTGCCAGCATTGTTTCTCAAAACAGCACAGGATGACAGAATCTATTGGGATTAATACAATAAACTTGTTCCATACTTGTTCCATTGCTCTTTAACATAAATTATCATCATGGTTCTATATGAGAGCATCTTGATTGGCTGCATCACTTTTTGGTATGGCAACAGCACCGCCCTTGATCGCATGGTGCTACAGGGGGTGGGTTGGACAGCCCAGTACATTACTGGGGCTGAGCCCCCTGCCGTCCAGGACCTCTGTGAAAAGAAGGCCCGGAAAATATATAAAATGAATTGTTAATTGCTCCAACCACCAAAGCCACATATTGTTCTCTCTGCTTCCGCTTGGCAATCAGTAACGATGCCTGAAGTCTGACACTAACAGGCTCCTGAACAGCTTCTATCCCCAAGCCATAAGATTGTTATCTCTGCTTCCGCTTGGCAAGGAGCAACGAAGCACCAAGGCGGATCCAGTGTGGGACGAAACCCCTGCTCAGACTGCGGATCTGGCTCTGAAGCCGGGCTGAACGCTGTGCCTGGACTGAGCACTGGAGTAGAGGAAGGCTCCGGCCATGGAGCAGGACTGGAGGCCGTGCTTGGACTGACCACCGACGCAGAGGAAGGCTCTGGCCATGGAGCGGGACTTGATGCCGTGCATGGACTGGACAGTGGCGGAAGGCTCCGGCCATGGCACTGGAGCAGGAAGCTCCGGGCCGTGGACCATCACTGGAAGCTCCGGACTGTTGACCATCGCTGGAAGCTCCGGGCCGTTGACCGTCGCTGGAAGCTCCGGACTGTGAACTGTCGCTGGAGTCTCCGGACCGTACACACGCACTGGAGGCCTGGTGCGTGGAGCCGGCACAGGTGGCACCGTACTGAGTACCCCTCCTCAACCCCACCTGTTCCATTTTGGTTGTTGGTCAGTGACTCTTTGTTAGTTCCCCCTTTTGTTTGAGTGACATTTTTGGTCTTCTTGCTGGGGAATATAACAGGGCCAACTACATCTAGGTAGTACATACAGTCATCATAGGATTGGTGCAAACACCGGGCCTCTCTTCAGTGGCGGTCTGCGCCAACTTTGTGGCTCCGTACAGCGCGCTGAAGGTGGACATGGGCGACGTCCCATGTTTCTTCCGCGCGCCGGAACCAGTCATCCACCGCAGGAGCCTCGGTCTGATTCTGATGCCAAGGAGCCAGAACCGGCTTAGATTAAATTTGATTAGTGGAGGAGTGGCGGAGCAAGTTCTGGGCCATCTCTGCCCAAAGCATGAACGCTGCCCACTCCCCCGCCCGGGCATGGAAATAAGACCTCAGAAACCTACCCACATCCTGGTTAACTCTCTCCAGCTGCCCATTACTCTCGGGATGAAAACCTGAGGTAAGGCTGACCGAGATCCCCCGACATTCCATGAACGCCTTCCAGACCCTCGACGTGAAATGGGGACCCCGATCAGACACTATATCCTCAGGCACCCCGTAGTTCCGGAAGACGTGTGTAAACAGGGCCTCCACAGTCTGTAGGGCCGTAGGGAGACTGGGCAAAGGGAGGAGACGGCAGGACTTAGAAAAACGATCCACAACGACCAGGATTGTGGTGTTACCTTGTGAAGGAGGAAGATCGGTCAGGAAATCAACCGACAGGTGCGACCACGGCCATTGTGGAAAGGGTAATGGTTGTAACTTACCTCTGGGCAGGTGTCTAGGAGCCTTACACTGGGCGCACACCGAGCAGGAGGAAACATAAACCCTCACATCCTTAGCCAAAGTGGGCCACCAGTACATCACACTAAGACAGCGCACCGTCCGAACGATCCCAGGATGACCAGAGGAGGGTAACGTGTGGGCTCAATAGATCAGCCGGTCGCGGACAGAAGACGGAAAGTACAGACGCCCAGCTGGACACTGGGGGGGAGTGGGCTCAGTGCATAATGCCCGCTCAATGTCTGCGTCCAGCTCCCACACCACCGGGGCCACCAGGTAAGAGGCCGGAAGTATGGGAGTGGGATCCATGGGCCGCTCCTCCTTGTCATACAGCTGGGACAATGCGTCTGCCTTAAAGTTCTGGGAGCCTGGTCTGTATGTAAGGGAACACCCCCGCGAAATGGACAAAAATGAATGGGAACATATTGGCACTGTACAAAGCATATACAAGTGTCCAATACCACGCAATTGGAAGTCGTTTCATTCAAAGTTGATTGCAAATGCCATATGGCAAGTACCAAGTGTAACACTGCAAAAATCCAATAGATGGCGAGTGCGCTCCACCGTAATTTTTCATATTGCAAATGTAACAGAAGTCAAGACCTAAGAGTAAAATTTAGATAATTTGAACATTTTGTCAAAAACTTATCACCCCCTTAAAAAAGTGCTTTCTGGCTAGGCATTCCATTGGGCTTTTTTCTTTCTTTCTGCTTTCTTTAATGCCATACAACTCTCCTTCCGTGGCCTCCAATTGCTCTTAAATACAAGTAAAACTAAATGCATGCTCTTCAACCGATTGCTACCTGCACCTGCCCGCCTGTCCAACATCACTAATCTGAACGGCTCTGACTTAGAATACGTGGACAACTACAAATACTTAGGTGTCTGGTTAGACTGTAAACTCTCCTTCCAGACCCATATCAAACATCTCCAATCCAAAGTTACATCTAGAATTGGCTTCCTATTTCGCAACAAAGCATCCTTCACACATGCTGCCAAACATACCCTTGTAAAACTGACCATCCTACCAATCCTCGACTTTGGCGATGTCATTTACAAAATAGCCTCCAATACCCTACTCAACAAATTGGATGCAGTCTATCACAGTGCAATCCGTTTTGTCACCAAAGCCCCATATACTACCCACCATTACGACCTGTACGCTCTCGTTGGCTGGCCCTCGCTTCATACTCGTCGCCAAACTCACTGGCTCCATGTCATCTACAAGACCCTGCTATGTAAAGTCCCCCTTATCTCAGCTCGCTGGTCACCATAGCATCTCCCACCTGTAGCACACGCTCCAGCAGGTACAGTGCCTTGCGAAAGTATTCGGCACCCTTGAACTTTGCGACCTTTTGCCACATTTCAGGCTTCAAACATAAAGATATAAAACTGTATTTTTTTGTGAAGAATCAACAACCAGTGGGACACAATCATGAAGTGGAACGACATTTATTGGATATTTCAAACTTTTTAACAAATCAAAAACTGAAAAATTGGGCGTGCAAAATTATTCAGCCCCCTTAAGTTAATACTTTGTAGCGCCACCTTTTGCTGCGATTACAGCTGTAAGTCGCTTGGGGTATGTCTCTATCAGTTTTGCACATCGAGAGACTGACATTTTTCCCATTCCTCCTTGCAAAACAGCTCGAGCTCAGTGATGTTGGATGGAGAGCATTTGTGAACAGCAGTTTCCAGTTCTTTCCACAGATTCTCGATTGGATTCAGGTCTGGACTTTGACTTGGCCATTCTAACACCTGGATATGTTTATTTTTAACCATTCCATTGTAGATTTTGCTTTATGTTTTGGATCATTGTCTTGTTGGAAGACAAATCTCTGTCCCAGTCTCAGGTCTTTTGCAGACTCCATCAGCTTTTCTTCCAGAATGGTCCTGTATTTGGCTCCATCCATCTTCCCATCAATTTTAAACATCTTCCCTATCCCTGCTGAAGAAAATCAGGCCCAAACCAGGATGCTGCCACCACCATGTTTGACAGTGGGGATGGTGTGTTCAGGGTTATTGGCTGTGTTGCTTTTACGCCAAACATAACATTTGGCATTGTTGCCAGAAAGTTCAATTTTGGTTTCATCTGACCAGAGCACCTTCTTCCACATGTTTGGTGTGTCTCCCAGGTGGCTTGTGGCAAACTTTAAACAACACTTTTTATGGATATCTTTAAGAAATGGCTTTCTTCTTGCCACTCTTCCATAAAGGCCAGATTTATGCAATATACGACTGATTGTTGTCCTATGGACAGAGTCTCCCACCTCAGCTGTAGATCTCTGCAGTTCATCCAGAGTGATCATGGGCCTCTTGGCTGCATCTCTGATCAGTCTTCTCCTTGTATGAGCTGAAAGTTTAGAGGGACGGCCAGGTCTTGGTAGATTTGCAGTGGTCTGATACTCCTTCCATTTCAATATTATCGCTTGCACAGTGCTCCTTGGGATGTTTAAAGCTTGGGAAATCTTTTTGTATCCAAATCCGGCTTTAAACTTCTTCACAACAGTATCTCAGACCTGCCTGGTGTGTTCCTTGTTCTTCATGATGCTCTCTGCAGTTTTAACGGACCTCTGAGACTATCACAGTGTAGGTGCATTTATACGGAGACTTGATTACACACAGGTGGATTGTATTTATCATCATTAGTCATTTAGGTCAACATTGGATCATTCAGAGATCCTCACTGAACTTCTGGAGAGAGTTTGCTGCACTGAAAGTAAAAGGGTTGAATAATTTTGCACGCCCAATTTTTCAGTTTTTGATTTGTTAAAAAAGTTTGAAATATCCAATAAATGTCGTTCCACTTCATGATTGTGTCCCACTTGTTGTTGATTCTTCACAAAAAAATACAGTTTTATATCTTTATGTTTGAAGCCTGAAATGTGGCAAAATGTCGCAAAGTTCAAGGGGGCCGAATACTTTCGCAAGGCACTGTATATCTCTCTAGTCACCCCCAAAACCAATTCTTTCTTTGGCCGCCTCTCCTTCCAGTTCTCTGCTGCCAATGACTGGAACGAACTACAAACATCTCTGAAACTGGAAACACTTATCTCCCTCACTAGCTTTAAGCACCAACTGTCAGAGCAGCTCATAGATTACTGCACCTGTACATAGCCCACCTATAATTTAGCCCAAACAACTACCTCTTTCCCTACTGTATTTAATTAATTTATTTATTTTGCTCCTTTGCACCCCATTATTTTTATTTCTACTTTGCACATTCTTCCATTGCAAATCTACCATTCCAGTGTTTTACTTGCTATATTGTATTTACTTTGCCACCATGGCCTTTTTTTGCCTTTACCTCCCTTATCTCACCTCATTTGCTCACATCGTATATAGACTTGTTTATACTGTATTATTGACTGTATGTTTGTTTTACTCCATGTGTAACTCTGTGTCGTTGTGTGTCGAACTACTTTGCTTTATCTTGGCCAGGTCGCAATTGTAAATGATAACTTGTTCTCAACTTGCCTACCTGGTTAAATAAAGGTGAAATAAATAAATAAATAAAATTTGCAATATGTTTCAATGTGCATTTACCATCATGAATTTGACATGCTCAAAAATTCTGCAGAAATGCAAAAAATTCTGCAGAAATGCAAAATTGACTGGCCTGATGAACTCAGGATTGCCGGGCAGTGATTCTGGTTCCTCTCCATCGATCGTCGAGGTTGATTTCAGAATTTCAGAATGTCACTTTGGTGATGGCAACTCACTGTTTAAACATATTGCAAATGGACAAAAGTCGCCAGCAAGTCACCGTCCATCAGTCAATTAGATTACATTCTGACACCAAACTGATACAAACTGACACCACACCCACTTTTTCCAACTCGTTTAGAAGCCAACTGTCACATATTTCAAAATTCACAGTGCATTCTGTTCAAACCATAATAAAAACATAAAACACGTAGTTACGTTCTGGCTGTGGGTCCAGTTCTGACAATATGTGTAGGCCTAGCTTAGGCGACCCTGAATACCAAGTTTTGGCGTCATTTGGAGCCCGAGTAGCGACCTTAATTGGTGTTGAAAAGCTACATTTTCCGGGCATTGCTACGGGGTCCTTGAATGCGATATTGGACAGAAACGTTGGGGTCTGTCTCTGTGGGCCGGGGCGGTTTCAATGCACCTAGTCTTGTGACTCTGGGAATTTTCTAAATGTTGTCATTTTCGTGATGTCAAAATGAATTGAAGTTATTGCAAATGTACGAGGCTGTTTCTCGGTCCGAGAACCTTCTAGAGCCACATAACTCACCACGCACTATCGACCTGAGCTCTAGAACAGGTTTCTAAAGTTTCAGAATCACCCAAAAGCACCTGAAATTTAGGGCCAGGCTTCCTTTTGGGTCTTATTTTTTTCACAGTCGCTGTGCTCAGACCGAGCGAGCTACGGTCAAGCGGGGCATCTTGTTGAACTCTGCACAGCCTAGAGATTATGGTAATGCCATTGCAGGCTCTGAGTGTCTTTAATCAATCTATCTTAATCCTAACAAAAATCCTAAATCATCACAGATGTCATATATCCTGTCAAATGTAATACTATTTCAATAAAAACCTCCTAATAGTCAAACAAAGCCAAAATAAATGCTAAACATATCAACTCCTTCCTACACTAATAAGCTTTTTCCTTCAGGGATCCACAGTATTTTATCTGACAATAACATGAATTAACCTTAAAATCAGTTTCATCAATAATTTAATATATGTTGCATAGTGTGTGGAATACCTTATCTACAGTAATTTATCACCCCTAAGAACTGAAACTTATTTTTCTATGTAATTTCCTGCCCTATTGGCAACTTCATGCGACTAGGGGGCGATATTTTAATTTTTGGATGTTTTGTCACGAAAAGATGCTCGACTATGCATATAATTGACAGCTTTGGATAGAAAACACTCTGACGTTTCCAAAACTGCAAAGATATTGTCTGTGAGTGCAACAGAACTGATGTTACAGGCGAATCCAGTGCCAGCAGAGCCTAGTATAGCATTATGCCATGCTAAACTTACACAAATGCTTGTCTAGCGTTGGCTGTAACGCATATTTTGAAAATCTGAGATGACAGTGTTGTTAACAAAAGGCTAAGATTGTGTTTGAATATATTTCATTCATTTCATTTCCGATTTTCATGAATAGGAAAAGTTTCTAGGGGTATTTATGTCCGCTGCGTTATGCTAATGTTTTTGAGGCTATGATTACGATCCCGGATCCGGGATTGCTAGTCGCAAAAGGTTAATACATATTCTATCCAAACCTCAATGTATCTTATCTCACCCTATTTATTCTCAATGATAAATAGGATTTTTTTCTGTTGTAATACCAACTCAATAATAGTCCATTCAAAAAACTTCACAGCTGATGTTGTAAAACAGAATCCCGAACCACTTTCTCATCAGTGGTTCAAACAATAATTCTAACCCCAAACTAAAACTCCATTATAATTCATTTACCTTAAAACTAGCCACCCAAATGACCACAAATTTATTCTGCAAATGGCTCTCCCCTGAGGCTGATCAGACCCCAAGAGATAGCCATGATAATGTCAAAGGTCACACCACCCCTTTACATTCGTGTTCATCACCCTATTAGACATATTAAAGAACCCTTTATCTTTAACCATTTTTATTCACTTGTCTAATTAAAACTCAGAAAATAAAACTCCTAATATTCCATATGTGAGTGTACCCCTTTAAGATATCTTGTCTCTGGGAACAGGGAAATCCCCTTAACCCAAACGTTTACAACAACAACGAAACCTAATAATTATGATAATCCCCTCAAATCATTTGTTTTAAATTTCCTCGATGTTTCATATAACTCATTCAGTCTATCTCCAAATTGTCGCCCCAAAATATTTTATACCCTGCCATACACTCAAACAATTGTGATAAACATGCACTGTCCCTTTAAAATAAGACATTCCAAGCCAGCCATACCCTATTGTAGACATTTCATTGTTTCCCGTAATGAAAACAGATCATGTTTAGAATACGTTTACTTCTTGTTCGAATTCACTGGTGTTACCTAACCAAAAATCAATACTCAGGAAACAATCACAAATTTTTACGATTCAACTATTCTTACCTCCCTATATTATAGCCATATATAGCCCAATGGAATGCCTAGCCATTTCGTTGCTAGCTGTAGCATCTTTTCAGACTATCCTTACGATATTCAGCTCCTTTAAAAACATGTATTTGGAACTTTTAGCCACTTTTGAAAAGTAACTCAAAGCTATAATGCATGCATTTCCCTCTAAATGCCACAACCCATTTTCTCTGTCATAATTTGAGGAACGTTGTTCTGTAGTCAACGTAATTACGCAGTTTTACCTTCCAACTTCCTCTACCCCAAAATGTAAATGTACCATATACTTCGCTAAATTCATAAGAACATTTCGATGGGCGCAAATCTATCGTAGTTGTCTCTTCATTATTATTTAGAATTCATCAGATTTAGATAACTGTCTCATCCCATGACCCAGCAACTTAAAAAAAAAATATGACTCCATTCCCAATAGGCTATTCCAGTGATCATTTGGGAAGCACAATGTATTACATAGAAATTGCCTCGCCATTATCTCGAATTAATTATTCTTTCAATTCAACCTAAACAACATATTAAACGTTCAGTTCATATCTTATACAAACCCTAGCAACCGTATTTTTCAGGCAAAACATACAAATAGATGAATTACAATCTAAAATCAATTTTAGTCTATCAGTGTCAAAGCTGAGATACGAACCTTAGTGTCCCGCTATTGAAATGATTGAGTTTCCCCGCCAATAATTATATTATTATAATTGTCTGTAGTCGCAAACTCCGGCACCGAGAATTCCCAGAAAATAGTCCTAATTTAAACCCTTCCTGACTATTTTAGTAGTATCAGCTTCTGTTCAGGGTCTTTGTCTGAGTCAGATTTTGGATGCCTCCCTTCCATTCCCTTTGTTCTCAGCTCCCTTCCTCGCCTAGGCTAACCATATCCTAGCTGTATTTAGCCCCTCTGCCCGTTGTTTATCTGTCTTGTCTCCACTAACCCTATTTATTTGTTTAATCATTGATTCCAGTTTTTCTTTATTTAAACGTTCATCAAATTCGCACTTACTCCTCCATGTCTGGCTAAAATAGGTGTTCCTCTTATCATATTCCTGCATATATTTCTATTTGTGTTTTCTCCTTTATGGAAACCTTATCAATAGCTTTGACTGTTGAATCAGATATTAGGTCTTACTTATACAACTATAAGCCCAGGGGTCGTAAATCCCTAGTTAACATCTTATTATTGGTGGTGACGCTTGCAGCGATTGTTACACTCCCGGGCGAAATGTCCAGTTTCGTTACAATTAAAACATTTTATATTTTTCTTTTGACTCATCTTATCCACTTTTCTCGACTTTTTTTCCTTTTTCTGCCTCTATTATCCCTCCCTCGGCTTCAGCAGGCTTCACATATATGGGTGGTGATATTGCAGGTAGCTCCTGCAGCAGTTTTTTGTTTTTTACGTGTTATTTCTTACATTAGTACCCCAGGTCATCTTAGGTTTCATTACATACAGTCGAGAAGAACTACTGAATATAAGATCAGCGTCAACTCACCATCAGTACGACCAAGAATATGTTTTTCGCGACGCGGATCCTGTGTTCTGCCTTACAAACAGGACAACGGAGTGGATTCCATGCAGCGACCCAAAAACGACTCCGAAAAAGAGGGAAACGAGGCGGTCTTCTGGTCAGACTCCGGAGACGGGCACACCGTGCACCACTCCCTAGCATTCTTCTTGCCAATGTCCAGTCTCTTGACAACAAGGTTGATGAAATCCGAGCAAGGGTAGCATTCCAGAGGGACATCAGAGACTGTAACGTTCTTTGCTTCACGGAAACATGGCTCACTGGAGAGATGCTATCCGAGGCGGTGCAGCCAGCGGGTTTCTCCACGCATCGCGCCGACAGAAACAAACATCTTTCTGGTAAGAAGAGGGGTGGGGGCGTATGCCTTATGACTAACGTGACATGGTGTGATGAAAGAAACATACAGGAACTCAAATCCCTCTGTTCACCTGATTTAGAATTCCTCACAATCAAATATAGACCGCATTATCTACCAAGAGAATTCTCTTCGATTATAATCACAGCCGTATATATCCCCCCAAGCAGACACATCGATGGCTCTGAACGAACTTTCTTTAACTCTCTGCAAACTGGAAACGATTTATCCGGAGGCTGCATTCATTGTAGCTGGGGATTTTAACAAGGCTAATCTGAAAACGAGACTCCCTAAATTTTATCAGCATATCGATTGCGCAACCAGGGGTGGAAAGACCTTGGATCATTGTTACTCTAACTTCCGCGACGCATATAAGGCCCTGCCCCGCCCCCTTTCGGAAAAGCTGACCACGACTCCATTTTGTTGATCCCTGCCTACAGACAGAAACTTAAACAAGAGGCTCCCACGCTGAGGTCTGTTCAACGCTGGTCTGACCAAGCTGACTCCACACTCCAAGACTGCTTCCATCACGTGGACTGGGAGATGTTTCGTATTGCGTCAGATAACAACATTGACAAATACGCTGATTCGGTGTGCGAGTTCATTAGAACGTGCGTTGAAGATGTCGTTCCCATAGCAACGATTAAAACATTCCCTAACCAGAAACCGTGGATTGATGGCAGCATTCGTGTGAAACTGAAAGCGCGAACCACTGCTTTTAATCAGGGCAAGGTGTCTGGTAACATGACTGAATACAAACAGTGCAGCTATTCCCTCCGCAAGGCTATTAAACAAGCTAAGCGTCAGTACAGAGACAAAGTAGAATCTCAATTCAACGGCTCAGACACAAGAGGCATGTGGCAGGGTCTACAGTCAATCACGGACTACAGGAAGAAATCCAGCCCAGTCACGGACCAGGATGTCTTGCACCAGGCAGACTAAATAACTTTTTTGCCCGCTTTGAGGACAATACAGTGCCACTGACACGGCCTGCAATGAAAACATGCGGTCTCTCCTTCACTGCAGCCGAGGTGAGTAAGACATTTAAACGTGTTAACCCTCGCAAGGCTGCAGGCCCAGACGGCATCCCCAGCCGCGCCCTCAGAGCATGCGCAGACCAGCTGGCCGGTGTGTTTACGGACATATTCAATCAATCCCTATACCAGTCTGCTGTTCCCACATGCTTCAAGAGGGCCACCATTGTTCCTGTTCCCAAGAAAGCTAAGGTAACTGAGCTAAACGACGACCGCCCCGTAGCACTCACATCCGTCATCATGAAGTGTTTTGAGAGACTAGTCAAGGACCATATGACCTCCACCCTACCTGAGACTCTAGACCCACTCCAATTTGCTTACCGCCCAAATAGGTCCACAGACGACGCAATCTCAACAACACTGCACACTGCCCTAACCCATCTGGACAAGAGGAATACCTATGTGAGAATGCTGTTCATCGACTACAGCTCGGCATTCAACACCATAGTACCCTCCAAGCTCGTCATCAAGCTCGAGACCCTGGGTCTCGACCCCGCCCTGTGCAACTGGGTACTGGACTTCCTGACGGGCCGCCCCCAGGTGGTGAGGGTAGGCAAAAACATCTCCTCCCCGCTGATCCTCAACACTGGGGCCCCACAAGGGTGCGTTCTGAGCCCTCTCCTGTACTCCCTGTTCACCCACGACTGCGTGGCCACGCACGCCTCCAACTCAATCATCAAGTTTGCGGACGACACAACAGTGGTAGGCTTGATTACCAACAATGACGAGACGGCCTACAGGGAGGAGGTGAGGGCCCCTCGGAGTGTGGTGTCAGGAAAATAACCTCACACTCAACGTCAACAAAACTAAGGAGATGATTGTGGACTTCAGGAAACAGCAGAGGGAACACCCCCCTATCCACATCGATGGAACAGTAGTGGAGAGGGTAGCAAGTTAAGTTCCTCGGCATACACATCACAGACAAACTGAATTGGTCCACTCACACAGACAGCATCGTGAAGAAGGCGCAGCAGCGCCTCTTCAACCTCAGGAGGCTGAAGAAATTTGGCTTGTCACCAAAAGCACTCACAAACTTCTACAGATGCACAATCGAGAGCATCCTGGCGGGCTGTATCACCGCCTGGTACGGCAACTGCTCCGCCCTCAACCGTAAGGCTCTCCAGAGGGTAGTGAGGTCTGCACAACGCATCACCGGGGGCAAACTACCTGCCCTCCAGGACACCTACACCACCGATGTTACAGGAAGGCCATAAAGATCATCAAGGACATCAACCACCCGAGCCACTGCCTGTTCACCCCGCTATCATCCAGAAGACGAGGTCAGTACAGGTGCATCAAAGCTGGGACCGAGAGACTGAAAAACAGCTTCTATCTCAAGGCCATCAGACTGTTAAACAGCCACCACTAACATTGAGTGGCTGCTGCCAACACACTGACACTGACACTGACTCAACTCCAGCCACTTTAATAATGGGAATTCATGGGAAATTATGTAAATATATCACTAGCCACTTTAAACAATGCTACCTTATATAATGTTTACATACCCTACATTATTCATCTCATATGCATACGTATATACTGTACTCTATATCATCGACTGCATCCTTATGTAATACATGTATCACTAGCCACTTTAACTATGCCACTTTGTTTACATACTCATCTCATATGTATATACGACTGTCCTATCTAACAACACTTACTATATCCCACCCTTAATAACCCTTCGGTTTGCAAAACCAGGATCTATTCAGTTCTAGTTTATTTATGGTAGTGCACCTTACCACGGGTCATTTCAGACCCGTTTGCTTCCTATTGATTTTGGTTAAAACACAAAGTAGAAACCCATTGTATTTGTTCAGAATATTCAAGCACCTATCATTGATTAAATCCAAACTCCTTTTGAACATTCAATCAAAAATTTCTTAAATAATTAATCTCAAATTCGAGAAGAAAGGCTACTGACCTTGCCGCCGACTGGGAAAAGCACTGTTCGTACACCGGCCTGGTCTTTTCCCTCAATTCAGAGGCCAGGTCTTAAATAACGGGACCAGACCCGCTCGTGCATGATTGTCGGTGTACGGCCTTCAGATGGCAGAGACGGGTATTTAGTTCCGGCGTTCGAAGGACCAATTGTTACAGGAATTATATTCCTCTATGTTTTAATACCCAATTAAAATTAAACACTCTGTCAATTCCTAAGAATTTGTAAGACTCTTATTTGCATAAAATGGACAGAGACCAGTCTCAAAAATCAACCAGCTGCGTTTATTCTCGAGAGTACTGAACATGACACAGTTTACCACAGATTATAAGCTGAAAATTACTTCATTGGTTTTCGTACTACCCCGTCTCATCAACCAGCAGTACAATGGCTGTATAGTTCTCAAGCCTTCCCACATTGTCTCTCCCTACTAAGATAATTTACGACGCAAGCCAAGGTCTGCCGGTGTAGATAAGCCTTCTAGCCAGTCTGGCTATAAATTCATTCATTTCTACCAAGGAACAGACAGTCATTGTTCTATTCTTGATTATATTTACACACATTATATTCAGTACTAAGATTCAAAAGAAAATTCATACATCTATACAGTGACATATGTTTTCTGATTAGTCAGTCCTGATTGAAATGTATACATAATTAGTCATTATTGATTAAAAAAATCCCTTGACAGGTTGATATCCCTTTCAATGCCCAATAAGGGGGGAAAAGGAACACAACGGTTTCAAAATAAGAGGCACTTCCTGATTGGATTTTCCTCAGGGTTTTGCCTGCAATATCAGTTCTGTTGTACTCACAGACAATATTTTGACAGTTTTGGAAACTTTAGAGTGTTTTCTATCCTAAGCTGTCAATTATATGCATATTCTAGCATCTGGTCCTGAGAAATAGGCGGTTTACTTTGGGAACGTTATTTTTCCAAAAATAAGAATAGTGCCCCCTAGTTACAAGAGGCTAGGCTGTCATTGAAAATAAGATTTTCTTCTTAACTGACTTGCCTAGTTAAATATAAAGGAGCTAAACTTTCTCATTGAGTATTTTATGGATAAAACATGTTCCATTTTTTGAGTGGAACAGAGGAGAGTTACGTCTGCTCTTCAGCCCCCATTTTATGTACAGCATATCCCAGGAGGTTGGTTTTTGTAAAGCTCTTGTGCTGGTTTGTATCACTGTGAGGGTAGGCACAATAATACACAGCTGAGTCTTCAGCCTGAAGGTTCTGCCCTTTTAAAAACACAGTATTACTGCTAGAGTCTACTGAGAGGCTGAACTTGTTCTTCAGTGAATCCTTGTATTCTGTGTTTCCAGAATATACATTTCCAATCCACTCCAGTGTTTTCCCTGCAGGCTTTCAGATCCAAGCTGTCCAACTGTTAGTAACTGAATATGAGACCTTACAGGAGATGGTCAGTGGTTGACCTAGCAGGACAGTCATAGATGCTGGCTGAAAGAGTTCATAACTCTGTACACCTGGGAAATAAAATAATGAACAATATGAAATACACAAAATAGCAACATGTTACACTATATAAATTCTAGTAGTTGTGTTGAAGCCAGTTTTATACTACAGGCAATTTTATTTGCTTTGTTCTTCCTCCAAACCCAGAGAGACTCACAGGATACAGCTGCCAGCAGCAGCAGAGATGCAGGGAACATGGTTTGTGTTGAAGCTGAACTGGTGGAGCTGCTCTTCTCTACTCTCCAGGACACAGAGGGACGAACGAGAACAGACACAGACAGCCATATTCGGTTTAAGTAGGGAGAGAACCAGGTTTGCATTGACATAAAAGGGGGAGGGGATACATAAAAGGGTAAGAGACACTACAGGACCATCTCCAATATTACTGGACACAACCTTTGCACTCTGAAAACTCAGAGACCCTCTTTAGGTTATCTTTTTGAATAGGAGGGTGGGGTAAATATGAAATACTACATTTACAGCATTAGGTACTACTTGTGGTGGATGAAACATATTTAAGACACTACTTTCGTTTTGACAAACTAAAGCA
>NC_056437.1:86109999-86257499 GCF_018296145.1 Oncorhynchus tshawytscha | reverse complement strand
GATCCAAGCCATCCAGTAGCTATTCATGTCTAAATCAGAGGCTGTACAGGTCAGTATGTGTGGTCCAGACTCAGTCAGTGTCTGACCCTGAACACCTGTTGATAAAAAGAGAGCATTTCAAACTTGAAGAAAGACTGGGCAAGAGATCAGATTTTTATGAAGTTTGAATGTTAGAGGTTGGAGTCTTTTATTGTGTAGTGCTTTGTGATATTGTTGATGTATTATTTACAGTAATTATACTCAGCATTATTATAGTGTGACACAAAGAGAGGAAGCGGTACACCAGCTAACCTTTTTGCTAGGGTTGTTTTTGTACAGCTGCTTCAACAGCTTCAGTCAGTGTGTCTTTCGAGCACAATAATAAACAGCAGAGTCCTCTGATCTCAGACTCTTGGCCTCTAAGAACTGGGTGCTTGTAGAGACGTCCTCAGTCAGGGTGAACTGGCCTTTCAGAGAGTCTGAGTACACTGGAGCATTTGTTGAACCAGAGTTAATACCCCCAATCCACTCCAGAGCTTTGCCTGGTTTCTGCCTTATCCAGTGCATGAAATAGTCTGTCATATCAAACCCAGAGATTTTACATGACAATTTAAACGTGTCTCCAGGTCTTTTCAGCTGAGAAGGTGACTGATCCGTCTCATCACAGCAAACACCTGCAAAACAAAAATGTCGACACTCAGTTGAAGATCTGGTATTTACATACATGTTGAGGTTAACCATGATACTCAGACATTCTTCAGTCACCATGTAATGCTTTACTTACTGTGTATGGACATCACCATGACAACTAAACTCCAGACAGTCAGAAGCTCCATTGTTCAGTATTAGTTAGTACAGGACTTGTAATGTCAGTCCAAGCTGCCTATAATGAGAAGGCCGGAGATGAGTGTGTGATTATAAAGGGATGAAGGGGAGGGAGACTTTGCATAGACCACCCTCTACGGGTTTAAATACACACTGAGTGGGAGAGATCTTCTGCTCTATTCCTTTATTCTCTCTCCTCTCTGTCCTTTATTCTGCTCTCTGTAGTTCAGATTTTACTTATGAGACGTGTTGAGTATATAATGGCTTTAGTATAATGTGTTGAAGATAAGGAACAAAAGTTAAGTTTTATTTGGGTTAACAATTATTTAAAGCTTTTAATGATGTATGGTTTTAACGATTTTTGTCATGTTAATTTACCAAATTATAATGTAACTGTTTTTGAGACTGACCATTAATCTTAAATATGTTGATATCTTGGTGTGGAGATACATTTATATTATAATGTGCTTGCACCATTCTCAAATGGGTCTCTGGGTAATTGTTCAGGTCTGGTATTGGTTCGTATCACTGTGGAGGGTAGCGAACAGGGTAGCTGTGGAGGGTAGCTGTGTCTTGTTGCAGGCTCTGCCTTTTAAAAGACACAGAGTTACAGGAGGCATCTCTTGAAATGCTGAACATGTTTTTCAGTGAATCAATTTTGTAGATATCTCCATTACCCCATATATGGGAAATCCACTCTATTGCTTTCCCTGCAGGCTTTCGAACCCGACCTGTGGCAAAGCTTATGCTGCTATCACTAACAGAATACCCAGAGACCTTACAGGTGATGCTCAGAGACTCTCCAGGCTTTACAACCAATAAACTTGGCTGGCTGAGTTCAAGACCGCCGCACCATACATCTAAGGGGGAAAAAACGTAATTAGTCATTATTCTACATAGTATAATTCAGTATGACTGTTAAGGATATTGTTACATTAACATGTTCTCAATATATTTTATTGAGCCTCAACCCATTCCTTCCCCAACATCTTGAGAGACTCACAGGAGGCAGCTGCCAGCAGGAGAAGCAGCAGAGATGCAGAGAACATGGTTTGTGCTGAAGCTGAACTGGTGGGAGCTGCTCTTCTCTACTCCAACTGACTCTGAGACAGACAGTCCGCTTTTTACAGAGAGGGGTGGTGTGTTAGGCTCCTTTGCATGTAGAGTTGGTATAAAAGGATTAGACTGTTATTAAACACCAGCTTTCAGAGCAGCTCACAGATTACTGCACCTGTACATAGCCCATCTATAATTTAGCCCAAACAACTACCTCTCCCCGTACTGTATTTATTTATTTTGCTCCTTTCCACCCCATTATTTCTATCTCTACCTTGCACATTCTTCCACTGCAAATCTACCATTCCAGTGTTTTACTTGCTATATTGTATTTACTTCGCCACCATGGCCTTTTTTCTTTTTTTCCTTTACCTCCCTTATCTCACCTCATTTGCTCACATTGTATATAGACTTATTTTTCTACTGTATTATTGACTGTATGTTTGTTTTACTCCATGTGTAACTCTGTGTTGTTGTATGTGTTGTTGTATGTGTTGAACTGCTTTGCTTTATCTTGGCCAGGTCGCACTTGTAAATGAGAACTTGTTCTCAACTTGCCTACCTGGTTAAATAAAGGTGAAATAAATAAAAAATGTAATAAAAAAATTGTTGTGGAGGGTGTTTACTTGACCTGTTCAGTGTTGATGTGGCCACACAGGAACAAAGGGTTTTTGTACGATGTAATATCACTGTGGCCCCCATATATAGTCACAGTGATACACACCATAACAAAAACCTCCCACCAGAACCACACACCTGCTGTATGAGGATAGCAACACATGTTGATTGTATGTGGATAGGTGATCATACACATACAGTGGGGAGAACAAGTATTTGATACACTGCCGATTTTGCAGGTTTTCCTACTTACAAAGCATGTAGAGGTCTGTAATTTTTTATCATAGGTACACTTCAACTGTGAGAGACAGAATCTAAATCTAGATCATATGTTTCCTGTAGTTCTTGACCAGGTTTGCACACACTACAGCAGGGATTTTGGCCAACTCCTCCATACAGACCTTCTCCAGATCCTTCAGGTTTCGGGGCTGTCGCTGGGCAATACGGACTTTCAGCTCCCTCCAAAGACATTCCATTGGGTTCAGGTCTGGAGACTGGCTAGGCCACTCCAGGACCTTGGATGCTTCTTACGGAACCACTCCTTAGTTGACTGTGTGTGTTTCGGGTCATTGTCATGCTGGAAGACCCAGCCACAACCCATCTTCAATGCTCTTACTGAGGGAAGGAGGTTGTTGGCCAAGATCTCGCGATACATGGCCCCATCCATCCTCCCCTCAATACGGTGCAGTCGTCCTGTCCCGTTTGCAGAAAAGCCTCCCCAAAGAATGATGTTTCCACCTCCATGCTTCACAGTTGGGATGGTGTTCTTGGGGTTGTACTCGTCCTTCTTCTTCCTCCAAACACGGCGAGTGGAGTATAGACCAAAAAGCTCTATTTTTCTCTCATCAGACCACATGACCTTCTCCCATTCCTCCTCTGGATCATCCAGATGGTCATTGGCAAACTTCAGACGGGCCTGGACATGCGCTGGCTTGAGCAGGGGGACCTTGCGTGCGATGTAGGATTTAATCCATGACGGCGTTGTGTGTTACTAATGGTTTTCTTTGAGACTGTGGTCCCAGCTCTCTTCAGGTCATTGACCAGGTCCTGCCGTGTTGTTCTGGGCTGAACTCTCACCTTCCTCATGATCATTGATGCCCCACGAGGTGAACTATTACAGTGAAAGAATACCATGCTATTGTTTGAGGAGAGTGCACAATTTTGAACATGAAAAGTTATTAACAAACAAATTAGGCACATTTGGGCAGTCTTGATACAAATATTTGACAGAATTTCAATGGTTCATTGGATCAGACGAAACCTTTGCACATACACTGATACCATCTAGTGGCCAAAATCTAAATTGCACCTACACTGGAATAATACATTATGGCCTTTCTCTTGCATTTCAAAGATGATGGTACAAAAAATACAAAGGAATTTTTGTTTTTTTCTTTGTATTGTCTTTTACCAGTGCTATTGTGTTACATTCTACTACATTCCTTTCACATTTCCATAAACTTCAAAGTGTTTTCTTTCAAATGGTACCAAGAATATGCATATCCTTGCTTCAGGGCCTGAGCTACAGACAGTTCGATTTGGGTATGTCATTTTAGGTGACAATTGAAAAAAAAGGTGCGATCCTTAAGAGGGTTGGCGCACCGATCCCTTTAGCGGGATCATTTTTTTCAACTTCCGCTGAATTGCAGAGCGCCAAATTCAAATTAAATTAATACAAATATTTAATTTTCATGAAATCACAAGTGCAATATACCAAAACACAGCTTAGCTTGTTGTTAATCCACCTGGCGTGTCAGATTTCAAAAAAGCTTTACAGCGAAAGCAAACCAAGCGTTTCTGTGAGGACATCTCTCTCAGCCGACAAAACATTACAAACAGCTAACAGCAAAGTAGGTTGGTCACGAAAGTCAGAAAAGCAATCAAATTAATCGCTTACCTTTGATGATCTTCGGATGTTTGCACTCACGAGACTCCCAGTTACACAATAAATGTTTGTTTTGTTCGATAAAGATTAGTTTTATATCCAAAAACCTCCATTTGGTTGGCGCGTTTTGTTGAGTAATCCACAGACTCGTGCAGGTCACGATGGGCAGACGAAAATTCCAAATAGTGTCCGTAAAGTTCATATAAACATGTCAAACATTTTTTATAATCAATCCTCAGGTTGTTTTTACAATAAATAATCAATAATATTTCAACCGGACGGTAGCCTTTTCAATAGGAGAGAAAGAGAAAAGATCTCGCTCCAGTGGCTCGCGCATGCACAAGTCTGGGGACACCCAGCTATCCACTGACGTGATCCTTCTCCCTCATTTTTCAGAATAAAAGCCTGAAACTATGTCTAAAGACTGTTCACACCTTGTGGAAGCCATAGGGAACGGAATCTGGTTGATATCCCTTTAAATGGAGGGTAGGCATGCAATGGAAGAGAGAGGTTTCAAAATAACAGCACTGGTTGGATTTTCCTCAGATTTTCGCCTGCAATATCAGTTCTGTTATACTCACAGACAATATTTTGACAGTTTTGGAAACTTTAGAGTGTTTTCTATCCTAATCTGCTAATCTAATTATATGCACATTCTAACTCTGGGCCTGAGAAATAGGCAGTTTCGTTTGGGCACGTTTTTCATCCAAACATCAAAATACTGCCCCCTAGTCTCAAGAAGTTTTAATTGATCAGCAACTGTCACTAAACCAATACATGGCTTAACGTCACTCAATTACTTTTCAAATCATAATTTGACATTTTCTCACACATCTTCAATACATCACTGTTTTGTGTTTTTAAATGTGTTACTGCACTTTCACAATGATACATCGGTCCTTTTTAGGGTTAATCAAGATGCTATATCAGGGAAATGCCTTTACCAGAGTGAAGGTGCATCCTGGGTAGAAGTCATGGTTGGGTAGCTTTGAACTACTGCACCCAACACTCATTTTGATAGACACACCTGATAAAAACACATTTTTAACTCTCTCCCCTATAAATAATTACAATCAAGACATAGTAATGTATTTAGGTGGAGGTGCCCAGGACAGATATGAGAAACCACATGTTGTTGTTTTGTCACACTGCTTTGCTTTATCTTGGCCAGATCGCTGTTGCAAAAGAGAAATTGATCTCAACTCGCCGACCTGGTTTAAATAAATGTGAAATAAAAATGACTAAATAAATGGACATTTGTTACTTTAGTTAAGGACTCACTGTTCAATGCAATTCTTGAAAAGTGTGTTATATGTATTACAAACACAAACCATGCATATGGTCTGTCAATAAAAGTGTGTGATGAGTTGCAGTGAATGACTGAAAATATTAAATAATACAATTAATACAACTGTTGACAACGGCTTATAATATAAATGAAGTAGTGATTCAATTGTCTCATTATTTGAACCATCTCCCCATTTATTCAAACCAAATGCAAATCGTGTTCACGTGGTTGAAAAATTGTGTGGTTACCAGACACCAGCTGGCTTATGCAAAAAGGCAGTTTCTCCTCAGCTGAAACAAGGTAGAGAGAATTAGATCATGAAAGTGCATAGGGACAGTCCCTGCAGTCCCTGGGCAACTTAACTACTTTAACTGTCTATCTGAATCATCAGAGATGCTAAACTGGAACCCTGAAACACCCAGGTGACAGACTGGAGTTCACCAAGCGTGGTGCCACACAGCTGTGAGGGTCATAAAGGGGAAGAGAGATGGATGGGGTGTGTGAGAGAAACAGACACCACTGAGAAAAGGAGAGCAGGGATTATCAAACATAAATCCTTAGATTATGGAATGGATGCATTAATAGTTACTTCTCATACAGTTTGATGAACATGATGGAAAATATGCTTTTTCTGTGTGACTTAAAGCATACAATTATGACAAAAGTAACTACAAATATGTTTATTCCATACTCTAAGTATGTATGATTAAATAGTCAGTTTATATTGATAAATTCATTGAATTTGGTCAGAATCTGTGACTGATGCATTTTACCTCTTAGAAATGACATTACAGTTTCAATATCTCAGGCCCAGAAAGTCAGATTTTTAGAAGGGAAAGTTCTCCTGGTTCAGTTTTCTCAGAGGCTCTACATTATCAGAGAATGGTCCTTGCTGGTGCTACAGACCACAGCTGTAGCTGAAAACATCTACATTTTCATCCATTCTGTATATTTGCATGTCTTAAAGCATAACAACTGTTTGAAAAGTAACTATTAGTACATCCATTCCATAGTCTGTGTTGGTTTGAGAATTGTTTTAATCATTTGTAGCTCCCAATGTTGGAGGACATGCAGGAATCTGATGTTTCTATGGTGTTTCTAGTTCCCAATGTTGGTAGACGTGCAGGAGTCTGACGTTTCTATGGTGTTTCTAGCTCCCACTGTTGGTGGACGTGCAGGAGTCTGATGTTTCTATGTGTTTCTAGTTCCCAATGTTGGTGTACGTGCAGGAGTCTGATGTTTCTATGGTGTTTCTAGCTCCCAATGTTGGTGGACATGTAGGAGTCTGATGTTTCTATGGTGATTCGAGTTCCCAATGTTGGTGTACGTGCAGGAGAGTGGTGGACGTGCAGGAGAGTCTGATGTTTCTATGGTGTTTCTAGTTCCCAATGTTGGTGGACGTGCAGTCTGATGTTTCTATGGTGTTTCTATGGTGTTTCTAGCTCCCACAGTGTTGGTGGACGTGCAGGAGTCTGATGTTCTAATCCAGGAGGAGATTTTTGGTCCCATCCTGCATATCAAATCAAATCAAATCAAATTTATTTATATAGCCCTTCGTACATCAGCTGATATCTCAAAGTGCTGTACAGAAACCCAGCCTAAAACCCCAAACAGCAAGCAATGCAGGTGTAGAAGCACGGTGGCTAGGAAAACCTCCCTAGAAAGGCCAAAACCTAGGAAGAAACCTAGAGAGGAACCAGGCTATGTGGGATGGCCAGTCCTCTTCTGGCTGTGCCGGGTGGAGATTATCACAGAACATGGCCAAGATGTTCAAATGTTCATAAATGACCAGCATGGTCGTATAATAATAAGGCAGAACAGTTGAAACTGGAGCAGCAGCACGGTCAGGTGGACTGGGGACAGCAAGGAGTCATCATGTCAGGTAGTCCTGGGGCATGGTCCTAGGGCTCAGGTCCTCCGAGAGAGAGAAAGAAAGAGAGAATTAGAGAGAGCATATGTGGGGTGGCCAGTCCTCTTCTGGCTGTGCCGGGTGGAGATTATAACAGAACATGGCCAAGATGTTCAAATGTTCATAAATGACCAGCATGGTCGAATAATAATAAGGCAGAACAGTTGAAATTGGAGCAGCAGCACGGCCCGGTGGACTGGGGACAGCAAGGAGTCATCATGTCAGGTAGTCCTGGGGCATGGTCCTAGGGCTCAGGTCCTCCGAGAGAGAGAGAGAGAAAGAGAGAATTAGAGAACGCACACTTAGATTCACACAGGACACCGAATAGGACAGGAGAGGTACTCCAGATATAACAAACTGACCCTAGCCCCCCGACACATTAACTACTGCAGCATAAATAACCATCCTAACCATAGAGTCTCTGGAGGAGGGCAAAGACTATCAATCGCCAAGAAAAAACCCACCAAAACAGGTTGAAATTTCAGGAAACCTTTTCAAACAGCTCTTACACTAAAAGTGCATTATCATCATGTTCACAATCTCACAGTATTACTCCAACCTCATAGTGTGGAAATATACACTGCTCAAAAAAATAAAGGGAACACTAAAATAACACATCCTAGATCTGAATGAATGAAATATTCTTATTAAATACTTTTTTCTTTACATAGTTGAATGTGCTGACAACAAAATCACACAAAAATTATCAATGGAAATCAAATTTATCAACCCATGGAGGTCTGGATTTGGAGTCACACTCAAAATTAAAGTGGAAAACCACACTACAGGCTGATCCAACTTTGATGTAATGTCCTTAAAACAAGTCAAAATGAGGCTCATTAGTGTGTGTGGCCTCCACGTGCCTGTATGACCTCCCTACAATGCCTGGGCATGCTCCTGATGAGGTGGCGGATGGACTCCTGAGGGATCTCCTCCCAGACCTGGACTAAAGCATCCGCCAACTCCTGGACAGTCTGTGGTGCAAAATGGCGTTGGTGGATGGAGCGAGACATGATGTCACAGATGTGCTCAATTGGATTCAGGTCTGGGGAACGGGCTGGCCAGTCCATAGCATCAATGCCTTCCTCTTGCAGGAACTGCTGAAACACTCCAGCCACATGAGGTCTAGCATTGTCTTGCATTAGGAGGAACCCAGAGCCAACCGCACTAGCATATGGTCTCATAAGGGGTCTGAGGATCTCATCTCGGTACCTAATGGCTGTCAGGCTACCTCTGGCGAGCACATGGAGGGCTGTGCGGATCCCTAAAGAAATGCCACCCCTCACCATGACTGACCCACCGCCAAACCGGTCATGCTGGAGGATGTTGCAGGCAGCAGAACGTTCTCCACGGCGTCTCCAGACTGTCAAGTCTGTCACATGTGCTTAGTGTGATCCTGCTTTCATCTGTGAAGAGCACAGGGCACCAGTAGCAAATTTGTCAATCTTGGTGTTCTCTGGCAAATGCCAAACATCCTGCACGGTGTTGGGCTGTAAGCACAATCCCCACCTGTGGACGTCGGGCCCTCATACCACCCTCATGGAGTCTGTTTCTGACCGTTTGAGCAGACACATGCACATTTGTGGCCTGCTGGAGGTCATTTTGCAGGGCTCTGGCAGTGCTCCTCCTGCTCCTCCTTGCACAAAGGCGGAGGTAGCGGTCCTGCTGATGGGTTGTTGCCCTCCTACAGCCTCCTCCACGTCTCCTGATGTACTGGCCTGTCTCCTGGTAGCGCCTCCATGCTCTGGACACTACGCTGACAGACACAGCAAACCTTCTTGCCACAGCTCGCATTGATGTGCCATCCTGGATGAGCTGCACTACCTGAGCCACTTGCGTGGGTTGTAGACTCCGTCTCATGCTACCACTAGAGTGAAAGCACCGCCAGCATTCAAAAGTGACCAAAACATCAGCCAGGAAGCATAGGAACTGAGAAGTGGTCTGTGGTCACCACCTGCAGAACCACTCCTTTATTGGGGTGTCTTGCTAATTGCCTATAATTTCCACCTGTTGTCTATTCCATTTTCACAACAGCATGTGAAATTTATTGTCAACCAGTGTTGCTTCCTAAGTGGACAGTTTGATTTCACAGAAGTGTGATTGACTTGGAGTTACATTGTGTTGTTTAAGTGTTCCTTTTATTTTTTTGAGCAGTGTATATAAAACACAGAAAAAATCATGCTTTTGACTGCACTGGGCCTTTAAATACTTTTTAAATACTTATGCTTATTAGCCTCTATTATTGACAGTTCTTCATTAACAAATAATTGCTTCTAAATAACAACCAGGTGAATTCATATCACTTGATATCTGTATTTAGCAGTAACATACAAAGCAATAACAGTTTTTTACAGTTTTCTTACCTGGTCATTGCAGTCTTATTTACCTGTAGTTTCCTATTGACGTTACCCTGTTATTTCAGCACTGTAAACTGAAGTGCTACCAGCCTTTAATCCAGGGAATCACCACCCATCAACAAGGCATGTTGAGACGGGGGTGCAGCCCAATATCCTAGATTGGATTCCTCTCCTTGTCACCTTCCCTTAACCTGTACAAATCCGAGCACACGGGATATGTGGAAACAATATGGTGGAAACTTATTTCTGAAGGTTCATCTCTGTGCATTTCACATCTGTGGAGAGGACGGAAGGAGAAAAAGAGCGGAAGCCACTTCAGTCTATTGGGACACATCCTGGCAGGGATTACATCTCCCTCTACTGATCCATACCGAGATAAAGATCCAGTACACAAACCACTAACCACACACGCAGAACAGTGCAGCATCTGGGTAGAGGATAGTTATGATGATGATGGTGGAGCTGACAACAGTGTTGATGTTGATTTAGTTATGTTGGTGATCACGGTGGTAACCAATGACATGCTGATGATAAGAGGGTGACTATCCGGCTAAACGGCTGTCATTTGTCTGTGTCCTACTGAGTGAGGATGTTCACTGGTTATTTCTCCATGGTTGGTGATGGAGACTGAGGAGAGGGTTAGATGGAGAAAGAGGTGGCTAGACAGGGAGATGCTGCTGGATGCGCAGCCTGCTGGGCATTGTGCCCTCCTCTCCCTTGTCGTCAGCCCCTTGGCACATCAGCTGGCAACATGCTGTGACTCTGTCCCGGCAACAGTGTCACAGCGTTGGTCCTCAGCCACAGTGGTCTGAGCCAATCAGAGCACTTACGATGCCAGATTACACAAGAGCCAGCCAATTGGGAAGCTGGTTGAACCCAGTCTCTTCCCTCTCACATGTGAATTCCTTCGAACCCTCCAGATATACATATACACACACATTCAGATGTCACAGCAGCACACACACATACACTCTCACAGATATTCACGCTCACACGCTTTCATTTTTTCTTGCAGACATATGCACAGATTGTGAGAATAATGCAACTGTATCTTCCTCTGTATTCATGGGGACCTTCCCTAAATGCAGCCAGCTAATATGTTCAGTTGTTTTCTGAACTGTGAGCATCTGCATACAGACCAGTGACAACGGCCACACATGATTGTCCTTTCACATGGGAAACGTACCAGCCCACAGTCAGATGCACCACAGTCTTGTGGCGTCCTCTAGTGGACAACAATGGTGTTACAGTGATGAAATGAGGTGCATGACAGCAATGGGGTGGGTTTGCTGCGGGTAGAAAATCCTAATAAATTGTATTTAATTGACACAAGCTGTCTCCAATCAATTAATAAATGAATGTCTGGTTGTGCGTGTGGTTTGGTGGCAGTATCGCCTAAGCCAGTGGAGGCTGATCTACAAATATTATTCCCAAATAATAGGCTTTGTGTGAGTAAGATTCAAAGAGCTACACCTCTCCTGGCTTTAACAAATCCCCCCATCAAACAAACACAACAAGTGTCAATTTAATTACATTTCCTAGGATTTTCTAGCAGCAGCAAACATAGCTTATCATGCTGGAAATATTGTTTTATTTATTTTTACTTTATTTAACTAGGCAAGTCAGTTAAGAACAAATTCTTATTTTCAATGATGGCCTAGGATCAATGGGTACTGCCTGTTCAGGGGCAGAACGACAGATTTGTACCTTGTCAGCTTGAGGATTCGAACTTGCAACCTTTCGGTTACTAGTCCAATGCTCTAACCACTAGGCTACCCTGCCGCCCCATCTCAGTAGAAAGTGCCAGAAAAACAACAACCAAAAAGCATGGTCCTACTTATATGGTCTTTAATGTTGTTCTCTATATGTATCTATATCAAATCACATATGCAACCATATTTATATTCTTACTAAAAGAAAATCTTTGGAGGGAGTTGAAAGTCCGTGTTGCCCTGCAACAGCCCCTAAACATCACTGCTCTAGAGGAGATCTGCATAGAGGAATGGGCCAAAATACCAGCAACAGTGTGTGAAAACCTTGTGAAGACTTACAGAAAATGTTTGACCTCTGTCATTGCCAACAAAGGGTATATAACAAAGTATTGAGATAAACTTTTGTTATTGACCAAATACTTATTTTCCACCATAATTTGCAAATAAATTCATTCAAAATCCTACAATGTGATTTTCTGGATTTTTTTTCTAATTTTGTCTGTCATAGTTGAAGTGTATCTATGATGAAAATTACAGGCCTCTCTCATTTTTTTAAGTGGGAGAACTTGCACAATTGGTGGCTGACTAAATACTTCTTTGCCCCACTGTAGCCTTTGGGGAGACCAATATGAATAATATTGAACATGAAGATAATCTGAATACCTTCTGTGTGGGATGACGTTTGATGTCTGAAACTCAACAGGTGCTTCAATAGGGAATTAAAGCAGTAAAGAAACACTGGGATTAAAGAATGCATTCTTTTTCTTCAGAAAAAAGGCAAACCGCACAAATATATATTTGCACTTCAAAGCCAGGCAGTGAAAACCTGTGAGGTGGTTATATCCTCCCTCTCACCTTGACCAGAGTGACTGTGAAGCTGTAGAGGAGGGAGATGAGGAAGAGGACCAGGAAGATGCAGGCCATGTTCCAGTTCTCCTCTGCAGTGTCCGCCAGGATTGGATCAGACCTGTTCTCGTCAAAGAACACACCTTCCAGCTCAAGGAGCTCTACTCAAAATGAAAGAGGAGATTTTCAGTGAGAAAGAGTTGCAGAAACAGGCTAGCCTGGAATCCATACTGAAATGCTCTGTTACAATGGTGAAACAGAACACATGAGGCTAGAAACAGGCTAGCACCAGGAAAATGTTCTTGTATCAGAATTGAGTGAACAGACAGACACCTGGTTTGGATATGTTCAGGGCCAGAGTCTGGGTGGTGTGGGTCACCCTGCAGGTGTAAACAGCCCCCGGTGCCCAGTCCTGGGGTGCCAAGCTCAGGTAGCTCCTGATGCCAAACTTTCCCCGTGGTGCCCTGTAGGGGGTGCTAGTGTTGTTGTTCCACAGCTCTGTGACGTTGTCCAGCAGCCAGGTGATGTTGATGTCTGAAGGGCTGAAGCCAAGCACCAGGCAGACAAGCTCACTGGGACCCTGGAGCAGGGTTGCTGTAGGTGCGGAGGGGGTCACTGAGCCTGGAGAGAGAGCGAAAGTGAGAGTCAGGGAAAATAGACTGGAGTGGATGAGACTGGGCAGAGAGGGGGCTGCATGACAGAGTCTGGGAGATAAAATGGGGCATTGTTTGCATCTTACTGAATTGTTTAATTCATAGAGTCTCGCTGCAGTCTGCAGCCATAAACTATGATGTTGTAGCTACAGTATATCTACTTTTTCAAAACCCTTTTCGACTGCAAATCCAGAATCCGCTCCTTGACAGCTAGCAACACAGATTATTATTGGTGGTGGTGTTGTTGTATCATTGACACTAGGGTTTGCATTTGCAACGGTTCTGTCCCGTCTAGACGGTACTTTCTGACTCACGCGGCACTTGACCGCAAGTGACTTTGGCACCAAAACTTCAGAACCTTGGAGTTGAGAATTTGCTAAGAAGAAAGGATATAATCAGTACGTCCTTTTAACTACTCAAATCAAATAGTTTCATTTTTACATGTTTTCACTTATGAGTTATGATGAATTGGCTAAATGTGGAAATATCTACTTGTATTGTTTTGCTTCTTAGAAAAATGAGCAAATGAATGCACAAGCTAGCATAACAATATAGCTTGGCTAGCTGGGTTAGCCAACTAGATAAACATAACCAGCGAGCCAATTTAGTTAGCAAATCCAACAGAACTGATAATTTGACTAATTTAGCAATATATTGAGTAAATGTTATTCTGAGGTGTTTATAAAAATTGTACTAATGGAAATGGTCTGAGGTCAATTCTAAGTTCAACTCAAGAGTGGTCTGCTGACCTAGCCTACATTTCTGTCATGATGACGTTTCTTTTACACAATGAGGGGTTTGGAGGATAGAATAGCCTATTCGGATACCTACTGTAGGGCATGAAAGAGAGAGTTGGGATGCACAAAATGGGCATTGTGCACTACAAATCATTTTTATTGGGAGACACACTAACCACATATCTCTGGTATTGTTCTCATCTAAACTCTTCAAGTCATTAGACAACATTATCAACCAACAGTTTTACTATTCATCAGTATATGTTATTACAATCTAATCCATGGCACTGTTCAAATCAACAGTCCACTCACCAAATACATTCTCTATTGTGCTGGTGATAGGTCTCCTGGACGACTCATGTCTGACAGCACAGGAGTAATTGGAGTTCTGATTCCACTCGGACCTGGACACGATGAGTCTACTGTTCATGGAGTAGGTGCTGCTCCCTGCATAAAGAACTGAAGGGCTACTGGAGTAGCGAGATAAAGGTAGGCGACTGCCAGCCTTCTCCCAATTCACTATTACATCAGAGGGGAAGAACCCAGACACTAAGCAAAGCAATGTGCCATTATTTGACCCCATAGATCAGAATCTGATGGTCTCAATATCTTTATAGAGGGTGGCTTGGGATCTGGAGGGACAAAACAAATTTACAGGAAACTGATTAGTTATTGGATTTTGGGCCTATTCAGTCAAATGTAACAGAAACATTTTGTTTATTAATATGTCAGATAGGCACAAAGATGTATGTATGTGTCAAAAATCAGCATTCTGGGTTATGTGTACCAAATGAGTGTTGAATTTGCCCACCTCTGCATTTGATGACATGCTCCTCCTGGGCTTGGCTGGTGCAGCGGTGCTTCACCTCACAAGACACACGTTTGTGTGCATGCCAGTCCCTCGCAGACACGTTAAACATGATCTGCTCAGTCTGTGTCCCATTTGAATGATCCTTGGGGGTCGGTGTGACTCCACCTTGAGAAGCCACAACCCCATCCATCTTCCAGCTGACAGAAAAGCCCCCAAGGCTGAGACCCACCAGCAGACAGGTGACAGGCACCGTTCCATCTGTCCTCAGCTCTTGAAGAGTGGGTCCCTGTAGGTAAACCCCCACTTTCTGAGATGATATTGGAGTCACTGAGAGGAAGGAGAATTGAGTGTCTTAAGCCACTTTCAGACAAAGAATGCTTACATTACTAAAGGATGGTTAGGCCTATATCACTGCTCCAGGATAGTATATGTCATAATAGCAAAAACTACCTGCACATATATTGATGCTCTTCCTGGCTTTCTGAAGATACTTGTCGATGACCTCACAGGTGAAGACCCTCCCCTGGTTCCACTCCTGCTGTGTTACTGTGATATGACTGGTTACTGCCACACGTCCGTCTTCCCCTATCTTTATGTCATTGGCTGCTGCATCCCTCTGTTTAGACCCAGAGAGCCACTTGATCTGAGGGTTGAAGCCCCACCCAGAACACATGAGTTTCTGGGTTCCTGAGCCAGACATCTCCTCACTGGGGACTGGAAGGAGCTCCATAGACAGTTCACCTGGAAACAACACAAACAGTTTTTAATTTTAAACCAACAATGGAAACATAATTTAATGTTGGTAAGCCATACATAAAATGACATAAATAATAAAGATTATATCATAAGGTAACAATGACAGAAGTTGACCCACCAAAACATTTTCCTATTGAGTTAGACACCCAGCTGTTAAAGAAACCTTGGTTAACTTTACAGGTGAAAGTGTTGTCTGTCTTCCAGTGTGATTTGGGGATAGAGAACCGTCTGGTGAGTGAATGGGGGCCTTTGGAGGCAGGCAGATCCACATACTGTTTCTCAGGGAAATCAACCCCATTGGCCTGAAAGGTGACGTAGAGGTCACTGGAGGAGAGTTGTGTGATGGCACACTCCAGCACAGCACTGTCTCCCTTCAGTAACTCTGGGAGAGACCTCCTGATCAGCACTGTGGGAGTGCTGCTCCACTGCAGGTCCTGGAGAAAACATACACACAGAGGAGAGGAATCATCAGGAGAAAGGAACATTGATCTGGCTTCAATGTCAATAAGGTCTAATTTGAATGTGCTAGGAATGTAAGAAGACTGAATGTTTTTCTGTACTTCTCTGTATATATTTTCACAAAGTTCCATTCTAACCTTCAACATTGCTGGTCTTCTATGTGGGGTTGAAGCATCGATGTTCAGCTCTGCATGTTATTGTGTTCAGGGTTTTCCATTGGTTTGAGGGAAGAGTCAGGTTACTGCTGATGCTCTGAGTTGTGCTGCTGGCCTGGTTCACCTGGGTCCTACTGGTTGGGTCTTTTCCATCCAGAAGCCAGGACATGTTGGCGTCATACGCAGAGTGGACCACACATGTAGCTGTTACCTCAGTCTGTGTCATCACTGTCCTGAATCTGGGGGTTCCAGGTGGAGGGATGGAGTAGACGAGGGAAAAGCTGAGAGCAAAACAGATGCGGGTGAAGATAAAATCTATCAATATGTTTTATACTCACAGGTAATTTGTTTCTGATTCATAATTTTTTTTTGAAGCTGAATTGAAACAGGTAGTGGGTGTCTATCAGTTCACAACCTACCTGTACATAAACTGGTGCTCTTCCTTGTAGTTTTCTGAAGATCCGTGTCGATGACCTCACAGGTGAAGACCATACCCTGGTTCCAATCCTGCTGTGTTACTGTGATATAACTGGTTAGTGCCACATGTCCGTCTTCCCCCATCCTTCTCTCATAGGCTGCTGCAGACCTCTGTTCAGACCCAGAGAGCCACTTGATCTGAGGGTTGAAGCTCCACCCAGAACACATGAGTTTCTGGGTCCCTGAGCCTGACGGCTCCTCACTGAGGACTAGAAGGAGCTCCAAGGATGGTTCACCTGGAAACAACACAAACACTTTCAGACATGAAGTGGTGAATTAAGATTATGCAACCAACAATAGAAACCTAATTTCACGTTGTTAGGCCAAATGACATTAAAAATAGAGATGTATTTATTTTTTTGTTCGAGAGTTGGTGAATAAGGCGCTGGAGAATGCGGTAACTCAGCAGACGGTGAGGTTTGGACCAATTCCAGATTCCGACCAATGGGGTGAACGCTACATGCCTCCGGGCCTTGTGGACGATGCTGATTCATTCGATCCTGATGACCTACAATTTTCTTAGTTCTGATGTGTGAACGTTGTAGTGAAAATCCTAAAAAGTGAAGAGCTATAACTAGAAGTAGGGACAGAACTAACCCCTTAAGTTGAGGAATTAGTGGTGTAAAAACATTTATCTTGTGTGTGTAATATTTAGTCAATGGGTGGATTGATAGAAGAATTTGTGTTTAAAGTAGTGACTAAGATATTTCACCCTGAAACTGTATCAATTTGTGTGAAATCCATTAGACACATAAGACTATAAGTTGATAATGTGTGCAGCTTAGGCAGGATAGAATTAGGACATTGTGTTTCTTTTTAGCTATGTAAGCAGGGTGTAGTTGTGACAACAAAAGATAAGATGAGCTATCGACAGACAACTTGTGCAACTGTGAAACCAATAACAGAAGATTCTGTCCTCACCCTGGATAGTAGAAAAGTTCAGCCTGTCCGACTATGGAGTAGCCCATGATAAGTAAACTTGATAAATAAACGTGTGTGTGTGTGTGTGTGTGTGTGTGTGTGTGTGTGTGTGTGTGTGTGTGTGTGTGTGTGTGTGTGTGTGTGTGTGTGTGTGTGTGTGTGTAAAAGACTAGCTCTGCACTAGAGGGGCAGAGCTCTCTGAATAAAGAACTGATCATTTGTATGCTGGGACTCTGTCTGTTTATTACAACTTAGAGTCTTACAACCTCTAGGATACAGATGGAGTTATAAAATAGTTCAGTAAGAACATTGAGATAGAAAATCTCGTGACAGGGTGTCACACCCTGGCCATAGTTAGGTTTTTATTCTCTAGTTTGGTTAGGCCAGGGTGTGACTAGGGTGGGCATTCTATGTTCATTCTCTAGTGTTGTATTTCTTTGTTTGGTCCGGTATGGTTCTCAATCAGGGACAGCTGTCTGTCGTTGTCTCTGATTGAGAACCATACTTAGGTAGCTTTTCCCCACAGGGGTTTTGTGGGTAGTTAATTTCTGTTTTGTACCTGACGGAGCTGTTTCGGTTGTTCTTTTGTTACTTGTTGTATTTAGTGTTCAGTTTAATAAATAACATGAACACGTACCACGCTGCGTGGTCCTCACCTTCTTCCACCAATAGCCGTTACACAGGGGATGTTCTAAGATTTTTGAAACAAAGGTGTAGACTGAAAATGACAGTTGTGAATTAGGGAGATAGTCTCTGGGGTTCAGTTATTATAGCAGACTATTGTAATGGGAGGAGACATTGGCTCTTGCTACACAGAATATATTTGCATCTCCATGGGGTTAACTCTCTCAGGTCTATGCAAAGTTACATTCATTTTGTCTATATAAAGTGGAGTGTCTGTCTCTCTTTCAGTAAGAGTTAAGAATCCAGCATCGAACCAACCCAGCTTGAATACAAATCATGTTCCCTGCATCTCTGCTGCTGCTGCTTGTAGCTGCATCATGTGAGTCTCCTTAGATTTGTTTTTGAAACTGAAAATTTTATTTGCAGTTCTATATCAATATATTCAACTGTTAAATTACTTTTCTGACTACTCTGTAAATCCATAGATTGTTTTCATTCTAATTCTTCCATTGACAGGTGTGCACTGTGGTCTTGAGCTCACCCAACCAAGCTCATTGGTTGTAAAGCCTGGAGAGTCTTTGAGCATCACCTGTAAGGTCTCTGGTTATTCTCTGACTGATAGCAGCAACGTCTATGGAATAGGCTGGATCCGTCAGCCTGTAGGAAAAGCACTTGAATGGATTTGGACCATCTATCATGATGGAAGCTCAAACTCTCAAAGTTCCCTAAAAGACAGGTTCAGTGTCACAAGAGACACTTCCAGCAACACAGTGTTTTTAAAAGGACAGAATCTGGAGACTGAAGAAACAGCTGTGTATTATTGTGCTCGGTGGCCACAGTGATACAAACCACCAACAGACCAGTACAAAAACCCTATATGTATCTGATGAATCAAGTACAAGCACAAACAGTATGGCACTTATTAGTATAAGTGGAGTCCAAATAAATAACCAGTGATGTAAAAGGCTTAAGAAAAAGACTTAACTAGTCTCTTGGGGTATTTGTACTTTACTATTTATACTTTTTACAACTTATCATTTTACATTCCTAAAATAAATGTCTGTGCTTTTTATTCCATACATTTTCCCTGACACCCAAAAGTACACGTTACATTTTGAATGCCTAGCATGACAGGAAAGTGGACCGAGTCATGTACTTATCAAGAGAACATCCCTGGTCATCCCTACCAAATGCTTTTATTGGGTAACTTTCACTTTGACTTGACTCATTTTCTATGAATGTATCTTTACTTTTACTCAAGTATGACAATTGGGTATTTGTTCCACCGCTGTAGATAACTAGTATAAAAATGAATAAATTGATTGACTGTTATAAGCTGAACCGACCTGCATTATGAACTGTTAAATTAAATACAAAGTTGAGTGAAATGTTGATTCTCTCTTTGTTTACAGCATGTTATTATAACACAATAATGAATTGTTTCAATGTTTTTGCTAATGGCACAGCATTCCTTAATGAATTTGTGTGATTCTTCAGACTTTTTAACCACTGGTCAAGACTCAGTCAATGTCTGACTGCGAACACCTGTGGAAACAAAGTAACATTAGAGAAAATCACTGGACTCAAAACCTCTGTGATCATTCTGTATCAAATAAAAACTAGTCTAATAGTGTTCACCTGTCAAGCCCATTGTCATCAGTAGAGCCACAATAGTAAATGTCATGATTAATTATTAGTAGTTATGATGTGTCTCTGTTCCTCAATCTAGTCAGTGCTTCTCCTCCACTCTGCAGTGAGATAAGTAGTGATGGAATAGCTCAGAGTTATGCATTGACTCCTCCTTACAGGGCAGTTGGGTACAGGAACACATAATATACAATAATATAATATAGAGAACTCAGAGATGGGGAACAGCTTCATATGCAGTGGCAGGAATTCAAGGATCCCAAGGGAAGCCAGGCTTCCCCAAAAAATTGACAGATACATTTTTAAAATCTTTATCTTTCGGCTCTCTGTGTTTCCTAATTGTCCTTCAATTTGCAAGAGGCTAAATGTATCTCACCGGAGAAAGCATCCGAGCGATATTTGTCTCTGTATGTGTAGGCCATTTATATGATGCTGTCTGGTCCAAAAGAATATGACATTGTTGCCGCCCGTAGCATTGAATGCAAGGGAAGCTAGCGAGCATTTGGCCTCCCTTGATAAAAAAAGGTTAGCGAGCATTTGGCCTCCCTTGATAAAAAAAAGGTTAGCGAGCATTTGGCCTCCCTTGATAGCGAGCATTTGGCCTCCCTTGATAAAAAAAGGTTAGCGAGCATTTGGCCTCCCTTGATAGCGAGCATTTGGCCTCCCTTGATAAAAAAAAGGTTAAAATAATAGCCAATCATTGTTGAGCTGAACTGAGTGAGCTCAACTGTGAATGGTCCTGGCACACCAAAAAAAGTATAAAGGGAAGCCAGTTTGGATTTTGCGTCACTCCTATGAAATCGCACCAAGAGCATACGTCATTGACAGAAACAACTTGAATTGTTGCTTCTCGTTATGTTGTTGTCCTCAAGTTGTTAGCTAGCTAGCTAAAATTGTCCCTTTCCTATATTAGTCATGGATGGAGATTTTAACGTATGGTTTTACTTAATTCTCCCTACTGGCCAATGATTATAATGGAGATTCTGAACCAACCATTCATTTATACATTGTGCCCCTGTCCTGAGAGGTTTGAAGTTCAATATGTAGCTAGATGTACTGTAGGAGGCTAAGGTTAACTAGCTAACATTGCCCATGAAAGGAAGTTAGGCTAGCAAGCAAGCATTTTAGCTAGGTAGCCTAAGACAACCAAAAATAAAAGTGTGTGTTGTATGACAGATTGATAGACCGTTTTTTTCTACTTGCACGAACACACACGCACGCATGCACACACACACACACCCATAAATCAGAAAAATGTACAGCCACATCATATTTAGCTTATGTTACTTGAACTAAATTGTTTTTGTTATATTTTAGTTGTCACTGTATTAGATTAAGCATCGGTAATTTGATGATGTTGACATGTTGAAGTTGAAATGGTGCTGGAGAAGTGGAGGCAGCTCCTGTTTTCTTTGCGACTTACGTTAACTCTGTGGTTCTAAAGTCAACAGTTGATTAGTGGTCTGAAAATGATGGAAACATTAACTTGCTTGACCATGCTTTTGGTCATGTAACAGCTTGTTGCAAGCAATATGCTTTGTGGACTCCACAGGACAGATGTTGCTATCCGGTTTTGTGATGAAACAAAGGTGTCGTTGAATTTATTCTGCCAATGTGTCTTCTTATTGTCTCTGCCTTTAGGCCTATATATCATGGTCACAAGGCATATGAACTAACAGGTTAAAGATCAAACAGTGCAATTATCACAACACGTAGGTTGTAATATGGCATTTTTTCCTTCTGGCTTCTCCAGTGATATTACTAACGCACCACTACCTGAATAATTTGTTCAAAGTCCAATGCAGCCATTTTTATCTCAACATGAAATCATTTCTGAGTAACAATTAAGTACCACACTGTGATTGTTTTCAATTATACAACGGGTGGGTCTAATCCTGAATGCTGATTGGTTAAACCGCATTCCAGCCGGTGTCTATTCCACAAGTTATCACCGGCTAAATCTATGATGTTAAAAGGCCTATTTGCTCTGTTCCATCTGACTGCGCAATCCACTGCCTCATCTGCACAGCCAAGCTATTTATAAACTTGATCTCCACTATAAAAAGCTTCCAGTTTTTATCAATGTTTGCAAATATCACATTTACATAAGTATACAGACCCTTCACTCAGTACTTTGTTGAAGCACCTTTGGCAACAATTACAGCCTTGTGTCTTCTTGGGTATGATGCTACAAGCTTGGCACACCTGGATTTGGGGAGTTTCTCCCATTCTTCAGAGATCCTGAAGCTCTGCCAGGTTGGTCGGGGAGCGTTGCTGCACATCTATTTTCAGATCTATCCTGAGATGTTAGATCGGGTTCAAGTCCAGGCTCTGGATGGGCCACTCAAGGACACTCTGTACTTTGCCCATGTTCATCATTCAGTCGATCCTGACTAGTCTCCCAGTCCCTGCCGCTGAAAGACATCCCCACAGCATGATGCTGCCACCACCATGCTTCACCAAAGGGATGGTGCCTGGTTTCCTCCAGACGTGACACTTGGCATTCAGGCCAAAGAGTTCAATCTTGGTTTCATCAGACCAGAGAATCTTGTTTCTCATTGTCTGAGAGACTTTAGGTGCCTTTTGGAAAACTCCAAGCGGGCTGTCATGTGCCTTTTACTGAGGAGTGGCTTCCATCTGGCCACTCTACCATAAAGGCCTGATTGGTGGAGTGCTGCAGAGATGGTTGTCCTTCTGGAAGGTTCTCCTATCTCTACAGAGGAACTCTAGAGCTCTGTCAGAGTGACCATCGGGTTCTTGGTCACCTCCCTGACCAAGGCCCTTCTCCCCTGATTGCTCAGTTTGGCCGGGCGACCAGCTCAAGGAAGAGTCAAGGTGGTTCAAAACTTCTTCCATTTAAGAATGATGGAGGCCACTGTGTTCTTGGGGACCTTCAATGCTGCAGACATTTTTTGGTACCCTTCCCCAGATCTGTGCCTCGACACAATCCTGTCTCGGAGCTCCACGTACAATTCCTTTGACTTCACCGCTTGGTCTTTGCTCTGATATGCACTATCAACTGTGGGACCTTATATAGACAGGTGTGTGCCTTTCCAAATCATGTCAAATCAGTTGAATTTACCACAGGTGGACTTCAATCAAGTTGTAGAAACATCTCAAGGATGATCAATGGAAACAGGATGCAACGGAGCTCAACTTTGAGTCTCATAGCAAAGAGTTTGAATGTTTATGTAAGTTATTTATGATTTTTATTTTTAATAAATTAGCAGAAATTCTAAAAGCTGTTTTTGCTTCATCATTATGGGGTATTGTGTGTAGATTGCTGAATATTTCAATTTATTTAATACATGTTAGAATAAGGCTGTAATGTAACAAAATGTGTGAAAAAGTCAAGTAAGTCAGAATACTTTCCGAAGGCACAGTACATACGTACTGTACATATAATGTATACATACCTTTTGTATGTGTAAATAAGTCAATCCAGTTGTGACAGTGATGAATTGTGGAGTCATGGCACCATATTTTGGCCAAGGAAGATGAATGGCTGTGTCCAATAGCTTGTCATAATGTTGCATAAGTTCAGTAATTGTGGCATGTTACCCCATGTCTTGTTACAGAAACTAGTGGTAAGGCTAGTCAATATTTTGTATCACAATTTAGCATAAGTTGTCCACCGTTATTTTAGGGGCATTTAGTAGGCAGTTAACTCACTGTTCCTAGCCTCTTGGAACTACCGATCTGGGAGAATTGTCATCAACTGCACTAATTAGCAGAGCGCAACGGTCAAAAAATATTCATGAAATCACAAGTGAAATATAGTGAAACACAGCTTATCCTTTTGTTAATAACCCTGTTGTCTCAGATTTTGAAATTATGCTTTACAGCCAAAGCAAGACAAGCGTTTGTAAGTTTGTAAGTTTATCGATAGCGTAGCATTGCATTATGTCCAGCTAGCAGCAGGAAGCTTGGTCACGAAAATCAGAAAAGCAATCAAATGAACTGTTTACCTTTGATGATCTTTGGATGTTTTCACTGACGAGACTCCCAGTTAGACAGCAAATGTTCCTTTTGTTCCATAAAGATTATTATTACATTTTTAATCACCCAAAAATACCTCCCTTTGTTGGTCACATTATGTTGAGAAATCCACCGGAAATAGTCACGACAACGGCAAAAAAAAATCCAAATTATATCCATAATATCGACAGAAAGATGGAAAACGTTTTTTTATAATCAATCCTCAAGGTGTTTTTCAAATATCTATTCGATAATATATCAACCGGGACAATTGGCTTTTCAGTAGGAGCAAGAGGAAAAATGACTACCTCTGTCTTTTACGCAAGAATCACTCTGAGAGCCCTCAGCTGGCCACTTATGCAATGTAGTTGTTTACGCTTGTTTACGCTTATTCTTCAACATAAAGGCGTGAAACTACGTCAAAATGCTGTAGACACCTTAGGGAATAAGTAGAAAAAGGAATCTGGTTGTGTTTTAATACCCAATTAAAATTAAACACTGTCAATTCCTAAGAATTTGTAAGACTCTTATTTGCATAAAATGGACAGAGACCAGTCTCAAAAATCATCCAGCTGTGTTTATTCTTGAGAGTACTGAACATGATACAGTTTACCACAGATTATAAACTGAAAATGACATCATTAGTTTTCGTACTACCCCGTCTCATCAACCAGCAGCACAATGGCTGTATAGTTCTCAAGCCTTCCCACATTGTCTCTCCCTACTAAGATAATTTACAACGCAAGCCAAGGTCTGCCTGTGTAGATAAGCATTCTAGCCAGTCTGGCTATAAGTTCGTTCATTTCTACCAAGGAACAGACAGTCATTGTTCTATTCTTGATTATATTTACACACATTATATTCAGTACTAAGATTAAAAAGAAAATGCATACATCTATACAGTGACATATGTTTTCTGATTAGTCAGTCCTGATTGAAATGTATACATAATTAGTCATTATTGATTAAAAAAAATCCCTTGACAGTTTGATATCCCTTTCAATGCCCAATAGGGGTGCATAGGAACACAACGGTTTCAAAATAAGAGGCACTTCCTGATTGGATTTCCCTCAGGGTTTCGCCTGCAATATCAGTTCTGTTGTACTCACAGACAATATTTTGACAGTTTTGGAAACTTTAGAGTGTTTTCTATCCTAAGCTGTCAATTATATGCATATTCTAGCATCTGGTCCTGAGAAATAGGCGGTTTAATTTGGGAACGTTATTTTTCCAAAAATAAAAATAGTGCCCCCTAGTTTCAAGAGGCTAGGCTGTCATTGAAAATAAGATGTTTTTCTTAACTGACTTGCCTAGTTAAATAAAAAGGAGCTAAACTTTCTCATTGAGTATTTTATGGATAAAACATATATTTTTGAGTGGAATAGAGGAGAATTACGTCTGCTCTTCAGCTTCCATTTTATGTACAGCATATCCCAAGAGGTTGGTTTTTGTACAGCTCTTGTGCTGGTTTGTATCACTGTGAGGGTAGGCACAATAATACACAGCTGAGTCTTCAGTCTGAAGGTTCTGCCCTTTTAAAAACACAGTATTAGTGCTAGAGTCTACTGAGAGGCTGAACTTGTTCTTCAGTGAATCCTTGTGTTCTGTGTCTCCAGAATATACATTTCCAATCCACTCCAGTGTTTTCCCTGCAGGCTTTCAGATCCAAGCTGTCCAAGTGTTAGTAACTGAATATGAGACCTTACAGGAGATGATCAGTGGTTGACCTGGCAGGACAGTCATAGATGCTGGCTGAGAGAGTTCATAACTCTGTACACCTGGGAAATATAATAATGAACAATATGAAATACACAAAATAGCAACATGTTACACTATATAAATTCTAGTAGTTGTGTTGAAGCCAGTTTTATACTACAGGCAATTTTATTTGCTTTGTTCTTCCTCCAAACCCAGAGAGACTCACAGGATACAGCTGCCAGCAGCAGCAGAGATGCAGGGAACATGGTTTGTGTTGAAGCTGAACTGGTGGAGCTGCTCTTCTCTACTCTCCAGGACACAGAGGGAGGAACGAGAACAGACACAGACAGCCATATTCGGTTTAAGTAGGAAGAGAACCAGGTTTGCATTGACGTAAAGGGGGAGGGGATACATAAAAGGGTAAGAGACACTACAGGACCATCTCCAATATTACTGGACACAACCTTTGCACTCTGAACACTCAGAGACCCTCTTTAGGTTATCTTTTTGAATAGGAGGGTGGGGTAAATATGAAATACTACATTTACAGCATTAGGTACTACTTGTGGTGGATGAAACATATTTAAGACACTACTTTCGTTTTGACAAACTAAAGCATTTTGAATAAACATCCATATTATACTTTATGATTATCAGAGCCTTCATCAGTACGGGTCTTTTTATTTTAATCATATGGAGAGAGTGTCCCCTGTTTGTGCATCAACAACTCTAGCACCATGTATTTAACAGGTGTATCATTGTGTTATTATTTGATACATCATTAGAATTGTACCTCATGTATCCCCTTGTCATGGTCTACTGGTCATACCGTATGTGTGTCTGTGTGTTTGTGCACATCCTTCCTTTTTCTACCAGATGGGTTTTGTACAACTATTCTCATTTGTTTAACCATAGTGAGTCTCTAGCACAGTAATACACTGCAGAGTCCTCTGGCTTCAACTGGCTTATGTGCAGAAAGAAATTAGTGCTGTCCTTCGATGCAGTGAAACGGCCCTGTACTACCGGGGCATTGCTCTTACTTCGGTCAGAATGATAGTAAATGATCCATTCAAGTCCTTTTCCAGGTGCCTGGTGGATCCAGTGCATTCAAGTACTGCTGAGAGTAAATCCACTACAGGCACATGTGAGTTTAAGGAGTCCCCCGGGGCTCCCCTGGACTGACTGTTCAGCCTGTGTGAGTACGACCTGACAGTGAACTCCTGAGGAGGGAGAGGAATGACAGGTCAGATCAATCAAGGAGTCACATCAGTATCACATCAACACAGGTTATACTGAAAAGATTACAGTCAGGAACTCACAGGATACCGCTGCCAGCAGCAGCAGCAGAGTTTCAGGGAACATGGTTTGTGATGAAGCTGAACTGGTGGAGCTGCTCTTCTCTACTCTCCAGGACTCAGAGAGACATACTACACGCTTAGAAAAACAAGGAGCTATCTAGAACCTAAAAGAGTTCCTTGGCTGTCTCCATGGGAGAATCCTTGGAAGAACCCTTTTTGGTTCCATGTAGGACTATTTTCACAGAGGGTTCTAAATGGAACCCAAAAAGGTTCTTATATGGGGACAGCTGAAGAATCCCTTTGGAACCTTTTTCCTAAGAATGTAGGACAGACAGACAGAGCATTATATAACGGTGAGTGAGAGGAAGTGAGGGGTGAGATTATATTTGCATAATGAAGATAATCAGTATATAAAAGTACTGGGAATATCAGTGCAAATGGTGGTAAAATATTTATAATGTGTCAGTTTCTAACGCTACACTCTAGAATGGTTAAACATTGTTTTCTTATTATTGGTAATCCTATACTATATGTATCAAGTTATTATTGTAAAATCAAATGTATTGCGGTGCTTGTAAACATATTGCTATTAACGTTCATCAGAAATAAATAAGATTATCTGTGCTGAAGGCGGAAGTGGTTTTTGTACGGCTGCTCCCATTAGTTTACCACTGTGACACAATAATACACTGCAGAGTCCTCACTCTTCAGGCTGTTCATCTGTAGGTACATCTTACTGCTGGCGTCATCTCTGGAGATGGTGAATCTACCCTGGAATGACTGGGAATAAGAGATTGGATTACTCTGTGTGCTAATATAAGCAACCCACTCCAGTCCTTTCCCAGGTGCTTGTCTGATCCAACCCATCCTATATATTCTGAATGTGAAGCCAGAGGCTGTACAGGTCAGTTTGTGGGATTCTCCAGGCTTTTTAACTACTGGTCCAGACTTGTGTCTGACCATGAACACCATGAACACCTGTGGAAATAAAAAGCAGATATATTGTTGAAGTTGAAACTAAAATATTGAGAGATATTGTTGAAGTTGAAACTGAAATTGGATGTCTACTTGTTTATTTGATAGACAGTATAAACACCTGTTAAATATACTGCCAGTAAGAATATTCCTCTGGTAGGAAACATGGTGATCTGCTTAGTTCTCTAATGGTAGTTGAGAGTCTACAGCAGAATCCTCCTTCAACAGAGACATTAATAAAAATGGAGGACTGGAATGTTTTGCATGAGCTCCTCCTTACTGGGAGGACAAATCACAAGAGGCTTTGATAGATACCCACAGATCACCTAGTATGAGATCATCTTGAGATGCTCTGTTATGAAGAATAAATCCTTCTGTTTGTGTTTCTATGTATTTATTTTTCCAGGTAAATTGATGGAGAATACATTTCCATTACATCACAATCCTGAGGAGGAGTTGTAAGGACAGTTTCAGAATGAATGTACAAATTATTACTCATGACAGTAAAGTAATATTGGTACATGCTGCCATCATGTTGTCATAGCATGATAAAGGGGCAAACTTCTGAAACAACAACTGAATCAATCCCACAATATGTATTTGTTGAATAACATTTTAATCAATGGTACAAAGTACTTAAGTAAAAATACTTTAAAGTACTACTTAAGTCATTTTTGGGGGTACCTGTACTTTACTATTTATATTTTTGAGTACTTTTACTTTTAATTCACTACAGAAAATAATGTCATTTTTACTCCATGCATTTTCAGTGATGAAAGTTGTGTCTGTGTGTGTGGCTGCCCCTCAGAGCTGGTCTTTGATTTACAGTTTATAGCGGAGGGGATTATTTGCATATTGAACAAAAGTCAATATTGAGGATCTAGGATCTAGGAAATATGCTGTACAGCTTTCCATGCACACATACACGACTACCTCTACCATGCTTGAGGTAGGAAACTACTGTAAGTGATCAACATCAGATACTACCTATGCTACAGTGATCATGGAGGATTTAGGCTTTTTCCCCCACAGGGACCAGACTGAGAGAATATTAATAAAGCACCTATCTAGTTTGTCAAAAGATAGCAGATCAAACCACCACCTACCCACAGCAGCACTACTATAGATTGCATGGTCAGATGTTCTCGGTCAGATAGTTAGTTAGCTCAATGTATCATTCACCACAGAGATTTGGAACAGATTTTGTGCCTGTGGAGAGTCTCATTTCATACAAGCACATTTCCGTCCATGTTCCTTCTCCTCGCCACATCTCCTCTATTCCCTTTGGCCTTAAAAAAAAGCAAGAACGACCCACTTTGTGTACATTGTCAAATGTTGCTTTGTTATTAAATAAAATGCATTATTACAATTCAGAGGTTGTTGTTTAAGCGTTGTGAACATGTTCTATATGTAATGTAATATGTTGGGTGTGAAGACTTTTACACAAACACATCTGATATTGACAGTCTAGGCCCTTATGCAGTGTCGCCTCTAGCCTTCTTGGGACCCTAAGCCAAATATGATAGTCACCCCCCCTTGCCATGACTTATGACATGTTTATATGATATCTGTATGATAGTGACTAACAAAATCAATGTGGTCACCTTGGGGATCAGGGACCATGTGCTCTTGCCCTGTGCACACAATCAGTCATTTGGTTCTGATAGCTGGTTAGATTACCTTACCTAGCAATCAAAATAATGGTAACTGACATGGGCTTATTGAGTTACTGACATAACAAGTGGAAATCTGCTGATGCCCTACCAATTTTTTTGAAATTGGTTGGGCGCCCCCTTGCGGTCGCAGTCTGCGTATAGGAAAAGGCGTCTCTGTCCTTATCATCGGCTTATTTAATTTAGATGTGTTTGATCAGGTGTGTTAGCAAAATCCTGGTCATTGTGAAAGATGACTCCTCCACATGATGACCTGTGCATGTTTATTGTCTTATTTTTCTAACCCTCCTCAAAAGAATATCAATAAAAACTCAGTGCCCTATTCATGAAGCATAAACAGTGTTTCTGATATAAGGACATCTCATATTAAAGCATATGGTTGTTTACCCCAGCTGTTTGCAGAGGAGGGTTAGTGAAGTGTGTCAGGGGAGTACAACAGTGTGTACATGTTCCACATCCTGTCTCTATCCTTGTCTGAGGGGTTTTTGTACATCTCCATCACACATTCACATCACTGTACCCAGTAATACACAGCAGAGTCCTCTGACTTCAGACCAGACAGTTTCAGACGTGTCATGCTCACTGAGTTGTCTTTGATCAGTTCAATCCGTCCCTCCAGGGATTTGGTATAGCCTGCTGCTCCAGTATTGGTATTGATCCAGCCCATCCATTCCAATGGTTTCCCTGTAGGTTGGTGAATACAGTTCATACCATATCTTGTAAAGGTATACCTCTGCTGGAGAGGTTGAGAGTTTGTCCTGGCTTTTTCTGGAGCGGACTGGAGGGAATGGATTCCATAGTTTGACCACTTAAACCTGAAGGAGAGAAGGAGAGAGAGGAAACAGGGGGAGAGGAGAAAGGAGAGAGGGTGGAATATTGAGTGAAAACAATGGAAAATTGTCTTCAGTCTTTGCTCAGAATAAGAACAGTTGATAAGGAGTAAAACCAAGCAGAACTCACAGGTCAGACAGAGAGAGAGCAGCAGAAGGGAGAGTTTTCCTGTCATACTGAGGGTGGAGATATGAACTCAGCTGCTTCACACAAGACATCAAGTCATCAGCAGAACATAAGTGTAAATGAACTCTGAGGGATCTGGATTTACATCATGGTGTCATGGGGGAGGGACTGATAACTCTGAGGTCAGGGGTCAAGCTATGACTCATTGGTAGGGCCAGGAGTTTTCGTTGATAACATGACGTGTCAAATGACACGGATAAACTCTGTCCCCATGCCATAATCAGGGCCTAGAGTTTTTCCTGATCTGGTCAAGGTGTTTGGTAAAACTGCAGGGAATCTTGGAGGATGGTTTTCTGAGTATTTATAGAAATAATTCCCCATTGTGGTTAACTTACTATAAATGTCAGATTAGGGATCAATCTATCAAGGACAGTCATCTTGTTTAACAGGAATAAACACAACTACAGTATGTAGGCCTGTATGTGATTCCTCTTTATTTTCTATCTCTCTCCTCAGGGAAATATGTACCTTGTGTTGATGTACAAGTAGTTCTGTTGTTTTGGTTATTAGGGGAATATTATGCTTCAGTAGATGTTACTCTGTTGTACTGATGCTCTACTGCCTTCTGTTGACTCTGTTGTACTGATGCTCTACTGCCCTCTGTTGACTCTGTTGTACTGATGCTCTACTGCCCTCTGTTGACTCTGTTGTACTGATGCTCTACTGCCCTCTGTTGACTCTGCTGTACTGATGCTCTACTGCCCTCTTTTGACTCTGTTGTACTGATGCTCTACTGCCCTCTGTTGACTGTGCTGTACTGACGCTCTACTGCCCTCTGTTGACTCTGCTGCCAGTTAGATTCTCTGAGGGGTTTTTGTACAGATCCTCCACTCACACCACTGTGTCTCTTGTGCACAGTAATACACAGCAGAGTCCTCTGCTCTCAGAACAGACAGCTTCAGATACACCATGCTGTTAGAATTCTCTATGGTGACTTCTATCTGTCCTTCAACTCTTTTTGCATATGTAGTTCCACTAGCATTAATGCCTATCAATTCAAGTGCTCTTCCTACAGGTTGATGTATCCAGGCCATGTTTTAGCTACTAAAGTTAAAGGCAGATCCCTTACAGGAGAGGCTGAGAGGTTCTCCAGGCTTTTTCAGGACTGGACTGGAGGGAATGGCCTCCAGACTCTGACCATACACCTCTAATAGAGAAAAGAGAAGGAAGACAATAGATCACTAATATTTTAACTCAATGGATGTTATAATTCTCTATATGTAAAATACCTTGTTCCAATGAATTGCTAGATTATTGAGTACATACTACAGAGGCCCAGCAAGACCAGGAGGAGGTGTAGTTTGCCTGTCATCTTTTCAGGATGGAAGACAATTCACACATGGTAGGAAACATCACAGAAGGACTTGGGAGACAGAACTAACATGACAATCATGGTTGGGTGATAGCCTGTCACATGCATATAAAAGGGGTTTCAAGGAAATCAATTCTAAGACAAAGCAAGACATCAACGATCACTGTCAATCAGCAAACATTTTCTATAATGTTTACACAGTAAAGTAAGTTGCTGCTCCAGCCACCACTGTTTTTTCACGTCTCTCATTCAAACCTTTCTTCATGTATTAAGAAGAGTAATTAAATAATTGATATTAAATCATACTACATTTTGATATTTCTCACAACAATAAGAAATTGTGGTATGTTGTCTCATACGTTTTAGGCATAGTTTTGAATCTGGCCTACTGCCCTTTGGCACAACCTCTATCTTTCATAACTGTCATCCTCTCTCTCTATCTGTTCAATAAAGTCAGAAAATACCTTACAAATGTATTTTTTTAAACACACAAAACAAGTGAATTTTAAAAAATGAACCATTCACATCCTGAAGTACTGTACCCTGAAATGTGTTCCCGTTGTTTCAGTGTCCAATGATCAGCAACTGTCACCAAACCAATACATGGCTTAACGTCACTCAATGACTTTTTCAAATCATAATTTGACATGTTCTCCCACACCTTCAATACATCACTGTTGTGTGTTTTTAAATGTGTTACTGCACTTTCACAATGATACATCGGTCCTTTTTAGGGTTAATCAAGATGCTATATCAGGGAAATGCCTTTACCAGAGTGAAGGTGCATCCTGGGTAGAAGTCATGGTTGGGTAGCTTTGAATTACTGTGCCCAATGCTCATTTGGATAAATACGTCTGATAAAAACACATTCTTAAACTCTCTCCCCTATAAACAAGTTCAGTAAGCAAGACATACTAAAGTATTTAGGGGGAGGTGCCAGGAACAGCTATAAGAAACCACAAAGAGCAATTTGTTATTTTAGTTAAAAACTCATTGTTTTATGCAATTCTTGAAAAGTTTGTTATATATATTACCAACACAAACCATGATAATGTGTGATGAGTGGCAGTGAATGACTGACAATATTAAATAATTGAAGTACTACTGCTGTGAACAAGGTCTATAATATAAATTAAATTGTGATTAAATTGTCTCATTATTTGATCATGCTCACCATTTAGTCAAATCAAATTAAAATCGTCTTCACGTGGTTGAAACATTGTATGTTTACCAGCCACCAGCTGGCTTATGCAAAAAAGCAGTTTCTCCTCAGCTGAAACATGGTAGTGAGAATTAGATCATGAAAGTGTATAGGGACAGTCCCTGCAGTCCCTGAGCTACTTAACTGCTTTAACTGTCTATCTGAATCATCAGAGATGCTAAACTGGGACCCTGAAACACCCAGGTGACAGACTGGAGTTCACAAAGCGTGGTGCCACACAGCTGTGAGGGTCACAGAGGGGAAGAGAGATGGATGGGGTGTGAGAGAGAAACAAACACCTGAGAAAAGGAGAGCAGGACCGGTGTGTTTACTTCAAGATATCTACTACTGAACAAAAATATAAACTCAACATGTAAAGTATTGGTCCCGTGTTTCATGAGCTGAAATAAAAGATCCCAAAAATGTTTGATACACACAACAAGCTTATTTCTCAAACATGTTTGTTTCCATCCCTGTTAGTGAGCATTTCTCCTTTGCCAAGATAATCCATCCACCTGACAGGTGTGGCATATCAAGAATCTGATTGAACAGCATCATCGTTACACAGGTGGACCTTGTGCTGGGGCAATAAAAGACCACTCTAAAATGTACAGTTTTGTCACACAACACAATGTCACAGATCTCAAGTTGAGGGAGTGTGCAATTGGCATGCAGAGCAGGAATGTCCAACATAACTGTTGCCAGAGAATTGGACGTTAATTTCTCTACCATTACGACACCTCCAACGTCATTTTTGAGAACTTATCAGAACATCCAACCGGCCTAACAACCACAGACTTTGTGTAACCACGCCAGCCCATGAGCTCCACATCCGGCTTCTTCGCCAGCGGGATCATCTGAGGAGGGGTAGAGGGGGTGCTGAGGAGTATAACTGTTTATATGTAATAAAGCCCTTTTGTGGGGAAAAACTCATTCTGATTGGCTGGGCTTGGCTCCCCAGTGGGTCAGCCTGGCTCCCAAGTGGGTGGGCTTATGCCCTCCCAGGCCCACCCATGGCTGCACCCCTGCCCAGTTGTGTGAAATCCATTTTGATTAAATGATTTCCTTCTATGAACTGTAACTCAGTAAAATCTTTGAAATTGTTGCATGTTACATTTATATATTTTCTTGAGTATACATCTACTATTCATACAATTAAATAATACTGCTTGCAAGATAATGGTCTAAACATAAATATATGCAATGCATTATATTCAGTAGGCTAGTCTATGGCAACTAAAACAGTCTGCCCACTTGAACCTGAATTTGATTCCAGGGATTTGATTTGATACCAGGGATATTCAAATATTACCTAATGAGGTCTGGATTAGCCTACTGCTGTTTTTTGTTCTACCTGATAATTAATTTATCCCACCTGGTGTCCCAGATCTTAATCATTCCCTGATTAGATGGGATAGAATGAGAAACAAAGCAGCGGAACTGGCTTTAGGTCCAGGGTTTAATTTGAAGGGCCTTTAGTCTATGGATACCCATGTTTCTCGTTAGCCCCCAGACAGGTTTACAGGCTTGTTTTTCAAGTTATACCAAAAGTCTATTCTGCTTTCCAGATTAACTAGCCGCGTTGGTAGGAAAACCACTAGCACCCGGAAATGCGCCACTTTCTTCGGGTTCCCATAGCAAGTCAAAGCCACCGGCAAATTGGAATGTGATTTATCTGAGTTCAGAGACCGGTCTAAGAGTGGCTCGACAGGGCAACATACGACCATTTAGCCTACCTTCGGGCAGAATCAGGTGCGTTTGAACTTTTTAATTTCCTCAAATTCCGACTAACTTTTTGTTAGGTTTAGTAAATTTTTATTTATCATCAGCATCTATTTACGGGAAAATTCAGGTAGGACCTCACAACTTCATCCATCCTGAAAAGAGTGCAGCTTGTACAGTTTCCTAACAAAGAGTGTTTCCGACGTAAACTGTTTTAATGTGTAACAATTTGATAATCTAGTGTAAATCGTTAAAGTTGCATCATCCATGCCTGTCACTATTGACATCCCGCCCACGCTTTCACATAATTATTGAAGGTTTTACCGCGTTCATTCAAATGTGAGCAACCAACCGTGAATAACTTGCAGCAATACCTAATTTCCACCTTTTTATAGCCCATATATTTGGTCATCTTACCTTCTTAGCCTGCCTTTTTGCATGTTCTACACTTGACCTGAGCCAGGTGGTTCTAACGATGAAACCGTGCCCTGTGTGTAGGCCTATTCATTACACCTATTTTGCAACGAAAACGAGAAATTCAATTGGACACATTTTTTCTAGGTCCGTTCCGTTCTTAAATGGTAAAAGGTTTCTGTTAAAATATAATGAATACACCCCTGGATTCATGTGTTCTCAATGCGCAACAAACGTATCTTGACTGAAAATATAAAGCAGTGCTCAAGGCTACTTCATGTGGGCGTTTTTAAAAGACCACTGAAGTTTAGTCTGACAATGGCCAAGACCAGCAGCCATTGATATCTGGAATTTACAACTCTATATTGCTATTGGCAAAGTGCATGTCCAATAGCCAGGCTCTTCTCTCATCACTGGTTATTTTGGTTGTGTGGTGTCTCAATCCTATTTTACCAGGTGACATTATCCGCTAACTCACTTTGTGTGTCTGTCTGTTGGGTGGACAGAGATGGCCAGCCAGAGCGAGGTGATTGACAGGTTGAGGGCTACGTTCCGGTCAGGCGTGACCTTTCCAGAGCAGTTCCGTATGACCCAGCTCCAGAACCTTCTCTCCCTGGTCGAAGAAAACGAGCAGCTGATACAAGATGCTCTCCACAAGGACCTCCATAAGGTACTAGCATACACTCAGACACGCGCAGACTGCTGTACACTCTGCATGTCCTCTGCCTCTCTCTCTCCACCTCATCCTCTTTCCCTGTCCCTTTTTCTTCACCATAGATCTTTCGTTGTCCTGTTCACTCTCTCCCTCGATCATTTCACCTTCTCCCCTCTCTCTCCCCCCTCAGCCCAAGTTTGAGTCGGTCCTGTCAGAGATTCAGATAACCCTGAATGACCTGTACTTCGCCATGGAAAACCTCAGGACCTGGATGCAGCCGGAATACAACATTGGCAAGAATCTGGTACAGATTCCATCAACATTCACTGTCAACTGTTTGACTCTACCACCTTTTACAATGTCTCAACATGTAAACACACGCAATTGGAATATTATTTTGCTGACTTATATAATAATTGTCCAACCATCTACTTTCCTCTCTCCATCCTGTTCTAGGCCACTAGGATGGATGACTGTTTCATACGCAGGGAACCCTTGGGGGTAGTTTTAATCATCGGGGCGTGGAACTACCCTCTACATCTTATTCTCTTACCTTTGGTTGCTGCAATTGCTGCAGGTACACATCTATCATGCATTTGTATACCTAGAGGCTTTGTTAATAGTAAGGGATTGGATTTATAGCGTTTTTACAGTAGCTCAAAGCATTTTACATCTACCACCAATGTTGCCTTATCAGTAATGTATGTGTAAAGTGAATGCTGACTCTGTTAGCATTTCATTGCTGATTAGGTTTGATTTTGTGACGATGACAATATTTATTCCATGATGTCATGAACCAGGAAACTGTGCCATTCTGAAGCCGTCAGAGATCTGTCAGGCCACCGAGCAACTCCTGGCAGAACTCATCCCCAAATACCTGTCTCAGGTAGTACACACACATGTGCTTTAATTTCCCTCTGCTTCTGTTACCTGTTGTGGATCATCAATGGAATGAAGGCCAACAGTGCCATATTTGCTCTATACCTGCCCACTTATTGTTTGTTTTTAATGTTTTGAGTTTTGCCATCTGACTATTGTAGGACTGCTATGCAGTACTATGTGGTGGAGCAGAGGACACCAAGTCATTGCTGAAGAATAAATTTGATCACATCTTCTACACAGGTAAAGCCTAACAGAGAGGACTCCTTAGACCAATAATATGTATTAGCTCAATCCCTCTTTTTAGTATGTTTTTGTGTTTAAAAATGTTGGCCTTATGCACCTTTTAACTCACCTTTGCCATATCACCTCTATCGCACACTCTTGCATACCCTTTCCTTCTCCTCTTCCTTTCTCTTCCCCATCTCCTCCACAGGTTCCCAGGTGGTGGCACGTTCCATCCTGCTAGCGGCGGCACCTCACCTGACCCCCGTCACCCTGGAGCTGGGTGGCAAGAGCCCCTGCTTCATCTACGGCCATATCGACATCCAGAAGGCCGCCAAGCGCCTGTGCTGGTCCAAGTTCTTCAACACTGGCCAGAGCTGTGTGGCACCCGACTACGTCCTCTGCACAGCCCAGACCCGGGACGCCCTACTGCCCGCTCTCCGGGAGACCCTGCGGACCTTCTACGGGCCGGACCCCGGAGCGAGCCTGGACATTGGGCGCATAGTCACCCCACGCCACTGGAGACGCCTGATGGACATGCTGGAGAAATCCAAGGGGAAGGTGGTGATCGGAGGGGAGAGCCGCGAGGAGGACAGGTATATTGGTGAGTTTTGGAGGTACAGGAAAGGACGATGAGATGCAGGCAGTGGTGTTGAGTTTGGTTTGTATACTGCTGCCACCTTGTGGGTGTGAATGCAAGTTGAAATATGTTGAGGTGGTAGTCTTGCTGTTAAAGTGGCTTTCATTTCAAGTATGAGTAACTAATCAGGCATATAGAAGCAAATTCTTGCTGATCAAGTGGTGTTTCTAGCTCCCACAGTGTTGGTGGATGTGCAGGAGTCTGATGCTCTAATGCAGGAGGAGATCTTTGGCCCCATCCTGCCCATCCTAACCATAGAGTCTCTGGAGGAGGGCATAGACTACATCAACCGCCAAGAGAAACCCCTGGCCCTCTACGTCTTCTCTGACGAGACCTCGGTAAGACCATGACCTACATTACAGCACATAGATGTTTCTTCTCATATCTATTTTCTTATGTTATAGTCATGGTGGTGTCCTCAACTAAACTATAGCTCTGTGATCTAGTTCTATGGCTGCCTGTGGCTCCACTCTTATGGAATAAATGCACATTCCTCCCCTCTCGCTGTCAGGTGGTGACCACAGTGTTGAACAACACCAGTAGTGGTGGTTTCTGCGGCAATGATGGTATAGTACACATGGCCTTGCCAGGCCTGCCCTTTGGAGGAGTAGGTAAGTGTGTGTCTGACAATGTAAATAAAGTAGTCATTATCAGAAGAAAAGCACTAGACATGGATCTGATCATGGTTCCCTGTCATCTTCCTCTCCCCTCCAGGTGCTAGTGGGATGGGTAGCTACCACGGCCGCTGGGGCTTTGAGACATTCAGCCACAGGCGGGGCTGTATGAACCGGAGCTGGTTGCTGGAGAGGGTCAACGTCCTGCGCTACCCGCCCTACAGTGACTACAACCTGGGCTGGTTGCGCTGGGCCACCACCTTCAAGAAGAACAGCTGGGGAGGCTGCTCAGTCATGTGAGAGTGGCACCCGGTGCGTGCCTGACTGTACTTCCAAAGCAGATGGGCTTTTCTTAAAAACGGCTGCATTGGACCTTTATCTCAATGTCAAATCATTTTGGGGTAACAATTAAGTACCTTACTGTGATTGTTTTCAATTAAAATGGCCAACAAGTAACATCTTCTTAGCAAAGAGCAATTTCTCAAGCAAGAATTTGCTATGACTGCCTGGGAGTGGTCTGAGCGGGGAGGGGAAAACTAGCTGTTGTTGGCAGAGAGGTTTGGATCTCTTATTGGTCTATTAACTCATTTACCGCCTGGAGTTGTCACCAGGCATTCCAAGAGTCCCTTCCCACCTAAACGGGCTGAAATTTCAGGCGGTCGGTCTTTTTAAACTGCTCTTACACTAAAAGGGTATTATAATTTTTCAGTGTTATTCCTCCAACATAGTGTGGAAATGTATGAAACACAGAAAAATATATACTTTTTGACTGCACTGGGCCTTTAAAGTATCTGTTCAGTGTTCCAGATTTCTATTAAATAATTTACCTAAAATTTAAAAAATATATAATTAAGGATGTTTTAAAAACCAGGGTTTCTCTGTTCCCTGCTTTGCCTTATTGGAAACAGTGGTTGGGTGTATACTGGTAGAAAAAAAAAGCTGACATGCCAGATCAGCCAATGAAATGCACAAACACTTGGATATTCAAATTAGCTACAAACTCCATGTGGGGCAGTGCCGTACGCCTAGCACACTTGCCTTTTTTGGGTGGCCTTGGCTGTGTATAGGTTGCCTGCCCTGTCCACTAAGAATCCAGATCACGTTCTGCACATGTTATTTTACGCACACTACATAACTGCTGCTCAGACTCCCCTTCCTTTATGTTTCTCTCTTTACTCACCCTCTTCTGAACTATGATGCCTATCTCTGCCTTATGTTTCTGAACAGCTGAAATAAAATTAAAACTGCTGCAATTTGATTGACCATTCCCCAAAATATTGTTAATGCAACTCCCCACTTGAGTTTTGCATAGGAACTCTCTGTGTTTTCCACACACAGGCCCTACTAACTGCTATTTCGCTTTTCAATGATCATGCAAGTACAGCATGAGTAGCGGTTCCACCTCTAGGCAGCCGAGCATGTGAATCCGGACCGGTAACCTCAGTCTGACTGGGTGAGTTCGTTCTGTGGTGACCGTGCGCTATTGCCTCTTATATTGTTTGTTAACTACTGCCTACTATACTGAACAAAAATATAAACGCAACAATTTAAACAATTTTACTGATTTACAGTTCATATAAGGAAATCAGTCATCATTCCTTAAACCTTAATCTATGGATTTCACATGACTGGAGGGCATATGCCCACCCACTTGGGAGCCAGGCCCAGCCCATCAGAATGAGTATTTCCCCACAAAAGGGCTTTATTGACATACTCTGCAGTTTATCGGCTGTCCGGTCCTGGTTACACTGCGGTTGTGAGGCGGTTGAATGTACTACCAAATTCTCTAAAATGCCATTGGAGGTGGCTTATGGTAAGTAGATGTGTTTGATGTACTGTTACAACAGACCACAAGTTTGTAGGAACATGTCAATCATGTTTTCTGTGTACAACATCATAGCTGCATGTTAGCCTAACACCCTTCCTGAAAAAAAGAACATGAAATTGCACTTGAGGCATGGAATGCATAGTTTGAACATGCCCACCATATCTTTAGTGTACAACACAACATTTCCCCCTCCATGTCAAGGAGGAAGTAGCAGCAGCAGAGCATGTTAGATTACTGCTTCTAAACAGCCAGCAGGCCAACTTACAAACCCCAGATTTTTAAATGGAAGCGACTGAGATTGTTGTTGTATAGGCTTACTCCTTTTTGCTAACACAACCTGTGGATTGCTTGGGTTGTGTGCTGCAGTGTGCCCTCTCCATTAACTGTTTGTCACAAGTCAGTTTCAGTGGGCCTGTTTGGTTTGAGTACTTCAAAAGAAGGCTGTACTTGTATAGGGCCATTGAGTCAGCAGAAAAGAGCTGTGAGAAAAGGGGAGAGGTGCTACCTGTGGTTCTGGTTTAACCAGGTTATTCAAGGGAGGGACACAGGCTGCATCTCAATAGTCTTGATTTGGCTTCCTTCCCTTATCTCTCCTTTACCACGAACTGGAAAGGTGAAAGTAATGTGGTAGATACCAATGGCTTTCGCCTGTCCTGTTCTTTCAAATCTTTGCAGCTGAAGGGAAGGAGAGCCGCTATTGCAATCCACCCAGGGTGTGGTTTCAGTTGTGTGTTCACTGCTACATCACAATGGTCTAAACCTATTTCTTCCACTCGTCTTGCTTTGACCCATCAGATCAGAATAGATGAGTGGAAGCCACTATATTGAAATGTTTCCCCAGAGTTTGAAATGCACTGGCTACCAGGGTCTGGAGAGGTAAAGGGTTTTTAGCACTGTTGCACAAAACCCCCATTGTTTACCATGGGGTTAGTATAGTTCACAGAACGGTCTTATGTAACAATTTTACTGGGTTTTGTTAGACGCTGTGTGACATTAGGTGGTGGATGTTTTTTGATTTTAAAAGTTTTGTTCAAAAGACATTAACTAATAAAACCTTAATTTACATGAATATATTTGTTGGCTTATACTTTAAGTGTTAATTGTACTGTTATTGCCCCATTCTCCCTCATCCCAGCATGTTGCTTTTCTATACAAGTCATTGCATCATTAGTGCTTTACTCAATTACTTTTTGAATGTAAGGTGACTGACAAACTTTTCAATATCATTGAGACAAAATCCCACTCTTCAAACATCTTCAATTTCCATCATGACTTGATTAAAACTTACTCTTACAAGACGGGCTTCATCTCTAAAATCCCCCAAGTTGTATCATAGAATCTGAACCGACAGAGTGAAGCACTCTAGGCTTACACAAGTCGCATGTACAGTTGAAGTCGGAAGTTTACAAACTTAGGTTGGAGTCATTAAAACAAGTTTTCAGCCACTCCACAAATTTCTTCTTAACAAACTATAGTTTTGGCAGGTCTGTTAGGACATCTACTTTGCATGACAAGTCATTTTTCCAAAACGTTGTTTACAGATTATTTTACTTCACTAAACCACAATTCCAGTGGGTCAGAAGTTTACATACATTAAGTTGACTGTGCCTTTAAACAGCTTGGATAATACCAGAAAATGTCATGGCTTTAGAAGTTTCTGATAGGCTAATTGACTTAATTTGAGTCAATTGGAGGTGGACCTGTGGATGTATTTCAAGGCCTACCTCCAAACTCAGTCCCTCTTTGACAGCATGGGAAAATCAAAAGAAATTAGCCAAAACCTCAAACAATTGTAGACTTCCACAAGTCTGGTTCATCCTTGGGATCAATTTCCAAATGGCTGAAGGTACCACGTTCATCTGTACAAACAATGGTAAGTATAAACACCATGGGACCACGCAGCCGGTGTATCGCTCAGGAAAAGATGCATTCTGTCTCCTAGAGATGAACGTACTTTGGTGCGAAAAGTGCAAATCAATCCCAGAACAGCAAAGGACCTTGTGAAGATGCTGGAGGTAACGGGTACAAATGTATATTCACCTAAAAGACCACTCAGCAAGGAAGAAGCCACTGCTCCAAAACCGCCATAAAGCCAGACTAAGGTTCGCAACTGTACATGGGGACGGAGATCGTACTTTTTGGAGAAATGTCCTCTGGCCTGATACAAAAATGGAACTGCTTGGCCATAATGACCATCGCTATGTATGGAGGAAAAAGGGGGAAGCTTGCAAGCTGAAGAACACCATCCCAACCGTGAAGCATGGGGGTGGCAGATCATGTTGTGGGGGGTGCGTTTCTGCAGGAGGGACTGGGGCACTTCACAAAATTGATGGCGTCATGAAGGAAAATTGTGGATATATTGAAGCAAAATCAAGACATCAGTCAGGAAGTTAAAGCGTAGTCGCAAATTTGTCTTCCAAATGGACAATGTCTCCAAGCATACTTCCAAAGTTGTGGCAAAATGGCTTAAGGACAACAAAGTCAAGGTATTGGAGTGGCCATCACAAAGCCCTGATGTCAATCCCATATAAGATTTGTGGGCAGAACTGAAAAAGCGTGTGCGAGCAAGGAGGCCTACAAACCTGACTCAGTTACACCAGCTCTGTCAGGAGGAATGGGCCAAAATTCACAACTTATTGTGGGAAGCTTGTGGAAGGCTACCCAAAACATTTGACCCAAGTTAAACAATTTAAAAGGCAATGCTACCAAATACTAATTATGTTCACTTCTGACCCACTGGGAATGTGATGAAAGAAATCACTATTCTGACATTTCATATTCTTAAAATAAAGTGGTGATCCTAACAGACCTAAAACAGGGAATTTTTACTAGGATTAAATGCCAGGACTGGTGCAACTGAGTTTAAATGTATTGAGCTAAGGTCTATGTAAACTTCCGACTTCTGTATATTGCAAAAGAAAACGGCTCAGTTGATTTCATCACCGAGGCAATCAAAACACTTTACTTGTTACAGACTCGAAACGCGTTGATACAATTATAATTTGTTTTTACATCACAGCCTGTATTCACAAAGCGTTAAGAGGAGTGCTGATCTAGAATCCATTTTGCCTTGTCTGTCACAATGAATAAGATTGCATGGACAGGAGGAACTGATCCTAGATCAACACTCCTACTCTTAGATGCTTTATGAGTACAGGCCCAGGTTGGGTGTGTGACTCAAAGAAAATGTATTTTATTCCAGTTCATGAAAATCAACATCACAATTGTGTCATGGCTTGTACAAATGGGGGCTATATTGTTTCCTTCACTGTAGAGATCTGCAGTCTTTGTTGTAAATACAGTGTGCATATTATGGGGGACACTACAAATCTGAGATTGGTCAAAAATTATCATTCTTAAATGTAAATATTCTAATACTGCTGCAGTTTGCCTCTCCCAGAGGTTTCTCCAGCATAGAGGTATACAATGCATGTCCTCTGTTCCAAACCGGCCCCTATCCACCCAGAGCACTTCTGTAAATTAAAGGATTGGACAGGTATAAGCAATATAGTAATAGCTCCACTTTGCCCTCTGCTAGGCTACGCTGTAACTTCTCACATATTAGTATCCACTCCAATTCATTTGGATTTAAGCTACATCAGCATATGCTTGCACCTGTCCAATCCATTCCGATCTACAGAAGTGTTGGTAGAAGATGGCTTGTGATTGGGACTGCTTTCTGGTAGTCTGAGGTCAGGGTTCGGGTTTGTGTGAGGAGGGGGGGTTGGTCCCGGGGGGGCTCTGCTCGGTGGCGGAGGCTGGCGAGGGGCAGATGGCAGTAGGGGGCTCCTTCTGGACCAGCTCTGGGTCATCCTGGCCCGCCTGGGGAGGATGCACCAACACTCGGTCGATGATCCCAAAGTCCTGTGCCTCAATGGGGCTCATGTAACGATCTCTCTCCATCACACTCTCTGGCAGAAAGAAAACAGAAGGGAATAATTGTATGGTTACGAGTTTTGGTGAAAATGTGCAACACATTGGTGGTGGCTGAGGTGAGTTCACTCTTACAAAGTGCTTTGAGTGAGGAAGGACTCAATCATCAAATCACTTAACCTTGAAATAGTGCTTGAATTTAGTTAGGAGTCACTAATTCATATGGGACTCAGAAGCTATGGTACATTTTCCATCAGACAAAGACATTTAAGTATTTTTATTGGAATATTACTGTTGCATATTGGGATGTGTTTGGAAATACACTTAAGTACTGGCACGTATTAGAAAACACAAGACAAGTATAATTTCATGCATTTGAACCCAGGTCTGCGTGGCCCTACGAGTATTTGAAAAAAGACATGTAATCAAACCGGCCCGCCCCCCTGGATGCCTTTTCTCCAGAGCTAAACAACCAAATCAAATTCTGCGCATGTTGTGTTAGTCTCTGCCTCATCTTTATGAACAGCTGAAATAAAAACCCTGCAGCGACTTAAACACCCCCCCCCAAAAAAAATAATATATATATATAATTTAGGATGTAGGCTATAACTTTCTCTGTTGTAAATAAGGATATTGAAATGGTATAAACACATTGACTCTGTACCGGTACCCCCTGTATGTAGCCTCGCTATTGTTATTTCACTGCTGCTGTTTATTTTTTTATTTAATGTACTTAACTTCTTAAAGCATTGTTGGTTAAGAAAAAGTGTTAAGGTTTACCTGTTGTGTTTGGCGCATGTGACAAACAAAAATTGATTTTGAGGCAGGATGCAGTCTACACATTGCATTGTGGGGCAAAACAACATTAGCTTCTCAATGATCATGCAACGCCACACGATTTGATACAGCATATGATTGAAATTAGCCAGAATTTCCTGTTCCACCGCTGTGCAGCTGAAAGTTCTGCACATGTAGACAGTAACTAGAGTTTGACAATGGGCTTGTTTGTAAAGTAGAGAATCCCACACATTCACAGAAGGTTCGGTTGTTTAGCTATCGAAGAGAGGCGTCCAGAGAATTCGGCCATGCAGCCACTCCATTGATATAAGTATATGAAATTTGTTTTAGCTATTTATAGGAAGTCATAAGAAAATACTTTCAAATAGAAGTAGCTGATTTGGCCACATTATTTGAAAATACACAAAAGTATATTAATAACAAATAAATAATGACTCATGTATTTGAACCCAGGTCTGTCTTCATTGTTTGAACTTTTGTATGCTTACTCAAGGCTTTTCCCTCTGAGCCAGACTACTGAACTGGATGCCTTAGCTACTTACCTATATGTGTCAACAGCTGGCCAGTGTGCTTAGCGTAGAGTTGATTGATCTGTTTCTTTATCTTCATGATCTCCTCAGCCTGAATGGCGATGTCTGTAGCCTGACCCTAATAACACACAGGAGAGAGAAGACAGATGTTATGTAAAGGCAACTGAGGTGTCAAAATACTTAACTCATATTTACATGCCCAATCACAGGTCTGGCTTTTGATGGCAACACAAGCTCAACCAACATCTGTACCAGGTCCTCTAACCACCCCCCCCTCCCCTTATCTGCCGGACTTCAACCTGTCCCCCCCAGCTATTCCTGCTGCCTCCCTAGTCCCGTTACCCCTTTCCATCCTTACCCTGGCTCCTCCGGAGGGCTGGTGCACCATGATGCGGGCGTTGGGCAGGGAGTGCCTCATGCCGGCCGTGCCCGAAGCTAGGAGAAGACTGCCCATGCTGGCCGCCTGGCCCACACACCACGTGGAGATTGGGTTGAGGATGTACTGCATGGTGTCGTAGATGGCCAGGCCTGCCGTCACAACACCGCCTGGGGGGGGGGAAAGAGGATAGGAGAGGAACATCAGTGAACCAGGATTAATGGTTTGTTGGATTTAGTTCATCGATGTTCCTCTTCTCCCACTCCATAAAGCTGGAATCCATAGCGGTGAACCTGCCATGTCCATTTGCGATATTACAAGAAAGACATTACTTCAAACAAAGACATTTTTCCATCTGACATCATTAGAACCAAGTATATATGATTTTTTTTTTTTTTTTTTTTTTTTTACCACAATGCTGGATGCTCATTTCCTCAAAACAATAATACATGTGCCTGGGGCTGTTGCGCCTATCATGGATCTCAGCTTTAACATTAACCTAATGAAGTTCATTTGAAGTCAAGGTAAAAGGAGTTTCTGACTGTACCCTTTATCTCCCATTACTGTCATCTGATCCACCTGTCACTTGTGTTCTCTCTGTCTCTTTCCCCTCCAAGAAACATGCTTTTTAAAGTAACCATCCCTATTCCACCAACAATCCCCTGCACCACCATCTGTTCCTCTTTGTGAGAGGTCCCCCTCTATTCTCTTACCAGGACTGTTGATGTACATGTGGATGGGTTTGTTGTTGCTCTCTGACTGCAGAAAGAGTAGTTGAGCAATAACCAGACTGGCCACAGAGTCATCAATCTGAAAAAAAGGCAGGGGGAGAGGAGAGAGATTAACAAATGAATCTTAACTGCAACAGCAGACTCAGAATTCCAGATGTTTTAATCGGTGTGGGCTTACTTCGATTATGACCTTGCGCCGATAAGCAGAGTAAGTTGTATACATTTGATTTATTTTCTTACCATTTATTTAACTAGGCAAGTCTTAATAACAAATTCTTATTTACTATGACAGCCTAGGAACAGTGGGATAACTGCCTTGTTCAGGGGCAGAACAACAGATTTTTACCTTGTCAGCTCGGGGATTCCATCTAGCAACCTTTACTGCCATAATCAGTTTCATATCAAATTATTAGTGTGCATGTAAACATACCCAATGTCTCCTGGTGTAGGTTTTGAATCCCAAACTACTACACACACAGACTTACTGGCCCTATTACACCGACAGTGACACACAGCTAGACTTACTGGCCCCATTACACAGATGATCCTCTCCCTCAGAAGACGAGAGTAGATGTCATACGCACGCTCTCCTCGACCCTAGGAAAGAAGAGAAAGACAAGGAAAAGGAATGAGGGAAAGAAAGAGGAAGATCTTTGAACATTGGAAAGCAGCTAGAATAGCAAGGACCAGGAACTTACAGGTGAAAACCACTAACTAAACCGTTCCAAACCAAGAGTGAATCAAGTTGCATAGAAATGTTGCAGTCCTACATAGAACTCTGTTGGGGTTCCATTTCTTACCGTCTGCTCCACAACGATAGGTACGAGAGGACTCCTCCATTGAGCACTGTGGTGAATGGTCCTGCGTGACTTTAAAGCTGTCATTCCACATTGTAACACCCTCTAAGAGAGGGGGATAGAGAGAAAGAGTTAACATTTGTCTGTAAGATCTCAACTTAAGTGTTGGACAGGTTATTTCAATAATGATATGTTAAAGTTACATTCAGAGATAGCATGGTTATTTTTTTTCCAACTCTGGCCCCTTGAAGTGTGTTCAAAACAAAGCTATCAAATGTATTGTGATCTTACATCAACTCTGAACATCACACACACTTTAGAAAATGCTACAGTTACTCATGATTTCACATTAACAGTTAGAGAAATGTTGAGTGGTTTCCTTAAAAAATAGTAATTAAATTTAGCTAACTGGAGATGGGAATGAGTTAGGTTTGCTACACAATTTTGGTCAAGTTACACAAGTGTGGCTACCCAGCTAGCTTTAATCGTCGCAGGTGCATGATGCATACTATTAATCTGATTCGAGAATGCACCGCTGAGACAGCTAATAAACATTTGCACATTGTAATCTATATAGTTTACAACACAAACTATGCCTTTCCAAAATATGTTTTCACTCTTTAGCTCCAATACTTACTCGTATAAGCATTGTGATGTCTTGTAATGTGCAACCCCTCTGTTTGACCCCAATTTAACCGGAAACAATTCTAATTTGAGCGTCGAACTGTTCCTGAAGTGGATGAGCAATATTCCTCTGTCATGTGACGAGTTTGTGTTTACAGTCTCGAATATGTGGGCGCTAGATGGCAATAGTGCACAAGAAAAATCCACTAACATAATACTACAGTATTGCTTATCGTTGCCTTGATAGTTTTCAGATACCGACTATTTTTTAAATACAAAAGCCTATTTGTTATTTAAATAATTATACTATTGAATAATAATGTGACGATTAAAGCTTAAAATTAAATGTTATTAAAATACAGAAATGTGTGTTGAAGAGCCAAAACTCGTGACATTGTAGATGGGGGTCTCTATAAATAAACATTTTAAAAAAGGAGCACATGACAAGACTGTATTTCGCTAATGATATCCTCGTGGTTCTGGGGTTGTTTAGAAAAAAAGTATCTTTATACAAAAGAGCGCCAAGACCATTCTAATAAAATACGTTTCCTTTGATTTACTTCACCAAAGCCTACTGTAGGCCTAGAAACCAGTGTATTATTGGCGACACAATATAAAACCCAAAGGAACATTTAATTTTAAGAAAATAGCCCATTCATTTGTTTAACTGAATGGTCTATTATTATTATTACGTTGTTGTTGTTGTTGTTTTACATGTACACATAAGTGCCTCTACTGATAACCATCTTTAATTAGGGGCCATTCTGAAAGCAGTGGGGAGAACATTGCGCAAAAAAGCGGTGCGTTTTTTCAGAGAGAGGGGGAGCACTTGAGTCGCAGCGGCCTCATCAGAAAATCTCGTTCTTTCAAGTGATAGTCGGACACTTTCACTTGGCCGTTGGACAGACCTCGCAGACATGTCGAATAACAGCGCAAACAGCAGCAACTTGGTTATCGCTCAGAAGGTGGTAAAACAACTTCGCCTAGAGGCGAGTGTTCGCAGGATCAAGGTAAAGAAATTACATTCAGAAAGACTGATCAAAAACTGTTCTGCATTGGGTGTGACTGGTTGACTTGTCAACATGGCCCTTTGGTAACTATTGAAAAGCTATATATTATGTCAAGTTTGACTATTTTATGGGAAGCATCGCGTTATTTGTTACAAAATGCTGTTCCACTGGAACTATGCCATCTGTTTGCAGAATTGTAACTAACTGCAGCGCTGTCCCGTAGACTAACGGAGTAGCCCGTAAATTGACGTGCTCAATCGAGCGCCGCCTATCACCTGTCATGTTACCGAAAGAAAAATGTAAGATTATAATGCGGTTCTAGTATTGCTGTATGCATAGGTGTTATGGCAAGTCTAGGCTACTCCTCAGCTCTTCAGTTAGTTTAACGCCGTTTTGAATGGATGTATTTATTATATATTTAGAAGTTAACGATGTGCTGTTAATTGTGCTCTAAGTTTATCATGTGAAATATGAAGATTTCCTGCTGTAGGCTGTGTTGTCCGGAGAAAGCAAACAGCTCGTAGGCTAGTTTCCGCGAATATTGCAGCACAGTGGTGTCCTTTGTTGATTGTGGCTGTGACAGTAGTGCGATTGTTGGCCAAATTACTCCTTTTAGAGGAGAAAGCCAGATTAGTCCGCAGACCTTAAACCACCCTGTAGCACTCAAGCATACTGTGCTTTGAAGGGCATATGAGAATGCAGGGAAAATATAGGCTTTTATCAATAGCTTATGAAATACGTTTATACCATATTATCAACTAACTAGATAAATAATAAACGTAATGCATAACCCATTTGTGACTTGGTCCTAAAGTGCCATCTTGTGTTAATGGGGACAATGTTATTACAATGTTATGACAACTGTTATAGACTTCACCCATGAAACAACCCTACGGGTAAAGTACCAGATCATTATGCTATTGCTGAGTCAAGTCCTAGGTAGGGACTTAAGGAAAATAGCTGATCATTGCTCAGTTTCTCTCACAGTGTGAGCTTGGAGCATATTACTTTAGGTTCATTAAACTGAGCATCAGTAGGAGTTTTGTGGCAGAGTGAAAGTGTTGGCCCCTCTATTTATTGATGCGTGGACCAGGTCTCTCATGAAAAGCTGAGTTAAAACAAGTAGAAGTTAAGTAAAGCAGGATTGAGCTCAATTTACTTGGAACTTCTTTATAGAAAACGCTGTCACTGTCAATGATGACTCATTCTCATGAATGCCTATGACATTGATATGTCATCTTTACTGCAGTCTTATGTAGCCTTTATGACACAGAATTAAAGTATAATGGAACTGACAGTGTCTCTGTTTCCACTCTCAGGTGTCCCAGGCAGCAGCGGACCTGAAGACCTTCTGCCTGCAGAACGCCCATAAAGACCCTCTCCTCATGGGGGTGCCCTCCAGCGACAACCCCTTCAGACCCCCCAAGTCCTGCGCCCTCTTCTGAGGTGGGATGACAGTCTGATGTGGTAGAGTAGGCTTCAACTAACTCCCTCTCTATCTCTCTCTTCTCTCTCTTCTGTCTCTTTCTCTCACACACACACGTGCATGGACACACTCTCTCTCTCGCTCTCGCTATCTCTCTCTCTCTCTCTCTCTTTCTCTGTCTCTTTCTGCCCTGCTTTCTTTCTCTACCTTCCCTCTACCTGTTCCTCACTCTCCTTTTCGCTCTCTGTTTGCTAACCTTTGACCCTTCTGGCTTTGATTGTTACAAAGAGAACGGAACCAATAGCAGCCATATCTCATCTAACTCCTGTGCCAGTGATCTGATCGGACTCTATGCTTTCTCACTGCAGGCGATGGTGATGATGGAGGCTTGTAAAACACGTCTGAACATTCCCCAAGGATGCCTTTCAATTCCAAGCCCCTGGCATCTCCTACACCCTTCCCCACCACGTCCAGTCACTGAAGACCTCAAGGCCAGAACACAATCACAAGCATTAACCCTATGCTGAGTGAGTTTTGACATGTGTTCTGTTCTGTTCTACAGCTCAATAAGGATAACATTTGCAGTCCTTTGTGTGTTGAGATCATTAGAATGAAAGCACTCCTCAAAGTATAAATATGGCAGTCTCAACCCCAACTCTCCCTGTAGTCTCTACCTTTTGTTACTTTTATTTTACTCAAAGTGAAATTTAACCGTATTAGGTTTTACACATTGTTGTTGGTGAGTCTTTTAAAGTGGTTGACCCAGTGCCATTACATGAGTATAGCCTACCGTATCATTGTTGTGAAGCTATGTTCAACACACTACAGGATATTACACCCGAGTTTGATCTCAGAGCTTGTTTTTCAAAATGGTGCTCAGTTGGTTGCACACAAACTCGCCTTAACACTGTCACTGTGATTTTTGTCAGATGAAATTGTGAAGCATTTCGATAAGTGTAATTTATGATTCTCTGCTAAAAGTGTGGTGACTCCATGAGCCTCTCAAGAGAATTTAGTCTTTTGACAGAAATTTTGCGCGCATTCTCATGTGTTAAACACTCGACTACACTGTTAAGATCCTCAGTTGACAGTTAAACCACTGTGATGCAAAATTGAATTCAAAAGAAAATGGTGTTACTATGTCTTGAAAAGAGTGACTCAGAGAGGATGTTAAAGGTTTCTTATGGGTGTTGGCATATAGAGATCTCAAACTCAGGTCATGCAACAGATTTGTTTCAATGCTGGTTTTATTGGTGTTGCTCAGTCAACATCAGAATAATGATATGAAGGATCATAACAAGAATTAGGATTACTGTACTGACACTATAGATAAGTATAATTGCTGTGTATCATCATTATAAATAAGCCTGATCTCAGGACACTCAGTGGAAGGAGACTGCTACTCCATTGGTGCATCTACCTTAAAGTAAGGACACATTCTAAATGGTTTAAAGTCATTTTTCGGGTTCCCCACCCCTGTTACCTTTTACTCTTTGCGTACTGCTTCAAACTAATGTGCCTTAGTATGTGCCAAACCTCTGGTAATTTAAATGCCCCGGTTTTAACACGAGACCTGCTTGAGGCCTAAATCTGCATTTACTTTCCCACTTGATTAATCAGAAACACTTAAAGAGGACCTGAAGAAGTTGAAAAACAACACAAGAGAATGAGTAATGTTTAGGAACCATACTGTGTTCTTATTACAACATGAGGTGTTGCTAAAAACTGGAGAACAGCCCATCAATATGTTCGAATACCCAGAAACATGTCTTCAATAATGTCCTCAGACTTGACCACTGATAGGTGAAAGGACTAGGCCTACATAGATTTTCACAGTACTATTTGTCTTGCCTACCAAGTCCTTTCAAATCAGTGGCCATGCAGGAAAGGAGATGGAGGAACGCAAGCTCTTTTCACTATGGTGACAGAGACTGAGCTCTGAATTCCTCTGACGTTATAATAAAGTGAACAGAGAACCTTTGAGGACTACAGTGTCCATAATGCATGGGGAAAGCAGAGCACCTCGTTTTACAAATATTAGTCACTGAAATGCTCTGGTGGATGGATTCATACATGTGGAAAACACTGTCATCCTGTTGTGCCTTAACGTTTCTTTTGTGTGTATTTGTCTTAGAATGGTACCGTGACATGCATTGACTGAATAATTTAATAAAATGTATAATTTCACCTTCAACATCTCCTTGAGTCTCATGTTTTATCAAGGAGTTTGTTAAGAGTGGGGCCCCTTAAGCTGACTGGCCAGAACACACAAGAGTATCAGGGGTAGGCAACTCCTGTCCTGCAGGGACCTGAGTGTCTGCTGCTTTTCTCTTTCACCTGGCACTTAATTAATCCACTGATGCCATACCTGGTTTATAAATCAGATGCTGATTTGGAGAGAACAAAAGACAACAGACATGCACTCAGGCCCCCGTGGACCAGACTTGCTCATCCCTGTCACATAGAATGCTGCTCAAGTAAATACCAGTGCATATTTGCCAATAGTCTGTCAGATCAACTGTATTTAGCCACTGCCCAAAGTTGTAGGTGTTGGTACTTGCTGCATGACATGTTACACAGCAGAACCAATATTATTCACACAGATTTAACAGACCAGGATACGAAACGCAGCCTGGCTGACAGTCTGACATTTTTATTTAATTCAAATGATTATTCAAGATCTCCTATTTCTCTCTTTGTCCAACTAACTATACTGTCGTTGCTGAAAGTGTACAGCAGTGACAACAGAAGTCAGCGCAAAGTCTACTGTATTTGCACTAAGCAGTTTGCCTCTCGGCCACAGAGTGGCGGTAGAGCTGTGTGTATCCCGTTTCCTGTCGTGAGTGCACGTCCAACGCTGGATGTGAGCGCCACAGTGAGCTGTCTCTTCCCACAGATCGAAGATGGCGGTGTCGGTGTTTCCCGGCGTGCGGCTCCTCTCTATCGGAGACGCAAACGGAGAAATACAGCGTCACTCCGAGCAGCAGCCTCTACGACTGGAGGTGAAAGCCACACAGGACGCGGCGCTGATCAACCTCTCCAACGGTGAGTGGACTTGAGACATACCCCGGTTCGGCCTGGGCTCCTTGTTAACTGACGTTACCCTGGCTAACTAGCCAGAGCTAAATGCTAAAAAGCTAGCTAGCTAACCGATGCGAGTGCCTGGTCTTGCACGTGTGTGCGGGTTCCACTTCAAAACCGACTGGTTCCACCTATAGAATCCAACGTAATGGGGACTGTTTTCGCTTATCGCTATTAGCTAGCTAGCTAGCTACCATAACTTAGGTAGCTAACGTTACTTCTCCAGCACCACGACAGCGCACACTGTTGTTAGCTTAGCTAACTATAGGTGGTTAGCTTTAGCAAGCTTACTGCGCTCATTTCGTGGCTTGTGGACCACGTTTTTTCTTTCCTATCTATTTGTCATGAGGAATATTCTTTAAAGTATTTATTTAATGCGAAGTAGTCTGTTTTAGCTCACACGAGACGTTTCCTGGACAGCAAGCTAAGTGTGACCAAGCACATTAGATACCTATCTACCCCTGTTTACTAATATCAACTTGCTAACAATTTAGCGCCAGAATGCCTTTCAATGATGCACTATCCTATCCCGCAGCTGAGCACTTTATCCAGCTCGCTACACATTGACGCAGATAGCCAAAGCTAATTGACATGTTAACGTGCCCTTTCATTTTTGCCCCAATAAGCTATCAGCCATACTACGCAATGGTTTGCCCTTAATGCCACAGAGTTCTAACAGTTAAAACAAACTGCGTCATATGAGCATTGCCCTCTTTATTAGATAGTTATGATAAAGCAAGATAACATTTGACCCTTTGAGATGGGTATCTTAAAAGTGTGTTTTGTTTTGGAACGTCGTCTTTGCGCACAGATCATACTAGTAGCAGTGCAAACAAGCAAGCTAACCCCGGTGGCTCGCGCGTGCTACTTTATGGTAATCTAATCTACTGTAGATGCCTAGCTGAGTGAATAAATATCGATAAACGAAATATATATTTTTTAAACAGGCTAAATATGGGTCCTTGTGTTTCGATAAGCTAAACCAGGCTCGTATTAGTTATTCATCTTTGTTCTCCCCTGAACAATAGCCAGCTAGTCCCCCACCTCCCCTGTCGATCACTTGTGTGCTCGCGCTGAGCGCTTGCAGCTTCTGTTACACTGTGAGGCACAGATGGGATGTCCCTTTCAAGAAGCCGTGATGTCCCTAGTTTTGATACAGTCAAGCTTGGGCTGTGGGGAAAGTAGAAATGCATGTGTGGCAGGATGTTTTTCAAGGTATCCTATCAAAGTTTTCTGATATGTGTGATTGCCTGGTCCGGTCCATAGGCCCAACAGCCGTTTCCTCTTCCAACATTCCCATGATGATGGAAGATAAATGTTTCCACACCAGGCAGAAATGAACTCCCGATTGAATTGCTACATAGAGCAGCAGGACTGAGTCTAAAGTAATTCCACTTGGAAAAATAACCTCAGTGTCTTGCCACACAATCATTTTATTTCTGCTTTATTATAGACACAAAATCACCTCAATCAAACAGAGCACAATGTCTGTCTATCATGCTGGAATGGGTGTATTTACATTGTCCATGAGGGGCAATGCCTTGACCCAGCAAAAATAGCACAATTGTGTTCTTCACTTTGACAAGTGTCTATTATGACCTGACATTATCCTGTTAGAACATTGACATGACTATCATCTGGTTGTTCCATATCTGTAACATGTCTATAGTGACAGTCCTTGTCCCCCATCTGTCATTGTCATTTCCCACAATGTTCAACTGAAGGGCCTTGTAGACAGGCCAGGTCTAGTGGAGGGAGATGGTTGTAGCCTACATATTTTAAAGCATGCACTCTATCTCTCAGCCCTTGCATCGAACACACACTTGTTAAGCAACACACACACTCCCGCTCTCATATTTATCAGGTTAATCCGGTGTCAGTCGCAAGTTTGGTCTGTTAATAAAACATGCTGCATCTGGCTAATCTAAGTAACAGCGCTAGTCTTAATCCCATCACAACTGCTGGATCTCACTGCCATGCGGGCACAGCACTAGACCTACCTTGCCAATATATTGCTTTCACTTATCCAGTCTTTAAAACTGTCATCTTAATCATCCAGGGGTGTGTGTGAAATAGCCTCAATAGAAGAAATTACTGACTTTCCCTCGGCTAAAGGAGGTTAAAAATAGCTCTTTGCTTGCTGCTATGCATGAGATGCTATAATGCTAATTGAGTCAATAAAGCGCTGTGTGTGATCAGGCCAGTTCTGTTAGCATGTTGTTCTTCATGTTGTGTGACCTACGGTAAGCCACGTACTCCTGTGCCACACTTATTCCATGAATGACCTGTTGTAGGAGTGTTGCTGGGCCCTAACTATTGTATGACTCCTCTCACAGCAGAGGAGACATGTGTGTTCAAGTGTTCGGTCTCCAGGGACACAGAGTGCAGTCGCGTGGGGAAACAGTCGTTCATCATCACGCTGGGCTGCAACAGCGTCCTGCTACAGTTCACCTCACCTGCAGGTAGCTAACCCCCGGCAAACACCGCCACTCTGTCTCAGAGAATGCTGTCATTGTCTGTCTGTCTGTCTTTTTTCTGTCTGTCTTTGACTGCCTGCCAGTAGGCTATATCTGTCTCTGTCATTGACCCTCTGTCTCCTGTGTGTCTGTGTCTTTGACTCCCTGTCCTAGTGCACATGTTCCTGTCCTCATAAAGAGATTCTTATTGTTTCTCATACTTGTCTTGCCTCTGTCATCCTTGTGAACTGTTATAATTGGTTATTATTATTGTTTGTTTGATTTCTCCCCATTATGACTGGCTTATGACCATCTTATAACTTATGTCTGATTTGTCCTGTTTATAACCTGTTATGACGATCTCCTCAGAGTTCTCATCTTTCTATAACCTCCTGAAGAACTGCCGCGGCCACAGTGGAGAGCAGTCGGTCTTCAGCGACAGGACAGAGGAATCATCCGCAGTACAGTACTTCCAGGTGCACACGTAGAATCTGCCATGCATTGCAATAAATCATTTATTCCAACCTTTATTAGCTCAGTGACAATATTAAAACACCTCATGAAAAATAAGCTCTTCTGTCACTTTATTTTTCTCTCTCCCTTGTTCTCTCTCTCTCTCCTTCACTCCTCCAGTTCTATGGCTACCTCTCCCAGCAGCAGAACATGATGCAGGACTACGTCAGGACAGGAACCTATCAGAGGGCCATCCTCCAGAACCACACTGACTTCAAGGACAAGGTACTGATGCACTGTCCTGGGACTTAAATATAGCTTGTTCTGAATTGAGTCCTTTGCTGTATTTTGAAACTAAACTGTTGTTTAATTGGTTTGGGCAGTAGACACTGCTGGATTTCATTGATGTCTTTATTAGGGAAGAATTAGAGTCCATTCCTCTCTCTCTAGGTGGTGTTGGATGTGGGCTGTGGTTCAGGGATTCTGTCGTTCTTTGCTGCTCAGGCTGGGGCCAGGAAGGTCTACGCTGTGGAGGCCAGCACCATGGCCCAGCATGCAGAGGTAACAGACACACTAAACTATGCTGAAATTAAGTGACCTATATATTTTCAATTAACCGCACTTTTTCTGGCCCGCAAATTGATTTTGACAAACTAATCAAAGCCCTCGAGCTGAAAAGTTTGCCACCCATGCTCTAACCCTATCCTCTTCTTGACATGCTATGTAGCCATAAATCTGGCAGATCTATCAGTTTCACTCTAATACACACACACACCAACCCTCCACTAGGTCCGGGTGACCTCTAACCCTCTGGTGTCCCCTCCACTAGGTCCGGGTGACCTCTAACCCTCTGGTGTCCCCTCCACTAGGTCCTGGTGAACACTAACCCTCTGGTGTCCCCTCCACTAGGTCCTGGTGAACACTAACCCTCTGGTGTCCCCTCCACTGGGTCCTGGTGAACACTAACCCTCTGGTGTCCCCTCCACTGGGTCCTGGTGAACTCTAACCCTCTGGTGTCCCCTCCACTAGGTCCTGGTGAACTCTAACCCTCTGGTGTCCCCTCCACTGGGTCCTGGTGAACTCTAACCCTCTGGTGTCCCATCCACTAGGTCCTGGTGAACTCTAACCCTCTGGTGTCCCCTCCACTAGGTCCTGGTGAACACTAACCCTCTGGTGTCCCCTCCACTAGGTCCTGGTGAACACTAACCCTCTGGTGTCCCCTCCACTAGGTCCTGGTGAACACTAACCCTCTGGTGTCCCCTCCACTGGGTCCTGGTGAACACTAACCCTCTGGTGTCCCCTCCACTAGGTCCTGGTGAACACTAACCCCCTGGTGTCCCCTCCACTAGGTCCTGGTGAACTCTAACCCCCTGGTGTCCCCTCCACTAGGTCCTGGTGAACACTAACCCTCTGGTGTCCCCTCCACTAGGTCCTGGTGAACACTAACCCCCTGGTGTCCCCTCCACTAGGTCCTGGTGAACTCTAACCCCCTGGTGTCCCCTCCACTAGGTCCTGGTGAACACTAACCCTCTGGTGTCCCCTCCACTAGGTCCTGGTGAACACTAACCATCTGGGGGACCGTGTGGTGGTGATCCCTGGTAAAGTAGAGGAGGTTACGCTACCTGAGCAGGTGGACATCATCATCTCAGAGCCCATGGGCTACATGCTCTTCAACGAGAGGATGTTGGAGAGCTACCTCCATGCCAAGAAGTTCCTCAAGCCTAGTGGTGAGACAGAGGGAAGGTTGGAGGGAGAGCATAGAAAGGGGTAGAGTAGGGGGGAAGGAGAAAGGGAGAAAATGTCAAAAGGTCTAAAGATTATTTTGAAGTCCAAGCAGTAAATAATATTAAAGTCTACATTTTGAAACTGAGAGACATATTCATCATGACTAACCACTGGTGATTGTACCATCATTAACTGACTTCATGTGTGTCGCAGGTAAAATGTTCCCCACCATCGGTGACGTGCACCTGGCCCCCTTCACAGACGAACAGCTCTACATGGAGCAGTTCACCAAGGCCAACTTCTGGTGAGTAGGAGGGGAGGGAGGAGAGAAACGGGGAGTAGGAGGGGGAGGAGAGAAACGGGGAGTAGGAGGGGAGGGAGGAGAGAAACAGAGAGAAACGGGGAGTAGGAGGGGGGAGGGAGGAGAGAAACGGGGAGTAGGAGGGGAGGGAGGAGAGAAACGGGGAGTAGGAGGGGAGGGAGGAGAGAAACGGGGAGTAGGAGGGGAGGGAGGAGAGAAACGGGGAGTAGGAGGGGAGGGAGGAGAGAAACGGGGAGTAGGAGGGGAGGGAGGAGAGAAACGGGGAGTAGGAGGGGAGGGAGGAGAGAAACGGGGAGTAGGAGGGGAGGGAGGAGAGAAACGGGGAGTAGGAGGGGAGGGAGGAGAGAAACGGGGAGTAGGAGGGGAGGGAGGAGAGAAACGGGGAGTAGGAGGGGAGGGAGGAGAGAAACGGGGAGTAGGAGGGGAGGGAGGAGAGAAACGGGGAGTAGGAGGGGAGGGAGGAGAGAAACGGGGAGTAGGAGGGAGGAAGGATGGGGTTGGCGGGACGGAGGGGGAAATGGCAAGAGAAGAAGCTCTGGGAGTAGAAGCAGTGAATGTACGGAGATATCAGTCACTTTTCATTGGGCTGCTGTAGTTGATGGGATTGAGTTGATGATGATGATGATGATGATTCTCTCTCACTCCCTCATTCAGGTACCAGCCTTCCTTCCATGGTGTGGACCTCTCAGCCCTGCGAGGAGCAGCGGTGGATGAGTACTTTCGCCAGCCCATTGTGGTACGTAGAATTCTCAGTTGTCAAACCCTTGAACACCTATCTTCTGACATTGCCTGTCCCGCCCACCATGTCGGTTAAAGTGATACCCCCCCAAGAGGATTGGGATGAATGGGGGCGGTTAACTAGGAAATGTATATGGGAGGGGTATTTAAGGCCTGAAATAGTCAGGGGGTATGTGGGGACAAGGGCTGTTTGTGGAAAATTGGGTTGCATAGTACGGACTGGCCTGTGTGTTTGTTTATGTCTAAGGGTGGTACATGAGGTGTGTGTGTTTATGGGCAAACGCTGATGCAGGATAGGAGATGGACTGTATGGGAGTGTGTGTTTGTGGTAGAAGATACCACCGTCACACTGTGTGTGTTATGACGGCTGGGATAAATAAGTTAGATGCGGTCTGAGTTTAGGATCCCAATGTTTTCGCCCAGTCCAGCTCCCCCAGTCTTACACCAGAGAACCAACAGTGAGGTTTCAACAGTACTATCACTGCTCATAAGGGGTATTCATTGAATTAATCTCAACCCTTTTTATCACATACAGCGACACACCAACACATACACATCATTTTCCAGCGGTAGTCAGCTGGGTAGGCCTCCTCCGTGCCTACTCCTCTGTTACTCTGCTGGGCGAGCCATACCCGGCCGGAAGGCCTGGTTCTGGGTACAGCCTCTGTTCTAGATCATTAAATGAAGGCATAGACCGTCTCCGTACCCACTCTAGCCAATGCTGCCGTAAAACATTTCTACCTCACTGGGACTTACCTGGATACTCTTGCTTCCCTCTTCCCCATCTCTCTCCTTCCTCCTTTTTCTTTCCCTCCCCCTCTCAGGACACATTTGATATCCGTATCTTGATGGCCAAGTCTGTCAAATACACAGTCAACTTTCTGGAGGCCAAAGAGGAGGATTTGTACAGGTCTGTGTGCCGTCTGTCTGTGTCTGTTATTCCCTCATATATTTATTATTGAATTGTTATTCATAGATTGAGTTGAGAATTGAGATGTGTAGATACATGTTACTGAATGTAGGAATGTCCTACTTCTCTAATATGGGGCTACTTCCGATTTTGAATTTTCTACATCAGCAAAAATACTACATACTTCCTTCTAGTGTCTAAAAATAACCTTAAAGCAGCAATCAGCAGTAGAAACAATAACAAAGCAAATTCCCCGTCCTTTATGTAAAAAGCGGAGGGATGGGGCTGGAGAAATGTTACCACTCTCAAATTCATAGACTGAGCTATGGATGCAAGGACTGACCATCCATGATATCAACATTATAGTTTTAACGATATATATTGTTTTACATTTACTTTGTTTACAAACATTGGAGTAAAACAAACTTATATTTTGGGTTCTGATGGGGTATGGGAGTTGAACTAAGCTCATGAGGCATTTATAAGTTATATTCTTCAAGACTTAATGGGTATATATCATTAATTTATAAGTCCAAAAAATGGATGTAGCAACAGCTGATTGCCCCTTTAACTAGACTAACACTTATCTCACTCTTTTATCTCTCTTCCCTCTCTCATCCCTTCTCTCGCTCTCTCTTTCAGGATAGAGATTCCCTTTAAGTTCCATATGATGCACTCAGGGCTGGTGCACGGCCTGGCCTTCTGGTTCGACGTAGCGTTCATGGGATCAATGTAAGTTGGCCTGAGCTGCCTTAACTTCTTGCATCGAGCCATCCCGGATCCGGGATCGTGAATACAGCCTCAAGCTCATTACCATAACGCAACGTTAACTATTCATGAAAATCGCAAATGAAATGAAATTAATATGCTAGCTCTCAAGCTTAGCCTTTTGTTAACAACACTGTCATCTCAGATTTTCAAAATATGCTTCTCAACCATAGGAAAACAAGCATTTGTGGCGCAGCTAGCGTAGCATTTAGCATTAGCAGGCAACATTTTCACAAAAACCAGAAAATCATTCAAATAAAATCATTACCTTTGAAGAACTTCAGATGTTTTCAATGAGGAGACTCTCAGTTAGATAGCAAATGCTCAGTTTTTCCTGAAAGATTATTTGTTTAGGAGAAATCGCTCCGTTTGGTGCGTCACATTTAGCTACGAAAAAAACCTGTATCCAGGAGTGTAATTATCCCCGCAGCTCATTAGCATAACACAACGTTAACTATTCATGAAAATCGCAAATGAAATGAAATTAATATGCTAGCTCTCAAGCTTAGCCTTTTGTTAACAACACTGTCATCTCAGATTTTCAAAATATGCTTCTCAACCATTGCAAAATAAGCATTTGTGTAACAGCTAGCTAGATAGATAGCAAATGCTCAGTTTTTCCTGAAAGATTATTTGTTTAGGAGAAATTGCTCCGTTTGGTGCGTCACGTTTGGCTACCAAAAAAAAACGAAAATTCAGTCTTCAAAACGCCGAACTTTTTTCCAAATTAACTCCATAATATCGACTGAAACATGGTAACCGTTGTTTAGAATCAATCCTCAAGGTGTTTTTCACATATCTCTTCATGATATATCGTTCGTTGAAAGCCTCCTCTCTCCTCTCAATCACTGGATGACTGCGTGCAGCTTGTAGATTACGCACCAAGTTAGACAAAGGACACCGGGCGGACACCTGGTAAATGTAGTCTCTCATGGCCAATCTTCCAATGATATGCCTACAAATACGTCACAATGCTGCAGACACCTTGGAGAAACGATAGAAAGGGCAGGCTCATTCCCGGCGCATTCACAGCCATATAAGGAGACAATGGGAAACAGAGCTTCAAAAATTCTGCCCATTTCCTGGTTGAAGTTTCATCTTGGTTTCGCCTGTAGCATGAGTTCTGTGGCACTCACAGATAATATCTTTGCAGTTTTAGAAACCTTAAGAGTGTTTTCTTTCCAAAGCTGCCAATTATATGCATAGTCGAGCATCTTTTCGTGACAAAATATTGCGCTTAAAACGGGCACGTTTTTTTATCCATAAATTAAAAGAGCGCCCCCTATATCCAAGAAGTTAACCAGGGCTGAAGTGTGTGTGTGGTCAGGAGTAAAATCACTTGATCCAGGACTCCTGACCTACATGGATCCTGACTACAGCTACACCGTCACTTTCCTTTTTCTTTCATCACTTCTTTTCTCACAGACATTGTAATAAACACAAAGACAGAAAGCGGCTACAACTTAAAAGCAATACAATACAATACATTGCACAATAGAAATATTTCACAATAAGTTGTAAAGGGCTGTTCCTACTGAATATCTGACCATGCTTGTACTGGAGTAGGATGACGCTGATTGAACCTTAAAGTATCCTGACCTCTAACCCCCCTCTCTGCAGGGTGACAGTGTGGCTCTCTACAGCCCCCACAGAGCCCCTGACCCACTGGTACCAGGTCCGTTGTCTGCTCCAGTCACCCCTCTTCACCAAGGCAGGAGACACACTTTCCGGCACAGCACTGCTCATCGCCAACAAGAGGTGAGAGACTGTGGAGGGATCTACTGGGAGTCTGTTGGGGAGGGGAGGCTTTGGTGTTAGTGTGTTGCCATTTACCTCTAGGCCCAGGCTTGTGTTATATGACAATTCTAAATGAATGTGTGTAGGTGATATACAGTGAGCTCCAAAAGTATTTGGACAGCGACAATTATTTTAAAAAATGCCTCATACAATGACTATGGGGATGAAGTGCAGACTGTCAGCTTTAATTTAATTTTCATCCATATCAGGTGAACCATTTAGAAATAGGTTCCAATTATTTTGTGCCCAATTGAAATGAATGGAAACTAATGAATTGTCATTTTTGTCACTTTTATTGTAAATAACAATAGAATGTTTCTAAATACTGTGGATGCTACCATGATTACATATATTCCTGAATGAATCGTAAATAATGAGTGAGGAAGTTAGTGTAACCTCATGCTAACCTCTCACTACTACAATAACAGGGGAGGTTAGCGTTTGGTGGGGTGGGGGGTCGTGGATGATATTTGTGCGTCTGCAACCTCATGTATCAAAACAACAAAATATCTCACTGCCTCAATACTTTTGGAGCTACCCAGTGCCTTTGGAAAGTATTCAGATCCCTTGACTTTTTCTACATTTTGTGAGGTTATAGTCTTACTCTAAAATGTATTAAATAAATTAAATCCTCAGCAATTTACACACACCAGCCCATAACGACAAAGCGAAAACAAGTTTGTAGAAATGTTTGCAAATTTATTTAAAATACATGAACTTACCTTATTTACGTAAGTATTCAGGCCCTTTGCTATGAGACTCGAAATTGAGCTCCGATGCATCCTGTTTCCATTGATCATCCTTGAGCTGTTACTACAACTTGATTGGAGTCCACCTGTGGTAAATTAGATTGATTGGACATGATTTGGAAAGGCACACCTGTCTATATACGGTCCCACAGTTGACAGTGCATGTCAAAGCAAAAACCAAGCCATGAAGTCGAAGGAATTGTTGGGAAACTCCGAGACAGGATAGTGTCGAGGCACAGATCTGGAGATGGGTGCCAAAACATTTCTGCACCATTGAAGGTCCCCAAAGAACACAGTGGCCTCCAAAATTCTTAAATTGGAAGAAGTTTGGAACCACCAAGACTCTTACTGGAGCTGCCCTCCCGGCCAAGCTGAGCAATCGGGGGAGAAGGGCCTTGGTCAGGGAGGTGACCAAGAACCCAATGGTCACTCTGTCAGAGCTCCAGAGTTCATCTGTAGAGATGGGAGAACCTTCCAGAAGGACAACCATCTCTGCAGCACTCCACCAATCAGGCCTTGATGGAAGCCACTCCTCATTAAAATGCACATGACAGCCTGCTTGGAGTTTGCCAAAAGGCACCTAAAGGACTCTCAGACCATGAGAAACACAATTCTCTGGTCAGGTGAAACCAAGATTGAACTCTGGCCCGAATGCCAAGTGTCACATCTGGTGGAAACCTGGCACCATCCCTATGTCCCTAGCATGGTGATGGCAGCATCATGCTGTGGGGATGTTTTTCAGAGGCAGGGACTGGGAGACTAGTCAGGATAGAGGCAAAGTTCAGAGAGATCCTTGATGAAAACCAGCACTAGAGCACTCAGGTGAAGGTTCACCTTCCAACAGGACAACAACTCTAAGCACACCGCCAAGACAATGCAGACGTGGCTTCGGGACAAGTCTCTGAATGTCCTTGAGTGGCCAGCCAGAGTCCGGACTTTAACCCGATCAAACATGTCTGGAGAGATCAGAAAATCATATCAAATTGTATTCGTCACATGCGCCGAATTCAGCAGGTGTAGACCTTACCGTGAAATGCATACTTACAAGCCCTTAACCAACAATGAAGTTTTAAGAAAATACCAATAAAAAAAGTATGCCATAAGAATAACTAATAATAAAAGAACAGCAGTAAATAACAATGGCTATATACAGAGGGTACCGGTACAGAGTCAATGTGTGGGGGCACCTGTGTCAAGGTAATTGAGGTAATATGTACATGTAGGTAGAGTTATTAACCCATCCCGGATCCGGTATATTTGTCATCAGCAACGCTGAATAGCATAGCGCAAAAAATATTACTAGAAAATATTCATATTCATGAAATCACAAGTGCAATATTTTTAAACACATCTTAGCCTTTTGTTAATCACCCTGTCGTCTCAGATTTTGAAATTATGCTTTACAGCGAAAGCAATACAAGTGTTTGTAAGTTTATCGATAGCCTAGCATAGCATTATGTACACTTAGCATCAGGAAGCTTGGTCACAAATCAGAAAAGCAATCAAATTAATCGTTTACCTTTGAGCTTCGGATGTTTTCACTCACGAGACTCCCAGTTAGACAGCAAATGTTCCTTTTGTTCCATAAAGATATTATTTATATCCAAATACCTCCGTTAGTTTGATGCGTTATGCAGAGGAATCCACCGGAAATAGCAGTCACGACAACGCAGGCAAAAATTCCAAATGATATCCATAATATCGACAGAAACATGGCAAACGTTTTTTATAATCAATCCTCAAGGTGTTTTTCGAATATCTATTCGATAATATATCAACCCGGACAGTTGGCTTTTCACTAGGACCGGGAGGAAAAATGGCTACCTCTCTGTGTTGCGCAGAGGGGGTGGGCAATACAAATAGTCTAGGTAGCCATTTGATTAGCTGTTCAGGAGTCTTATGGCTTGGGGGTAGAAGCTGTTTCGAAGCCTCTTGGACCTAGACTTGGCGCTTCAGTACCGCTTACTGTGCGGTATCTGAGAGAACAGTCTGACTAGGGTGGCAGGAGTCTTTGAACATTTTTAGGGCCTTCCTCTGACACCGCCTGGTATAGAGATCCTGGATGGCAGGAAGCTTGGCACCAGTGATGTACTGGGCCGTACGTACTACCCGGCACAGCCAGAAGAGGACTGGCCACCCCACACAGCCTGGTTCCTCTCTAGGTTTCTTCCTAGGTTTTGGCCTTTCTAGGGAGTTTTTCCTAGCCACCGTGCTTCTACACCTGCATTGCTTGCTGTTTGGGGTTTTAGGCTGGGTTTCTATACAGCACTTTGAGATATCAGCTGATGTACGAAGGGCTATATAAATACATTTTATTTGATTTGTAGTGCCTTGTGGTCGGAGGCCAAGCAGTTGCCATACCAGGCAATGATGCAACCCGTCAGGATGCTCTCGATGGTGAAGCTGGCAGCTTGTAGAATCTTTTGAGGATCTGAGGACCCATGACAAATCTTTTTAGTTTCCTGAGGGGGAATAGGTTTTGTCATGCCCTCTTCACGACTTCCTTGGTTGGCTTGGACCATGTTAGTTTGTTGGTGATGTGGATGCCAAGGAACTTGAAGCTCTCAACCTGCTCCACTACAGCCCCGTCAATGAGAATGGGGCGTGCTCAGTCCTCTTTTTCCTGTAGTCCACAATCATCTCCTTTCTCTTGATCACATCGAGGGAGAGGTTGTTCTCCTTGCACCGCACAGTCAGGTCTCTGACCTCCTTATAGGCTGTCTCAACGTTGTAGGTGATCAGGCCTACCGCTGTTGTCATCGGCAAACTTAATGATGGTGTTGGAGTCGTGCCTGGCCGTGCAGTCATGAGTGAACAGGGAGTACAGGAGGGGACTGAGCACGCACCCCTGAGGGGCCCCCATGTTGAGGATCAGCGTGGCGGATGTGTTGTTTCCTGCCCTTACCACCTGGGGGCGGCCCGTAAGGAAGTCCGGGATCCAGTTGCAGAGAGAGGCGTTTAGTCCCAGGGTCCTTAGCTTAGTGATGAGCTTTGAGGGCACTATGTGAGCTGTAGTCAATGAATAACATTCTCACATAGGTGTTCCTTTTGTCCAGGTGGGAATGGGCAGTGTGGAGTGCAATAGAGATTGCATCATCTGTGGATCTTTTGGTGCAGTATGCAAATGGCATCTGTGAGACATGACCAGCCTTTCAAAGCATTTCATGGCTACAGACGTGAGTGCTACGGGTGGCTAGTCATTTAGGCAGGTTACCTTAGTGTTCTTGGGCACAGGGACTATGGTGGTCTGCTGTGCAGCAACGCTCCCCATCCAACCTGACAGAGCTTGAGAGGATCTGCAGAGAAGAATGGGAGAAACAACCCCAAATACAGGTGTACCAAGCTTGTAGCGTCCTACCCAAGAATACTAGGCTATAATTGCTGCCAAAGGTGCTTCAACAAAGTACTTAGTAAAGGATTTGAATACTTATGAAAATGTCATATTTCAGTTTTTAAAATAATATAAATCAGGAAACTACAAACTTGTTTTTGCTTTGTCATTGTGAGGTATTGTGTTTACATTGAGGGATTTAAAACATAAAATAATAATAAATGTTAAAAATGATGTAATAAAATGTGGAAAACGTCAAGGGGTCTGAATACCTTCCAAAAGCACTGTATATATGTGTATTACAGATGTGTGCTTGCTGAATCTGTGCTTCTCTGTCTGTCTGTGTTGGTCTGTGTTAATCTATCCACCTCCATTCTCACCTCCTCCCATACCAACCCCCGGCTCTCCTCCCATACCAACCCCCGGCTCTCCTCCCATACCAATCTCCGGCTTTCTTCCCTCCTCACAGACAAAGCTACGACATCAGTATTGTTGCCCAAGTGGACCAGACAGGCTCCAAGTCCAGCAACCTCCTGGACTTGAAGAACCCCTTTTTCAGGTGAGTTGGTCTGTTCCGCTGCCCTCGGCCTGTGCCATTCAGGATAACGAGGGGGGAAGGGGAGCTCCCTCTCATGGCGTGTATGTTGTTGTGTATGTGTGTGTTTTTGTAGGTACACAGGCAGCACCCCCACCCCCCCTCCTGGGTCGCACTACACCTCCCCCTCTGAGACCATGTGGAACACTGGGGGGGCCTACAGCATGAGCCAGGGCATGGCTGTGTCAGGTAAATACACACACATAGAGGACACTGGTAGAGGACACACACAGAGGACATACCCACACACACTGCATGGGGCAGAACCCACACACACACACTGCATGAGGCAGAACACTGCTGTGTCAGGTAAACGCACAGACGATACACACAATCTGACCCATGATAGCATTATCAGGCAAAAGTATCCATACAACATCATGACTAAATGTCTTACTAAACTGTAAGGGATATCACAGAATAGATCAGGCCAACAGAGCAGCTGATAGATGGGGGATGCATGCTCTCTCTGCGGGGAAAACGTTGTGTGAGAGAGAAAGGATGCTTATGTTTCTCCTGTGCTTTATTCCCATTTCGCTCCCTTTCTCTCCCCATCTCTCTCGTTCTCTCTCCTCCCCATCTCACTCTCTTCCCCGTCTCACCCTTTCATCTCTCTCTCTCTCAGGGATGCCTACAGCCTATGACCTCAGTACAGTCATGGGCAGCGGCTCGACGGTGTCCCACAACAACCTCATCCCCCTCGGTAGGATACTACGGACTGATGGGCTGACAGACAAGCACAGACCGTGTGACTGACTGTGTGTGTTTGCACGTTTGTGTGTGTGTTAATACACAGTCTCACTATTTCCTCTGTTCCCGCCCTCAGTGAACACAGGGATAGTGAATCACACCCACTCCAGGATGGGCTCCATCATGAGCACCGGAATCGTCCAGGGTACGTCTCTTTATACACTATACAAGGGTTTCCTAAAATGATTTAAATAACGAACTCAAGTTTTGATTATTTGAATCAGCTGTGTAGTGCTTGGGCAAAAACCAAAATGTGCACCTGGGGGGGCGGGCCTGCACTAAACTACATCAAGTCAAGTTTCCTAAACGCCTGTGACATAGTTGGCCCACAACCAATCAAGGGAAGGTGATAACACTTTACCCCTCTCTCCCTCCCATCTCCCCCCCATCTCTCCAGGAGCTTCTACTGGCCAATCAGGTCCTAGCAGCAGCAGCAGCTCTAACCAGCAGCAGCAGCATTATCCCGTCACCAACCAGTTCACCATGGGGGGACCCGCCATCTCCATGGCCTCTCCCATGGCCATCCCTAGCAACACCATGCATTATGGGAGTTAAGACCTCGTCACCCTTCACCTCCGAACCCCTGCATGACCTCTACTAGCCCCTCCCCCCGACCGACCACAGCCAGAACCAGAATACCAAAACCAGTGCTGTCGTGTTGTCCCTTCAGCACCTTCCTTTCTCCTTTACTGTCCATCTCTCTATCACTGGAGTTATTCTCATATCCGTCCCTCCCCGCCGCTCTCTCCGCTTTGAGAGCTGTTCCCCATCTCCCCCCCTCTCATCATCGTGCAGCAGCTATGATATCACCAGTCCAGCCAGAGGGTGGCAGCACCTCTACGTTCAACTGACAGACTGATCAGCACAAAGAATTGGCAGTTTTTCTGAATGGAGAGCTGAGCTGACCTGAACTTTGTTTGACTGGACCTTTTTATGCTTTACAGACACATGTACACCTACACATACACATTGAACACAGAGACTTTTGCTGCAAAGAATAACTCATTGTACGACTGTACAGCAGGTATCATCTCCTTTATCCGGGTTCCCTCCCTTTTGGACATTTCGCCTCCCCTAGTGCCAGTGTGATGCCCCACCCTTCCCCCTCCTCCACCAAACACCCACCCAACCCCATCCACTACAGCCAGTCGCTATCCCCCCTCCCCTTATCGCTGGATTGGATGTCCCCCACTACAGATCTGCACTGAAAGGACAGAGGGCTTTCCTGTACAGTAGAACACTATGAACACCCCTCACTGATGCCATTTTGTTTTCATATCGAGGCACTTCTCCACCTGCCTGTAGAGCCTCTCTCCTTAAACGGCCCCATTCCAGAGCGATAGCTAGCTCCCCCCAAGGTGTTTGTCTGGTCATCCATAGTGGTAGTCTTTAGCCCAGTAGACCTAGGCTATCTTAAAAGACACCCTATTCCATTTACAGTGCTCTACTATTGACTAGAGCCACATGAAGTGCACTGTATAGGGACTAGGGTGTCATTTGAGACGTAGCCTAGATGTCAGTGTGTAGGACGTGATCTTGAAGAACATCAACTCTGGAACTCTGTTAGAACCTCACCTCCGATTGAGGTGTGTTGTCCAAAGCCAATGAGCTTCGAGGACACTGCAGCAGACCCGGCCCCCCACTCCTCTTCATAGCCAATCAGGATTGCAGTGAGCCAATGGTATTGGTGGAAGCAGGATGAACCCACAGAAAGACATATTGACAGTATGGACCAAGGACACTGATGTCGGCCGTTGGAGCAGCTGTATCCTAGTTTACATTCTTCCCCGGTTTCCTTTCCTTCATTTTGAGACTGCGGTTCAGACTGAGGTGGGGAGTTCGGAATAGAGGGAGTAGGGAGTCACCTCTTTCCCTCCTCACTACCTATGATATCCAGACTCTAACATATCTAAGCCTCTCCCGGGCAAGCCGATTGCCCAACCTTCAGACAAAGACTTAATGGACATGTATGCATTGCCTCCAGTCACAATTTGTGGACTGAGTTTAAATTTTGATTTAGCAAGTTTTATGAAGAGAAAATGTCTTGCTAGTTTGTAGGGTTAACTTTTCAGTTGTCTTTATTTGTTTCACAGAAAAGCAACAAACAAAAAACAAGTATAAAAGGAGTAAATTAAATGTTGGTGGAGAAGTCCCCAAAAAAATCTTTGGATCGGGTCTTATAATTAACTTGAGATATTAGTTAGAATTTTAACACCAATGTTGTGATAGTTGCTAGCTTAGCATTCAAACACTACTTTTCTCTGGGACCTCTATTGATGGAAAGTGCAACCGGAAGACTATTGTGCCGCCTCCTGTTTGTATTGCTCGAGGTAAGAAATTGCCCCTGACAATTAGCCACAGATCTAGGATCATATTTTCCTAACCAAAACCAGCAGTTAGGGATGACTAATGAAATCTGATTTTATAATGTCACCTTGAGGGTAAGTCAAATCTTGTGCCTTACACTATGAGCCTACATGGTCAGCAGACATTGACGTGTCCAAGGAATATAGCTGTAAATGTATGTCGTCCAAGCACACACAAAGCAACTGAAGTGCTCCGCTGTCCCATAAATCTCAGGGCCAAGCCCCTCTGAGGCTTCAGGACAAACAATAATCCATGTTTTCAACTTACAGTAAGCAGAGCACTGACAACTTGAGGGCTGGAACCAATGCAACTTCCTCATGAAATAGTAGATAAGATGGTGGATATTTCACAGCCTTCCATCTCCAGCCCCTAGTTGTGCAGGCCTTTGTCCCAGCCCAGTACCTACCAACTAATCTTAATTGAATCAGATGGCAGGCTTTTGTTCCAGCCCAGCACAAGACAGCACTCCAGGACCGGCGTTAGAGACCCCTGCCCTCAGGCTGTAGTCAACACCAAGAAGACTGTTGACTGGAATGACAGTTTATTCACACAAACCCAGAAGTCCGAACAAAGAGGAAAGAATAATTAAATACACTGACAAACCCTTTAATTTACAAGTATCTACAAAAAGAAAAAGTTGTGTGGATACATTAGTCAGCACAGTACTACACGTTCCAGGTCATAGGAGTGGTTTGAGTTCTAGAACAACCCTTTTCCATCTGAGGTATTCACCCGCAGAGGGCTGGCGTGGGTGTAGTAGGCCTTGGTTCCAGCCAAGCTGTAACATACCTGATGGTAGAATCAGGTGTTTTTGCTTGGCTGGAACAAAAGCATGCACCTTTATGGATAAGGTTGGCCACCCCTGTATTAGTACATTAGTTAAACATTCATACAGCATTTCATTCATCTCAAGATCAGACTGCAAGCTGAGGATTTCAAGTCTAAAGAACTCCTTTCCTTGGTCTCCATCTGCACTGACATGACAGAACTGAGCTGAGGTGCACCTCATATGCTTCCTCCAGATAAGAGGAAGTCTGACTGTTGAGGTGCACCCAACTTCTCCATGATAAATATTGATTTATTACAATATACAAGTGCAGAATTTACAGCGGAATCATTTTTTTCTTTATCCCTTTGTCTCCCTCCGTGGTATCCAATTGTTTTAGTAGCTACTATCTTGTCTCATCGCTACAACTCCCGTACGGGCTCGGGAGAGACGAAGGTTGAAAGTCATGCGTCCTCCGATACACAACCCAACCAAGCCGCACTGCTTCTTAACACAGCGCGCATCCAACCCGGAAGCCAGCCACATCAATGTGTTGGAAGAAACACCGTGCCCCTGGCAACCTTGGTTGGCGCGCCCAGCCCGCCACAGGAGTCGCTGGTGCGCGATGAGACAAGGACATCCCTACCGGCCAAGCCCTCCCTAACCTGGACGACACTAGGCCAATTGTGCGTCGCCCCACAAACCTCCCGGTCGCGGCCGGTTACAACAGAGCCTGGGCGCAAACCCAGAGTCTGATGGCACAGCTGGCGCTGCCGGGAGGCTAGCAGAATCATTTCGGCAGCATAAGCAGGACATTTCCCCCCAATGCAATCCTCATAACCCATCATTTGTTTACTCATAGACCTCTATCCTTGTCCCTTCTCTTTAACATATGTAGTCAATTACACAGTACTTTTAATGGGCTGTTGATCCAGTTAAGTCCATAATGTACTAGAGTAGGGCTCACACATCCAGAACCTCTACATTATGGGTACCTTTGACCACTTGTCAGTCCTCTGTGTCCTTATTATTGGTTAGAGCATCGGAGTATGCAGGAGCTACGTCCCCTTCTCTGATCTGAAAGGACTGGATAATGTGTGACCCACTGAGCTAAAAACAACATCCACACAGGTGTCAAACTGATTTCATCCAACGTTCCCTCTCGACTCAGTCCTCACACGACAACAATGTAGTTAGTCAATGGCGAAATCGCTATCATCCGTTTGGTGGTTAGCCAGCTAGCTACTCTTCCAATGCTCACAGAGTAGGTAACAAAAGCCTAAACCTTTTATCTAGTCCTTTCAGATTCCCCAGTGGTCTCAAACATTGACACATCTCCCTCCCTCTGGTTCCTCTTGGTCAGTGGGTCTTGTTGGTCAATATTGCGGCTGTGTGGTTGAGTGTGGGAGTCGCTGTCTGGAAGAAATACATCTGAAAGATAGCATAGAGGGACAGGTATAAAGGGTTAGAAACTTAACGAAGAACTATGAGGTTTATAGCTAGCCATAGACTGAAGTAGGGTGTTGGAGATGAGACATGAAACATTTCCCCTGAGGCTCATACAGCTGAGACATTCCCATTTAGATTATGATTAGGGCCTGGTTCAAACATTTTTTGGATAAATGAAATGAGGACTACTTTCTATATTCATGTCAGACCATGATCACTGCCATTCAAAGTATTTGAACAGGGCCTAGGAGGATGGGGCTAGGTAACTATTACCCATAGCACTCTTATAGTGGGCTCTTACCTTGCAGCCAATTGATAGCAGTGCATGGAGAACGACGATTGTTGCCACGGTGGCAAAAGCAGTCACCTTGGTGTCATCGCGGACGACAGGCCAGAAGGTGAGCACCAGGACCGACCCAGAGATCACCATGGCGACCAGGATGAGGAGCCATCGGAGCCATTCGAATGGTAAGATCCACAACACCTGAGGGGGAGGTGATTGGTTTGTTACTTGAGAATAAAATGTTCGGATTGGGTCCCAATCAGATAGAAATATACTAAAGGATAGGGTCATATTCACTAGGCACAAAAATTAAAGAAAACCATGAAACTCTAAAGTAGGTACCATCTGAACTTAATTTTCCATTGCAAAACATTTAGATAGGGGATTAATGTTTTGCTAGCTGAATACAACCCAGACATTTACTAGTGTGTGTCTGCTGACTCACTGAGGTGGGGATGTAGATGAAGAGGGAGTAGCCGTAGACACACACTGTCTCCAGGAAGGAGTAACCACTCTGCTGCCTCTCCTCCCTCTGCCTCCAGGTCAGGAAACCCCATACACCCAGGGGCACCAGCCAGGCATACAGGAAGATCACTACTGCAGCTATTGTCACTGAGGGAGTGAGAAAAAGCAATCAACACTGCTATTGCATGTAATATTACATGGTCTTGAAAAAGGCCTCAGTGCTGAAACGTAAAGAGAAAAAACAGTCAACAATCCCCTTTATGTTTACATAGCAAATCTCACATGAAACCATTGATAAGGAGCCACGCTATAACCCCTAGGTACCATACCTCTGTGGAACTGGGGTCTGTAGTGGTAATGGGCGCTCCCCAGAGAGTTTGGGAAGGTGGACAGGTTTCCACTGATGGCCAGAGAGATCACCAGCGTCACGCAGATCCAGAAGGGACCTGGACATACGGGGAACCAGGAGGTAAGGTTAGTCTGGGTAGAGGTGGTTCACATTACAACCTAAGATATGCAGAGTTTGGCAAACTGTCTTCCTGTTTTACGGCAATAAAAGTTATCATTCTAAGGTCCATTCTAATTCAGATCTAACTATCTAGGAACAATTGCATCTAAGCTATAGCGGTGATTTGTGTCCCATTACCATACAAATCTGGACTCGGCTGGAGGGTGTGTTTGATGAAGTTCCGTCCTGGTAAAGGCATCACCGACCCCTTGACCCTGTCCAGCACCTGCATCCCATGACAGGACGTCAGTCAACCAATGGACATTGTACAGCAACTAACACCACTACATTTACGGTTTCTATATGGAAGATGTGAAACAGCAACATATAGGCCAGTCACATGAGTGCAGATTAAACTGTTATTTCAAGCCTATTGTACCTGCATTGTATCCACATTGAAGAACGACTGGTAGTACTCAAAGGTCCAGAAACCACTAGTTTGTTTCTCCCCTCTTAGGAGCTGTAAACAGTAATGTCAATCAGTTATCCCCATATTGCTTGGTTTTGGGCAGTTTGTGCAAACGTCATTACAAAGGCAAAATTTCAGATTATTAATGTAGCGATGTGATTGGACTCATTCATCGTCCTGACCTCTGAACTCTCCTCCTGTCCCTCATCATCGGACATGTCCAGTTTGATGTCCCCAGTGGCACCAGCCAGGGCCGTACTGCTGGAGCCAGACATACTGAGGGTGGAGGCCCCAGGGTCTGCTAACAATAGGTCAGTGGCCTCCTCAAACTCTAGAGGAGAGGAAGACAGGAGGTTAGTGAGGGAATGAGAGAGGAGGTGTGGGACAGTGGCAGTGAGAGATGTAGAGACAAGAAGAGAGGGGAAGAGAAGAGGTGAAAGGGGATAAACAGAGAGAGGAGGATGGGAGCCACTCCATGAGCCTCACCTTGGAACTTCAGATCATCTGGACTCGCCATGGTAACTTTGGAAAGATGACCACCTCATGCAAGACCTGGAAGGAGATGAGAAAATGTACTCTTAACTATTGAGTCTGACGTATGGCAACAGTCTGTTCTTCTCCCAGATAGGGTAGCCTGCTAGCTTTTGCTACATATGGACAAGATGTTCTCTTTGTTGGCTGCCTTCTAAAGCATACGTAACATGTGTAGGCATGCGACATCGAATATGCAGGTGCAATTTTTTAATCTGACAAATGACAGATTGTGTTGATCTGTTTGGCAGGCAAGCAGTCGTGTGTCATGTTTATGCCTATAGTTTACTGTAACTCTAGCTAGCTAGCTTCAGATTTATAGTCATACGTTGGTCGTCGTGATCCGAGATTTACCTGTTTGTCGCAGGAGGTTCTGTTGTATCCGCAATGCGAGCCAGTCAGCTATGTTAGCAGTGCTGACACGACCACCTCACTAGCCTGACAGCTGTCGAGCTAGCACTGTTGTCTCGCTTTATATCTCAATATCAACTCACCTAACAACAGCAGCACATAGTTAAATATTTTTTTTAAATGTGTACTGCGTTGGATGTCTGAATAAACTAGCTAGCTAATGGTGTTAATTTCAACTACGGTGCACTAAATTCTCATTATCACTCGCCTGTTCCACGTCACCTTATGTACACAACGGATCCTGTGTTGGCTCAAGACGGATCATCATGTTCACGTGACCAGGTACAGACGGGAGATAATGCGGTGCGCCAAATGTGAGTGTTTCCTTTGTAATATGGGTGTTATCCGAATGTAAAAATAAATAAAAAACATTTGTACTTACATTATATTTATTACTTTATAATAATATTACAGGGATTTAATGACATTATTTTTAAGCAGAACTAGATATTGGATATTAGTTTTTTTTACGGAAAAAAATAATAATAATACAACTTTTCACTGACATGCCATTTTGTCTCAATTATTTAAATTTGGAAATTAATGTATTTTCCGACCCGCTGTGTTTTTCCGGTCCGAGCCAGTCCGAATGTGAACTTCCGGGAACGATCGGCTTCTGTCTGACGGACATGGCTGCCTCGTGGGTGCTCAGGAGATGGTGCTCCACCTCTGTAGCAGAAGCAGGAGCAGCACCCGCCAATGGCACCCGATGGGAGAGGTTGAAAAATAGCAAATTGGGTAAGAAATCGATCTATCTCTTGGTTGCTGTGTTAGCCCACCACGCCTTTACGAACCTGAACGAACTCATGATCTTTCTTGCTTAACGGTCTTTCCAAAGTCATTCATGAGGTTATCAGATTATGTGACATTACCTTCAAACAAACTGTATCACGTTGTGGCTTTTACACAAGTTAGATTTGAAAATGTACTTCATACACGTCTATGTAAAGGTATTGTTAGCTGTTGATCCTTCACAGTTGCCCCTGCTTGCAATCACAGGGTGGAGGAAGGTACGTGACAGGTTATTGCTGTGACCTCTCTCTGAGACAATCCCTGTCAGTTTGGAGATGCAATGCAATACAATACAGTGTTGGCACACAAAACATTATAATTGTGTGCATGCCGCACTACCATGTCTAGGGATATGGTGTCAGTCTGTTTTGCCTTTGTTTTAGTAAACCATCTATCTTATCTCGTGTGAATGCTGTCTGTCTTTTTCTCACAATTCTCTCCCCTCTCAATCAGGTGTGTGGTTTAGCGGCATGTCCAGAGACTACAAGGAGGCGTGTCGTGAGATTGTGGTGGGCGCGTGGGAAAGGCCAATCAAAGCTTCCATCTACCTGAGCCTTCTGGGTGGAGCTGGCACCTGCATCTACACAAACCCCGACGACGCCTCCTTCGAGACCACCGTCCTGGATACAGCCAATCAGCTCGGGCTCCTGACGCCGTGGATACGCAGTGGAACATCGGATGGGCACGTGCAGAAGCTGGCGAAGCTTCGTAACGAGGGAAGGTTACGTCACCTCAGCCTTGGAATGGTTTCACTCACCTACTTCGCCGATTACAACCCGGATGCCAGTCTTTACGAGGCCCAGTGCTCCAACCTCTCTATCCCCTGGAGGGAGCTCCACACGCGGGTACTGGACGTTGGTTTCGCGGGTCGCTGGTGGATCCTGGACCATAAGATGAAGGACTATGATGTGAACGACGAAGAGTTCAAGCAGCTGCCGCCTGCTATGGCCGCCACAGTGCCCCCTGGTGTCCGGGGGGTGGAGAATAACGAGAGGCTGCACAAAGAGTCATGGATGCCTCTGAAGACGGAGGAGAATGAGGAGAAGGAAAAGGCATCGGCAGCCGTAGGGGAGGAGGGGGGCATTGTAGAACAGATAAAGATGGATAGTTTAGATCTTGTAGAAACAATAAAAATAAAGACAGGCATTGTAGCTCAACCACAGGAGATAGCTGACCAAGAACCACAGGAGCTACCTGACCCAGAACCACAGGGGCTACCTGACCCAGAACCACAGGAGCTGACGCTGACAGAGACGGAGACACAGGAGTAGCAGACACAAGCTCAAGCAAAGGCCTAATGGACTCACACATAATGAGATGGCTGAACAAGAATCTCTGAAAGGACATTTATTGGATGTTGACAAGATGGTATGTGTGTATAAGAGTACCTTCTGCACTGTTTAACGTGTTATATAGCGCCCAAGCCTATTAACACTGGACTAGCTACACATGACATGATGTTAAATAAATTACTGTTAACAGTTTACTAATGATACTTATTTGGTATATAGTGCTCCATACTGAGATATGATAATTGATGCCATGGTCAGCAACATGGGCTGAAGCTCATTAGCTAGAACTATAATTGTTAGGGGGCTGGCCCATGTGGGGGAAAATGTAGGAAAATGGCGAAGCACAGCTTCCAGGAAAACAGTTGCTTTCAAACTAGGGATTTCGTGGTTAATTGAGGTGAAACAGTAATTCTGCTCATAGATTATGCCTGAATGAACTACACATTGACACATCCAGCCCAAAGCGGGAGGTTTAAAAAATACTTAGAAGTCTCCAAAGTTCCGGAGCACATCTTTAACAATACAATAAACCTCCTCTAAATGGTCTGGATTTATTAATTATTGTCAAATTAAAGTATTATTGTAAGAATTAGAGTTTTGTGATGATCATTTACTCTGAATACCTCCCCATGATTTGATCTTAGACAAAGCAGAGGCACTATCCAGGGAAGAATATACCAAGATTTTACATTTAAGTGGAACATGTAGCAATTTTGGATTCCTCCAGTCCAGACTGTTTTTTAATACTTTCCTCCTCAGGACTAATATCACAGTAGCATTAATTCTCAGTGTGTGACTTCTTCCATAAGAAGTGAGTGTTTGTCTCCCTGAGGTAAGTCGATCAGTATTTTTTCCACCTCCTCTTCCTGGGATTATAGAAGCTGTGTATTGCTGTGCTGCCCTCCAGGCAGATAGAATGGGCATCCTTTCTTCCTAACCTCTGAGAGTAATTATTCCGTTAATCGTATTGCCTTTGACCAACCTCCCTTATCATTGTGGAGCTTAACTAATTTTGTGGGAAAATCCTCTCCAGATTAATCTCTCTCATACCCTTCTATCTCTCTTTCACTTCATCTCTCTTCTCTCTCTGTTCATGTCTGTTATTGATCCTGCTGTTGTCTTGACACATCCTGCTTTGGCTCCAGTTACTGATCGCCATCTGATCTTTAGGATAGGATCATTCATCGTGATCAGGGGCCATTCACACACGGACAGGGAGCTATTGAGGTCTGCAACACAAGTCAAGGTGAACTAATAGTCTCTCACACAAACTACTAGACTCTCAAACATGCTCAAACAGAACTAGACTCTCAAACATGCGCAAACAGAACTAGACTCTCAAACATGCGCAAACCGAACTAGACTCAAACGTACTCAAACATGTCTAGACATATATGCAGCCTACATCTCACTCAGCACATGCCAGATGTGCATGATATCTCTGAGCAGCTCAGCAACATTATTGTATCTGGATGATGGCTACTTGCAAATACTCAGAGAAACATACACACTAACAAAGGCAGCAGTTATCAGAGTACGAGTTTCAAAAGGTGACTGAGGGCCTGCCCTGAAGTTGGCCCCCTTTTGGATCTCGACCCTTGAGGTCCAGATTCTTTGTAACCCAACCCCAGGATGGAACCAAAGACTAACCTGAAACTGGCCTTATTTTGTATTTATTTAACTAGGCAAGTCTGTTAAGAACAAATTCTTATTTACAATGACGGCCTACCCCGGCCAAACCCAGATGACGCTGTGCCAATTGTGCGCCTCCCTATGGGACTCCCAGTCATGTCCGCATATGATCCAGCCTGGATTCAAACCTGGGACTGCAGTGACGCCTCTAGCACTGAGATGCAGTGCCTTAGACCACTGTGCCACTCCGGAGCCCAAAGGGGTCAAGAGGTGAAACAATTGTCATTTACAAACCACTGGTGAGGACGGTCCAATGTCACCTACGAGAGGCAGGTGTTCTGGATCAGAACTGCCTTAGTAGAAGGATTCATATTTTATGGTTCAAAACCCCTTGTCAAACCTAATGCTCATGAATAATACAAATTATTCAAACCAAACAGCCTTGTTTTTGGATGGATGCAGGTACTCATACACTGTTTATGTGTGTCAAGTCCACAGAACTAGAATGAGATTCTATTTCTATGGTCAAGTCAATATAGGCAGTGATAATACCAGTCTACAATCTCCTTTAAGACATAAATGGGTAAGAACATGAAATGTACTAAAACTGTTTTAATCAGTGTGGAATTCCTGTCATCCATCACCACTCTATTATCTTACATCCTTCCACCCAGCCGTCTCTCAATCCCCTTTCCCCTCCTCTCATCCTTCCACCCAGCCGTCTCTCAATCCCCTTTCCCCTCCTCTCATCCTTCCACCCAGCCGTCTCTCAATCCCCTTTCCCCTCCTCTCATCCTTCCACCCAGCCGTCTCTCAATCCCCTTTCCCCTCCTCTCATCCTTCCACCCAGCCGTCTCTCAATCCCCTTTCCCCTCCTCTCATCCTTCCACCCAGCCGTCTCTCAATCCCCTTTCCCCTCCTCTCATCCTTCCACCCAGCCGTCTCTCAATCCCCTTTCCCCTCCTCTCATCCTTCCACCCAGCCGTCTCTCAATCCCCTTTCCCCTCCTCTCATCCTTCCACCCAGCCGTCTCTCAATCCCCTTTCCCCTCCTCTCATCCTTCCACCCAGCCGTCTCTCAATCCCCTTTCCCCTCCTCTCATCCTTCCACCCAGCCGTCTCTCAATCCCCTTTCCCCTCCTCTCATCCATCCACCCAGCCGTCTCTCAATCCCCTTTCCCCTCCTCTCATCCTTCCACCCAGCCGTCTCTCAATCCCCTTTCCCCTCCTCTCATCCTTCCACCCAGCCGTCTCTCAATCCCCTTTCCCCTCCTCTCATCCTTCCACCCAGCCGTCTCTCAATCCCTTTCCCCTCCTCTCATCCTTCCACCCAGCCGTCTCTCAATCCCCTTTCCCCCTCCTCTCATCCTTCCACCCAGCCGTCTCTCAATCCCCTTTCCCCTCCTCTCATCCTTCCACCCAGCTGTCTCTCAATCCCCTTTCCCCTCCTTTCATCCTTCCACCCAGCTTCTTTTAGTCACATGTCTGTGGAACTTGTTCAGTTTATGTCTCCGTTGGTGAATCTGTTATGTTCATACAAATATTTACACATGTTAAGTTTGCTGAAAATAAATGCAGTTGACAGTGAGAGGACATTTCTTCAAATCAAATCAAAGTTTATTTGTCAAGTGCGCTGAATACAACAGGTGTAGACCTTACAGTGAAATGCTTACTTACAGGCTCTAACCAATAGTGCAAAATAGCTATTAGGTGAACAATAGGTAGGTAAAGAAATAAAACAACAGTAAAAAGACAGGCTATATGCAGTAGTGAGGCTATATACAGTAGTGAGGCTATATACAGTAGCGAGGCTATAACAGTAGCGAGGCTACATACAGACACCGGTTAGTCAGGCTGATTGAATTAGTATGTACATGTAGATATGGTTAAAGTGACAATTCATATATGATGAACATAGAGTAGCAGTAGCGTAAATGAGGGGTTTGTGGGTGGTGGGACACAATGCAGATAGCCCGGTTAGCCACTGTCTCGGAGCACTGGTTGGTCGGCCCCATTTAGGTAGTATGTACATGAATGTGTAGTTAAAGTGACTATTCATATATGATAAACAGAGTAGCAGCAGCGTAAAAAGAGGGGTGGGGGGGGGGCATACAATGCAAATAGTCCGGGTAGCCATTTGATTACCTGTTCAGGAGTCTTATGGCTTGGGGGTAAAAACTGTTGAGAAGCCTTTTTGTCCAAGACTTGGCACTCCGGTACCGCTTGCCATGCGGCAGTAGAGAGAACAGTCTATGGCTGGGGTCTTTAACAATTTTTAGGGCCTTCCTCTGACACCGCCTGGTGTAGAGGTCCTGGATGGCAGGCAGCTTAGCCCCAGGGATGTACTGCGCCGTACGCACCACCCTCTGTTAGTGCCTTGTGGCCGAGCAGTTGCCATACCAGGCAGTGATGCAACCAGTCAGGATGCTCTCGATGTTGCAGCTGTAGAACCTTTTGAGGATCTCAGGACCCATGCCAAATCTTTTTAGTTTCCTGAGGGGGAATAGGCTTTGTCGTGCCCTATTCATGTCTGTCTTGGTGTGTTTGGACCATTCTAGTTTGTTGTTGATGTGGACACCAAGGAACTTGAAGCTCTCAACCTGTCCACTACAGCCCCGTTGATGAGAATTGGGGCATGCTCGGTCCTCCTTTTCCTGTAGTCCACAATAATCTCCTTAGTCTTGGTTACATTGAGGGATAGGTTGTTATTCTGGCACCACCCGACCAGGTCTCTGACCTCCTCCCTATAGGCTGTCTCGTCGTTGTCTGTGATCAGGCCTACCACTGTTGTGTGGTCTGCTAACTTAATGATGGTGTTGGAGTTGTGCCTGGCCATGCAGTCATGAGTGAACAGGGAGTACAGGAGTGGACTGAGCACACACCCCTGGGGAGCTCCAGTGTTGAGGATCAGCGTGGCAGATGTGTTGCTACCTACCCTCACCACCTGGGGGCGGCCCGTCAGGAAGTCCAGGATCCAGTTGCAGAGGGAGGTGTTTAGTCCCAGGATCCTTAACTTAGTGATGAGCTTTGAGGGTACTATGGTGTTGAACGCTGAGCTGGAGTCAATGAATAGCATTCTCAATTAAGTGTTCCTTTTGTCCAGGTGGGAATGGGCAGTGTGAAGTGCAATAGAGATTGCATCATCTGTGGATCTGTTTGGGCGGTATGCAAATTGGAGTGGGTCTAGGGTTTCTGGGATAATGGTGTTGATGTGAGCCATTACCAACCTTTCAAATCCCTTCATGGCTACGGACGTGAGTGCTACGGATCTGTAGTCATTTAGGCAGGTTACCTTTGTGTTCTTGGGCACAGGGACTATGGTGGTCTGCTTGAAACATGTTGGTATTATAGATTTAATCAGGGACATGTTGAAAATGTCAGTGAAGACACCTGCCAGTTGGTCAGCACATGCCCGGAGCACATGTCCTGGTAATCCGTCTGGCCCCGGAGCCTTGTGTATGTTGACCTGTTTCAAGGTCTTACTCACGTCGGCTACGGAGAGCGTGATCACACAGTCGCCTGGAACAGCTGATGCTCTCATGCAGGCCTCAATGTTGCTTGCCTCAAAGCTAGCATAGAAGTTGCTGAGTTTAAAATTGTGTTAACCCCTCTACCACCCCCTTCAGAGGACAAATGTCTTTGTTTTTTTTACAGGTTTTTGGCTACATATACATACATATTACATACATGGTACTTTTATATCACATAACAATCACATAACAATATTTCCCTAACCAAACATAAGCTTTTTAATCCCAACCCTCAGCCACTCTCAGCCCATCCCACCTATCACCATAGACCACCCTCGTTTTGTTTTCATGTGCCAAATATTTTTCAATTGTGCTGTGATGTTTTACAAAATGTTTGAACCTTTCTAATCATATTTTATCCACAGGTTGTGAGCTTAAGATGAAAACCTTTCCTATGAGTATTATTATATTATTAATTGGCTGACTATGGCTCTCCAAATCGCCCAACGTTGCTATTTGTACGGTTAATTTTAATTGCATGTTGTGATTTTTTTTTAACCATTCTTGAACCTGTGACCAGAAACAAGCTACATAGGATCAATACCAGAATAAATGAACTATTGATTCTGTCTCTTCGCAGAAAAATCTACAGAGCTGAGATTGTTGTATGCCCCATATATATAGCAATCTATTGGTGGCAATAATTGTATATAATAATTTAAATTGAAAAACTAAGTGTTGAATCAAGAGTAGATTTTGTACCAGTTCATAAACCATATGCCATGGAATTGGTACAAAAGTTCCTCCTATTTATGTTGCACCCTGTATGGCGCAACTGTCAACATTTTTATCCTCAGATGAAACTGGTATAGTATTCTATTTATGCCAGTTCCTTTCAGCCAATTTGTATCTTTAATATATGGCAGGCAAACAAGTTCCCTACCTTCTCCGTTTTCCACTTGCCTCCTCCAGTTTTGTGGTAGTGCTGAAATCAATTGGTTGTAAATTTGGATTGAGCAGATATGCAGTTATTGAAAATATATGGGAGTATGTGACAACTCTTCCGTTTCTATTCATAACATTAACAAATATAATACCATATTTAAACATTTTTTTCCATAACAAACATTTTTTTATTCATCAGTATATTTGAATTTAATCATGACATTTGTTGTAATATTTGTTCTATCTTTTCTGGAGGATAAAACTGAAATTGTATGGCTTGTTTAAGAAAGGGCCATACTTTAAACAACATTTCATTTTCAATTAGTAGGAAATGAGAAGTTGTAATCTGTATAAAGGCAAAAAGGCCATTTTTGAACAATAATAATTTACTGGAAAACCATTTTGGGTTTGTCATATTAATTTTAATTCATAACATATCATACAAATTGTCATTTGTAACATATCATACAAAATGGATGATGGACATTCACAAATGAATACATACTGTACCTGTCACATTGGCATAAATGATTCGGGAGACAGACACAGGAACGCGTAATAAGGTTTTTTATTAAGCCCCAAATTATGGCGTGCCGTGTAAAGGCACGGGGACGAAGACCAAACAAACACGTAACAAAAACACAGGGTAGAAACCCAAACAAAAGAGTAAGGAGTACCTCTAATAAATAACACACGCGCACAATAATTAACACACTGGACAAGACCCGTAATCATCTGCACAATCCACAATGGCATGAAGGCCAAAACACACAGCACAGGTACTCACACGCACCAACGGACATAGTAACAATAATCGACAGCCCAATGGGAACCAAAGGGCACACATATACAAGTACTAATCAGTGGGAATAGGGGACAGGTGTGTGTAATGAACGTTCCGGAGGGATCTGTGACAATACCAAACATAACGTATCATACTAATTTCAGTGTCCCGGATTTTCATTTACTATGTTACGCCGACCCCTCAGTCCAAGTTGCAGGTCAATTGGATTAGGACAGGACCAGGCGTACAGGATATTCAGCCTCATGTTCTATACATGGATCGGGAGAGGATGACCATGATGTCATAGACTAAAGCGATGTTCCTCTGCTGCTCTTTTGGTTTGCCAGATTGTTATCTTATACAGATTTAGTGAACTCTCAAGTGTTTGTTGCAATGTAAGTGGTCCACAAAGAAGGAATAGCAATATCATGTCCGGTCCCGCATGGCCCAAGGTTGAGAGACACTGGAACAAGGAAAAGCTCTTATCCAGTTCCACTCACCAGTACAGGAATAGTCTCTGGAGAATGTTGGCATTGTTGTCCCATATCTTTTTCACATAATTCTTTAGGTGATTGTCTGGCCACCATGTTGGCCTCAAAGACCACAGCAGCACCAACCCCATACACACTAACTAATCAATATGTAACTAAGGAAGGAGAGCGGATGATGGAGAGAGGGGTAGAGAGCAGGAGGAAGAGTAGAGGAACAATGATATTGGAGGAAAGGTTTATCAATAACGCAGGGGAATTGTTCGGTTTTTAGGTTTATCCCACAAACAGCACACTTATTTTTTATTTGTGTTCGGCTTTGGTTAGTTTTATTTCATGCAAATTACATTCATAAAATTTGAACCAATGCATCCATCCAAACTCTATGGAAGATACAAAACACAAGTAACAGTATTTTTTGTTTCACTTGCCATTTTTTGGCACATGGCTAAATTTAGATTTGTTTTAGTTTCTTTATCAAAGTAGTGCGACTACAAAAGGAAACATCATAGCTCCAAATATCTCCCAATAAATAATGACATGCCTGTGAGTCTATAGTCTTTCAGTTACAAAAGACTTGGAATCTAGCAGCATTTACATGATAGTATTATACAAAGGGGGTTAATAAATACAGTGTGTGTGTGTGTGTGTGTGTGTGTGTGTGTGTGTGTGTGCAAGAGAAAGAAAGAAAGAATAAAGATAGAGGAATGACAGGGATTAAGGGTGGCATGTGTATAAATATAAATGGAGTGTGAACATTTTTGAAGGTGGGAGAGAGAGTATGCAAGCACACACGAGAGGGAGAGAGAGACAGGGTGGAGGAGGGGCAGAGAGGGGGGATAGGGAGAAGCAGAGCGTGCACAATATTCATTCAAACTGACACAGGCTGCATGTCCTGGTTTGCACTTCCCTCTCTCTCTCTCTCTCACACTCACACACACACACACACACACAGGCACAGAAACACCAGACAGTCTGCAGTTAAGTTTACAGCAGCAGGAAGAAGACATTGGAGAGGTGAAGAAGGAGAGAGAAAGAGAGTGATAGACCGGGGAAGGGAAGGAAGAAAATACAAAACAGGGAGAGGCACTGGGGGGGGTGGGGGGGGTGAAGGAGACGGATGAGTGAGACAGAGAGAGAGAAAGAGAGGGCAGAGTTTGCAAACGGGGAGAATAGAGGATGTAAAGGAGAGGGGGTAAAGGAAGGGATAGACAGAGATAGAGGAATGCGGGGCGAGGGAGAGAAACGGGGCTTGGCGTACGGAGGGGGCAGAGAGGAGGAGAGAGAGACAGAGTGTCTGGCTGTATGTGTCGGGGCTGGACACAGGAGGACAGAGGGTAAGTGCATTCTACCTGCAATCTATCTCAAATCATTACAGTCATTTACTATTTTTTATATCCTGCTTGTAATGTTGTATATAAAGTATATCTTCATGTTGTAAGGAAGGACACATCACTTTCATAGATCTGGATATAACATCTGAGTGCATTGTCATCCTATGGAAGAGTTTCTTACAACCAGACATACATATGATGTGACAAATGTGTCAAGGGCTGTTTGTGTGCTTGGACATGAATGCATGATGCAGCTACTGGGGGCTATTTAACGGAGGCTTGCATGGCTAGTGTTTTAATATGCATCTATGTAGTGATGCACGGAGAACATTTTCACAATAGTATGAGTTCCAGCGAGTGAATTTATTTGTGGTGAGTGATTTCCATTCACACCTCAGAGTGTTATATGATAGTATGACAGTAGTGACAGTGCATGTTGTCGTCTTACCCATGTCGGTTTGATAGTACTAATTGAATCCATGCCACGGAATGTGTGTCTCTTTTAGAGCGTTAGGCATAATACATTAACGTGTGTGTTGTGAGGGTTATTGATGAAGATGTCAGAGGTCATGGGAATGGTGATGGACCTTCCCCCTCGTCTGGGTGACTGAGTCTGTGTCTACCTGCCCCAGACTGGATCAATACTTTAATGCAATTGCCATTCACTTCAATTGGGACTGGTGCACGCACGCACGCACGCACACACGCACGCACGCACGCACGCACGCACGCACACACACTAACAAAAGTAAACGCAGACTTAGTGACTGTGTTGAAAATGACTATACAAGTATGTAACACACAGAACCTTCATGTGAAACACAGACACACACCCACACAGTTCACAGTAATGGCGGTGGCTCCCTTGAACTCATTCACCATAGGGTCATGGGTTCAAGTCCCAGGTGGGAGGAGAAGTGGGGACGGGGGTTGGTCATGACCCTATCCTTCCTCTCAGACCCTCCCCCACTCTTCCTCACTTCACACTCCAGCCACCACAATGCTGAGACCTAGACCATCATCAAGGGCTGTAATCTGTCTTCTCATTCACATATACACACACACACACACACACACACACACACACACACACACACACACCAATTCACTGACCCTGACATAGCAGTTCAGCAACATCAGACAGAGACCGAGTAAAACCCTGGCTTCCCCTTTGCTCTGTGTGTGTGTGTGGACTTGTGCGTACATAAGTGTTTGCGTGTGAGGGTGTGTGAGGGTCAATGCTAAATGTTTATTTTGGTTGTTGTTAGCAGAGAGTTGTGCTAACAGTGGAGTGTTAAGTGTCCCCACTCCATCACTGTCTGTGTGGGTGCAATTAGCATGCTCTCTCTGTCTGCAATTTGTGTGGTTTGGTTTTCCTATCCTTGTGGGGACCAGAAGTCTGGGACCAGAAGCCTTCACAAGGATAGTTAAACAAGTACAATTCAGACATTTGGCCAGTCCCCGCAAGAAAAATGCTTTTTTAGGCTTAGGAGTTAGGTTTAGGGTTAAGGTTAAGATTAGGGCTAGAAATAAGGGTTAGGGGTTAGGTCTCGAGTTAGGGATTAGGGAAAATAGGGTTTTGAATGGGAATCAATTGTTTGGTCCCCACAAGGATAGTACAATAAATGTGTGTGTTAGACAAGTGGCTAAAACATTTTACGTCCAGCCCTGTATATATGTAGCCTATCAATATATGCATGTGTGTTTGTTTATGTGTGCAAATATATAAATAGCCTAGATGTTTTGGATATATGTATATGTTTATGTCCGTGGGTAATTATACATGTATAACGTGGGTTTTAATAAGTGTGTAGGATACAGCTGTGTGTGTAAGTGGGGGTGTGCATGGGTGTTAGTATCTATTTAGATGTTTGTTGCTGGCGGTATGTCCATGTGATCTTGTTATGTGAGCAGCCAGCCCAGCCCCATGCAGGAGGAGTGCGGGAGCAGACAGACAAACACACGCATGGCCAAACCAGACAGACACACACAACCTCTCTTTCATAGGAAATGAGACCAGGTGACCTCTGACCATTCAGCCTGTCTGGAAACGCCAAGCCTGGAATCGATCAACACCCCCCTGCCCAGACAGCCTCCCTCACGCTTTTTCCCTCCCTCCCTACCTCTACTCCTTCCAACCATTCCTCCTCTCCTTCTCCCCCACTTTCTCTCTACCCAGTGACCCCCCTCACCCTTAACTCGCTCTCCCCTCCCCCACAATCAGATGATCAACCCCACAGTGGCTATGCTATACCTCACTCAGCAGCACAGCAACCTCCAAACACTGAAAAAGACCTACCGCTCCCTCTCTCTTCTTCTCCTCCTCTTGCTGGGTCTGAACCTCTGACCAAACACTGCACAGGACCCTGCTATGTTCCCAAAACATAAGGTAAGAGGAGGCAAGTCTTTCTTTTTTGACCTTTATCTAACTAGGCAAGTCAGTTAAGAACAAATTCTTATTTACAATGACGGCCTACACCGGCCAAACCCGGACAATTGTGCGCCGCCCTACGGGACTCCCAATCACGGGCCGGCTGTGATACAGCCTGGATTCGAACCAGGATGTCTGTAGTGACGCCTCAAGCACTGAGATGCAGTGCCTTAGACCGCTGCACCACTCGGGAGCATGTGTGTGAAATAGATGGCAATTTATGAGTTGTCATCTATACATGTCATTCTATATGCAAGTTAGATTTGGGATTTCCCACTGTACTTTGTTCAGTCAAATGTATTTTATAAAGCCATTTTTATATCCGCAGTTGTCACAAAGTGCTATACAGATACCCATCCTAAATCCCCCAAAGAGCAAGCAATGTTTTTGATCACTGCTTATGTGTACAGGTGTATGTAATCCGGATTGTGTGTTATGTTACATTCTATATTGGGGTTTTATGTGTACAGGTGTATGTAATCCGGATTGTGTGTTATGTTACATTCTATATTGGGGTTTTATGTGTACAGGTGTATATAATCCGGATTGTGTGTTATGTTACATTCTATATTGGGGTTTTATGTGTACAGGTGTATGTAATCCGGATTGTGTGTTATGTTACATTCTATATTGGGGTTTTATGTGTACAGGTGTATGTAATCCAGATTGTGTGTTATGATGTGTGTTATGTTACATTCTATATTGGGGACTTTTTAAACATTTATTTTTTCCATATTTACTAAGAAGCACCATGTTACTGGTTTGCACCTATTACACACAGTAAAACATAGTAAAACAGGTTATGACACAGTAGGCTGTAGGCAGGTCTGGTAGTCAGTCTGTCTATAGCATTCATGTCCCAGTGAACATTCAACGCTGTCGGTGAGTTTGTGACTTAGAGAAACCATCACGTGTTGAGTGTACCCTGCCTCCTGAGTTCACATCTTTACACACACACACACACACACACACACACACACACACACACACACACACACACACACACACTGCACTAAAACACACACACACCTCATCTGGATTAGAGTACACACTGTAGCCCTTACCAAGATGGCTGCCAACGAGGTCCTTCAGGGAGCAGTGATGTTACTATGAAAAGGCCTTATCTCTTCACCCACTATGATGTCATAAGGAAAAGGCCCTATCTCTTCACCCACTATGATGTCATAAGGAAAAGGCTCTATCTCTTCACCCACTATGATGTCATAAGGAAAAGGCCCTATCTCTTCACCCACTAAGATGTCATAAGGAAAAGACGCTATCTCTTCACCCACTATGATGTCGTAAGGAAAAGACGCTATCTCTTCACCAACTCTCACAGAGCAGGGTCCCGGTTCACATTCATCGCTGTCGGTGGGTTTCAATGCTTTGACTCGCCCGATGATGAATGACAACTGTGGCCAAGCCTGACCTAATTTCCCCCCGATGAAACATCCTTCATGTCTGCTGTCTGGATCTATCTGTCTGTCTTCCTGTCTGAAGGGAATAGTTATTACCTGTATAAAAATTGTGATTTTGTCAAAGAGGTGAGATTTACTTTTCAATAAACACCCTAAAATGTATAACCTGAGAATTCTCATGTTGTATTTTATGAAATGTCATGATTTCACAGTATTCACACACAAAAAAGGCTGGGTAAGGACATCAATGCAACACCTGTTTTTTCATATGATGGTTACTCATAATTCATCCATGGAGTTTAAGTGAAGAGTCATTTTTACAGTACAGCCCTGTAAAACAAATAGAGATAAAGAGAAAAAGAGATAAGAAGTTGACATAAAAAGGGTAGATAAAGAAAGGGAGAGTCTCCCTCAAATGAGATAAGAAGGAGAGAGGAGAATGAATGAGATTAGAGATGACAGAAAGAGGAGGAGCCATGTTTTTTCCTCCAGACAGCTCCAGTATATATACACTATATACACACTCACTCAAACACACAACACTGTCACTCTTACAACAAAAAACACACATTCACATACACTACACATCCACATAAACACATAACATACATAAGCATACCGATGCCACATAAACATACAGTACACACACACACACACACACACACACACACACACACACACACACACACACACACACACACACACACACACACACAGGTTTACACTCACATGCTGCTGCTACTCTGTTCTTTTCCATATTCTTATTATTATCTATCCTGATGCCTAGTCACTTTACCCTGCCTTCATGTACATATCTACGTCAAATACCTTGTTCCTCTGCACAGTGATATGGTACTGGTACTCCTTGAATATAGCTTCATTCTTTGTATTTTATTCCTCTTGTGCTAATATTTTTAGAAAATTGGATTGATTGATTGTCTAAATGGCCTCCAGACAGCTCCAGTATGACTGTATGGCCTCCAGGCAGCTCCAGTATGACTGTATGGCCTCCAGACAGCTCCAATATGACTGTATGGCCTCCAGACAGCTCCAGTATGACTGCATGGCCTCCAGACAGCTCCAATATGACTGCATGGACTCCAGACAGCTCCACTATGACTGCATGGCCTCCAGACAGCTCCAGTATGACTGTATGGACTCCAGACAGCTCCAGTATGACTGCATGGCCTCCAGGCAGCTCCAATATGACTGTATGGACTCCAGGCAGCTCCAGTATAACTGCATGGCCTCCAGGCAACTCCAGTATGACATGCTAAGCACTTGTTGGCTGCTTTTCCTTCACTTCTGCGGTCCAAATCATCCCAAACCATCTCAATTGGGTTGAGGTTGGATGATTGTGGAGGACAGGTCATCTGATGCAGCACTCTATCACTCTCCTTCTTGGTCAAATAGCCCTTACAAAGCCTGGAGGTGTGTTGGGTCATTGTCCTGTTGAAAAACAAATGATAGTCCCACTAATTGCATGCCAGATGGGATGGCGTATTGCTGCAGAATGCTGTGGTAGCCATGCTGGTTAAGTGTGCCATGAATTCAAAATAAATAAATCACTGACAGTGTCACCAGCAAAGCACCCCACACCATCACACCTCCTCTTCTATGCTTCACGGTGGGAACCACACATGCGGAGATCATCTGTTCTCCTATTCTGCATCTCTCAAAGACATGGAACCAAAAATCTCAAATTTGGACTCAACAGACCATAGGACAGATTTCCACCAGTCCAATGTCCATTGACCGTGTTTCTTGGCCCAAGCAAGTCTCTTCTTATTATTGGAGTCCTCTAGTAGTGTTTATTTTGCAGCAATTCGACCATGAAAGCCTGATTTTGTTACGTGTTTGTTTGGTCTTTGTCCTCGTGCCTTTACATGGCACGCTGTAATTTGGGGTAAAGAAATAATAAAAACTATTACACATTCCTGCGCCCGATCCTTCACACAACGTGACTCTTTTTGTCTTTAAGTAATGATGGACTTTCTTTTCTCTTTGCTTATTTGAGCTGTTCTTGCCACAATATGGACTTGGTCTTTTACCAAATAGGGCTATCTTCTGTATACCACCTCTACGTTGTGACAACACAACTGATTGGGTCAAACGAATTAAGAAAGAAAGACATTCGACAAAATAACTTATGACAAAGCACACCTGTCAATTGAAATGCATTCCAGGTGACTACCTCATGACGCTGGTTGAGCGACTGCCAGAGTGTGCAAATCAAAATCAAATCAAATCTTATTAGTCACATGCGCATACAACAGGTGAAGACTTTACAGTGAAATGCTTACTTACGAGCCCCTAATCAACAATGCAGTTTTAAAAAAGAATACGGAAAAGAATAAGAGATAAAAGGAACAAGTAATTAAAGAGCAGCAGTAAATTAACAATAGAGAGACTATATACAGGGGGGTACCAATACAGAGCCAATGAATAGACTGACGAGTTTCAGAAGAAAGATCTTTGTTTCTGGCCATTTTGAGCCTGTAATTGAACCCTTTGTTGCTCCAGATACTCAACTAGTCTAAAGAAGGCCAGTTTTATTGCTTCTTTAATCAAAACAACAGTTTTCAGCTGTGCTAACATAACTGCAAAAGGGTTTTCTAATGATCAATTAGCCTTTTACAATGATAAACTTGGGTTAGCTAACACAACGGGTCATTGGAACACAGGAGTGATGGTTGCTGAAAATGGGCCTCTGTACGCCTATGTAGATATTCCATTAAAAATCTGCCGTTTCCAGCTACAATAGTCATTTACAACATTAACAATGTCTACACTGTATTTCTGATCAATTTGATGTTGTTTTAATGGACAAAAAATGTGCTTTTCTTTAAAAAACAAGGACATTTCTAAGTGACCCCAAACTTCTGAACGGTAGTGTATATTGTACACAATAAAGAAAATAAATTACGGGTCAACAGCTGAATATTGCTCCCAGTGTTGATCAAAGCTCAGAACGCTTATATTCTTGATCTGAGTTCTAATCGCGCCTGCCTCTTTGCGAACAAGTGGAGTAATGAACAGTGATTTGTTCGCTATGTTCACCTGCATTCCCCGGATTTGCCTCCTGGATTTTCCTTTATAACAGCGCATTCCCACTCTTTCAAACGGCCAGCTCCGCCCTCTCACAGCACAGGCCAAGGTCCTGAGACATAAAACAAACTACCCTAGCTCGCAGGCAGCTCAAGTAGGTGAATAGAGACACTGCGGATGTGAGATGCTGGTCAAAAGGCAATTTTTAAAAACGTCTCCCGACGTACTACAGACATCCCCCAAACAAACAAAAACCGACTCTCGGAGAATGACTGAACAAATAGTAGTTTATAGATATGTCAGTCGGTCAGGTGACTAGCTGCCGGTAGAGACTTCTATTGCAGTAACATTGAAGGGCTCTGGCTAGTATTACTTAGCCAGCTCGAAGAATGAAGTATGAAGCTAACGTTAAACGGAGTCTACCTCAGCAGGAGCAAAAAATATGCTACTAGGTCCTCATAATAACCTTACTTTACAAAGAGTAGGATACTGAGACAGACAATGATGCGGTGCTGAGTGGTGAGGCTGAGCCAGGCTGCAATGCATGCAGGAGGAAGCACAGGAGACACAGAGAGAGGAAGGAAGCAGTAAGAGAGGTTGGTACAGTGGTTCCCAAACTAACAGTGGTTCCTAAACTAAACCCTGCTTATGGCCCTGAATAGGATGTCAAATGTAGTGCACTAGTACAGGTAAATGGCTGTCATCTCTGAGGCATCACCTATCAAAAGCTATACCACAAAACCCTGAGCTGTGGTGGTAAGTGGTGGGGGTGACAGTACTTCAGGTCCCAGGGTAGGTTGATGTAACTGTGGTAATGTCCCTTAAAATAGCTGTCATCTGCTTCGGTTACTCCATAGAAGCCTCTCCAAGCCAATGAAACAACAGAGGCAAACAGCCCCACCAATCAGAGACACACTTGAGGGGGCTTTGGGTTCTATATGAGCTTCTCCTTCAAACCATAAGCAAAATAAGGAGGGGCGGCGCCTGAGGAGGCTGCAGTGAATGAAGTAACCTGGTCCAGGGCGTATCTCAATAGAATAGTCTGACGTGGCTTACTCTCCTTGTTCCCTCTCCTTAATCTGAACTGATCTAAAAGGAGAAGACATCTGAAAACATTATGGTTTAAGCCCACACAACGGACCTTCTCCTTACAAGGTCAATGCATACAAAAGGAGAGAGAGCAACTTCGGACTATTGGCAAACACAGCATTTCCTGCAAAGCTGACTGCCTCCACACGCAGTCTAGTCCTCTTTGACCCCCATGACCTATGACCCCTGATCATTATCTGAAGCATCTTCTGCCACGGTGGCTCAGGAGCAATTAGTGGAGCTGCAGTGATCATACATAACACTATAACTGACTTGGATTGGATCTGTACAGCCCTAAGAGAGAGAGAGAGAAATGTTATGCCAAGGATTGGATTGAGAGAGCGAGAGAGAGACAGAGAGAGACAGAGAGAGAGAAATGTCATGCTAAGGATTGGATTGAGAGAAAGAGGCCCCAGACTCCACTGATAAGCAGACACGCTAGCTAATGTGAAAACAGCAGGTCTGTGCCTGTGTGTGTGTCTCTTTACAGTCCCTGCTGTTCAATAAGGTGTATTTTTATCTGTTTTTTAAATCTGATTCTACTGCATCAGTTACCTGATGTGGAATAGAGTTCCATGTAGCCATGACTCTATGTAGTACTGTGCGCCTCCCATAGTCTATTCTTGACTTGGGGATTGTGAAGAAACCGCTGGTGGCATGTCTTATGAGGTAAGCCTGGATGTCCGCGCTGTGTGCTAGTAGTTTAAACAGACGCCCGTTTGCATTCAGCATGTCAACACTTCTTACAAAAACAAGTAGTGATGAAGTCAATCTCTCCTCCACTTCGAGCCATGAGAGACTTACATGCATGTTATTAATGTTGGCTCTCCGTATACATTTAAGAGCCAGCCATGCTGGCGTTCTGAGCCAATGTTCCTTAGTCCCTCTTTGTGGCACCTGACTACACGACTGGACAGTAGTCCAGGTGTGACAAAACTAGGGCCTGTAGGACCTGCCTTGTTGACAATGTTGTTAAGAAGGCAGAGCAGCGCTTTATTATGGACAGACTTCTCCCCATCTTAGCTACTCTTGCATTAACATGTTTTGACCATGACAGTTTACAATCCAGGGTTACTCCAAGCAGTTGTAACCTCAATTTGCTCAATTTGCTCAATTTCCACATTATTCATTACAAGATTGAGGTTAGTTGAGGTTTAGGGTTTAATTAATTATTTGACCCAAACACAATGCTTTTAGATTTTGAAATATTTAGGACTAACTTATTTCTTGCCAACCATTCTGAAACTGACTGCAGATCTTTGTTAAGTACTGAAGTAATTTCACTTGATCTAGTAGCTGACGTGTGAAGTGTTGAGTCATCCACATACATAGAAAAAAAAAGTAAGGGACCTACACAGCTGCCCTGGGGAATTCCTGATTCTACCTGGATTATGCTGGAGAGGCTTCCATTAAAGAACACCCTCTGTGTTCTGTTAGACAGGTAACTCTTTATCAACCATATAACTGTAGCAGACTATGATCGATAATGTCAAAAGCCACACTGAATACTAACAAACATTATCATCAATTTCTCTCCGCTAATCATCAGTAATTTGTGTAAGTGCCGTGCATGTTGAATGTCCTTCCCTATAAGCGTGCTGAAAGTCTGTTGTCAATTTGTTTACTGTAAAATAGCATTGCATCTGGTCAAACAATTTTTTCACAAAGTTAACTAAGCGTTGGTAACAGGCTGATTGGCCTGCTATTTGAGCCAGTAAAGGGGACTTTACTATTCATGGATAGCGGAATGACTTTTGTTTCTGTCACGCCCTGGTCGAAGTATTTTGTGTTTATCTTCATGTATTGGGTCAGGCCAGGGTGTGGCATGGGGTTTTTGTATTGTGGTGTGTTTTGTCTTGGGGTTTTGGTGTTGGTATTGGGATTGTAACTTAGTGGGGTATCTAGCAAAGTCTATGGCTGCCTGGAGTGGTTCTCAATCAGAGGCAGGTGTTTATCGTTGTCTCTGATTGGGAACCATATTTAGGCAGCCATATTCTTTGAGTTTGTCGTGGGTGATTGTCCTTAGTGTCTTCGTTCCTGTCGCTGTGTTAGTTGACACAAGTATAGGCTGTTTCGGTTTTCGTTATGTTTATTTGTTTTGTAGTGTTTGTATTGATTCGTGTTTAAGTTTTGTTGATTAAACATGGATCGCAATCTACACGCTGCATTTTGGTCCGATCCTTGTTCCACCTCTTCGTCAGAGGAGGAGATAGAAGAGAACCGTTACAGAATCACCGACCGCAACGGGACCAAGCGGCGTGTCAACAGGCAGGAGCCACAGGAGAAGCAACAAAGGCAGCAACAGCGGCGCAATGAGGATTGGACATGGGACGATATATTGGATGGCAAGGGTTGCTATACATGGGAGGAGATCCTGGTGGGAAGGGATCGCCTTCCATGGGAACAGGTGGAGGCAGCGAGGAGAGCAGAGGCAGCCGGAGAGAGGAGCCGGCGATATGAGGGAACACGGTTGGCAAGGAAGCCCGAGAGTCAGCCCCAAAAATTTATTGGGGGGGGGGGCTCACAGGGAGTAGGGCTACGCCAGGTAGGAGACCTGCGCAAACTCCCTGTGCTTACCGGGGGGCTAGAGAGACCAGGCAGGCACCGTGTTATGCAGTGGTGCGCACGGTGTCCCCAGTGCGGGTGCATAGCCCGGTGCGGTATATTCCAGCTCCGCGTATCGGCCGGGCTAGATTGAGCGTCGAGCCAAATGCCATGAAGCCGGCTCTACGCATCTGGTCCCCAGTGCGTCTCCTTGGGCCGGCTTACATGGCACCAGCCTTGCGCTCGGTGTCTCCGGTTCGCCTGCATAGCCCAGTGCGGGCTATTCCACCTCGCCGCACTGGCAGGGCGACCGAGAGCATTCAACCGGGTAAGGTTGGGCAGGCTCGGTGCTCAAGAGCTCCAGTGCGCCTGCACGGTCCGGTCTATCCAGTACCACCTCCACACCCCAGCCCTCCGGTAGCAGCTCCCCGCACCAGGCTTCCTGTGCGTGTTCTCGGTCCAGTACCGCCAGCACCACGCATCAGGCCTACAGTGCGCCTCGCCTCTCCAGTGCTGCCAGAGCCTTCCTCCTCTCCTGCGCTGCCGCTGTCAGAGGAGGAGATAGAAGAGAACCTTTACAGTTTCCCTTTAGGCCTGAGGGCATACGCTTTCTTGTAGGCTTAGATTGAAGATATGGCAAATAGAAGTGGCAATATCGTCCGCAATTATCCTCAGTAATTTTCCATCCAAGTTGTCAGACCCAGGTGGCTTTTCATTGTTGATGGACAACTAAAATTGTTTTACCTCTTCCACACTCACTTTTCGAGTGAATTAAAAATGACAATGCTTGTCTTCCATAATTTGCTCAGTTATACTTGGATGTGTAGCGTCGGCATTTGTTGCTCACATGTCATGTCTAAGTTAGCAAATTTTGCCAATGAAAAATCATTAAGGTAGTTGGCAATATCAGTGGTTTCTGTGATGAATGAGCCATCTGATTCTATGAATGATGGAACTGAGTTTGCCTTTTTGGCAAAAATTGAATTTAAGGTGCTCCAAAGCTTTATCATTATGGTTAGTGACAGAGACAGGGACTAGCTGGTTGAAAGCTGCTTTTTCATTAGCTTTAAGGCGTGGGTCTGTGGAGTCTAGGGCCTCTCTCTTTTCCCCTCTCTCTTCCTTTTTCTCTCTCCCATGCACAGGCCTACTCCTGTCCCTCTGCAGTCAGTCGAGTGTAAATCACAGTGAACACATGCTCATAAACCAGCGATATGAGGCCACACCTCACCCTACTCCTCTACACCAACCCACAGCCTTCCTTCCTTCAATCTCTCTACCATCTCCTTTCTCTCTCTCTCCCTCGCTCTCTCACAACTCCTCATATCCTCTTCACCTTATGCTGTCTGTCTTGTTACACTTTTTCCACGCCTCACTCTCACATCTCCCTCACTCACAGCCTCTGTCACTCTTCTGCCTCACTCCATCCCTTCCACACAACTCTCTCTGTCTTTCTCACCCGCTCCCTCTCTATCTCTCTGTCTCCCCCATACCTTTGTCTCTTTTGCTCCCTCCCCATTCTCCCTATCGCTCTCTGCCTCTCTCTCTCTCTCTCTCCAACCAGCCTTCCCTTCCTTCCTCTCTCTCTCTCTCTCTCTCTCCAACCAGCCTTCCCTTCCTTCCTCTCTCTCTCTTTCCTGCAGTTTTATGATCTTCAGCTGGGAGGTCAGTCACAGTACCAAGAGCACAAGTAGAGGGCAAACTCGTCAAAGCCAGGATCAGCTGCTTTGGCTACTTCTAGATTTCCTCGTCTTTTAAAGTCGTCCTTTGTTAATACAATAATAACGGAATGCTTGAGAATTCTGTAAATATGTGATCATGTTGTTGCATTGCATGACTGGTAGTGGTATCTTGTAACTGTGTTTTTTAAATAAATGTAGGCATACAGTATGTGTGTGCTCTCCACTAAGAGCAGGAGAGGACAACCCCACAGTCAACATCCATGTAAACACTCCTAAACAACACACACCATCAAAGCTGCCACCATCTCCCCTAAGCTGAAACACAAGCCATTCATACCCAACTGAGATGATGATTGACGACCTGGGACTATACCTGTTGTTCCAGTGATCCCCTTAGGAACCAGTTCAATGGCTTCTGATTTGGAATCGGAAGGTTTGTTAATTCAATCTACTGATCTCCAACTGCCACCCAACATTGGGGGGGTGAAACTCTTGTGACCTGTTGTCACAAACACACAAAGTACACAGATACAGTGTACTCACAAGTGACAGTAATACAGCATTCCAAATTCAGTCTAAGAGTGTTCACTATGGCAGCAAAAAAGAAAATACTCCAAAAAGGAAAAACAATGGCAGCAGAAATGGGAAAGAGAGAGTGTGTATATCTGAGTGTGAGAAAAAGAGAATGTGTGTGTGCAGTATAGACAGGTGTGTGTGTGTGAGAGAAACACAGGTCTGCAAGAGAGAGGAGCAGACAGGTGAGAGAGAGAGAGAGAGAGCGAGAGAGAGAGAGAGAAGCTGAGATTATGTAAAGTGCTTTGGTCATCCCCAGTCTGCACACGCACAGGGGACCTGCATCACAGAGCCAGGAGAGCAAAGTCATAGCTCATCTCACCACCAGTGTGCTGGGGGGGTTGTCTGGGAGGGAAACAATACATACTGTATGGATGCTGTGAGTCTGAGACTGGGATGTGACTCTCATACCAAATGGACGTTTTTAGCCTACAGTTAAATGGTCTATTATGAAAACACCCTCTGTTATTCTGAGTGAAGAGATATTGATTCAAAGTCCACCACACCTCTGTTGTTGATACATGCTAGGCCACCACCACATATACAGTGACTTCAGAAGTATTCATTATCCTTGACTTATTCCACATTTTGTTGTGTAAGCGCCTGAATTCACCCATCTACACACAATACCCATTAAAGACAAGGTAAAAACATGTTTTTATAAATTTTGGGAAATTTATCAAAAAGGAAATACAGAAATATCTAATTTCCCTAAGTATTCACATGCCCGAGTCAATACTTAGTAGAAGCACCTTTGGCAGAAAGTACAGCTTTGAGTTGTCTTGGGTATGTCTATATCAGCTTTGAGTTGTCTTAGGTATGTCTATATCAGCTTTGAACATCTGGATTTGGGCATTTTTCCCTATTCTTCCTTGCATATTTTCTCAAGCTCCATTAAGTTAGATGGGGAGCAGCGGTGAACAGCAATCTTCAAGTTTTTCTACAGAATTTCAATGCGATTTAAGTCTGGGCTTTGGCTGGGCCATTTAAAGACTTTCACATTCCTGTTCTGAAGCCTTTTCAGCATTATTTTGGCTGTATACTCGGGGTCATTCGCCTGTTGGGACATTAATCTTCGCCCCAGTCTAAGGTCATTTGCACTCTGAAGCAGGTTCTCATCAAGGATTGGCCTGTATTTGGCTCCATTCATTGTTCCCTTAATCCTCCTCTTATCCTTACCAGTATCCCAGTCCCTGCTGCTGAAAACCATCCCCACAGCATAATGCTGCCGCCACCATGTTTCATGGTAGGGATGAGTTTTGACCGATGATGACCTGTGCCTGGTTTTCTCCAGACATAGTGCTTTGCATTCAGGCCAAAGAGTAAAAATATTGTCTCATCAGACCACAGAATGTTTTGCCTTATTCTCTGAGTATTTCATGTGCCTTTTTGCAAGCTCCAGGTATGCTGTCATGTGCCTATTTCTCAGGAGTGGCTTCTGTCTGGCCACTCTCCCATAACGCCCAGATTGGTATTGTGCTGTAGAGACTGTTCTGGCAGTTTCTCAAATATCAGCCGAGGAACTCTGTAGTTCTGTCAGAGTAGTCATCGGGTTCTTGGTCACCTCCCTGACCAAGTTCCTTCTTGCTCAGTGTGGTCAGATGGCCAGCTCTAAGCAGAGTCTGGGTAGTTCCATTTCCCAATGACAGAGACCACTGTGGTCTTGGGAACTTTCAACACTCTATAAATAGTTTTATACCCTTCCCCAGATATATGCCTCATCACAAATCTATTTCGTAGATCTACGGATAGTTCCCTGGACTTGGTATAGTTTCTTCTCTGACATGCACTGTCAACTGTGGGACCTTATATAGAAAGGTGTGTTTCTTACTAAATCATGTCCAAACAATTGAATTGGCCACAGGTGGACTCCAATCAAGTTGTAGTGACATCTCAAGGATAATCAAAGGAAATTGGAGCTCCATTTGGAGTTTTATTCCAAAGGGGGTGAATACTTATGTAAATGACATATTTCTGTATTTTATTTTCAAACTATTTGCTAAAATTTCAAAAAACATGTTTTCACTTTGTCATTATGGGGTATTGTGTGTAGACGGGTTAGAAAAAAAAAGATTTAATCCATTTTGAATCCAGGCTGTAACACAACAAAATGTGTAATAAGTCAAGGGGTGTTAATGCTTTCTGAAGGCACTGTATGTAGTTACATGGTTATAAACCGTTTAGCTTTTTTGTTTCCATTCGTTCATGTCATCATGGTGCAGGAACATAAGTGAAGGCTCTCTAGTCTGTGACAAGAGGTCTGGACCTTTATGGCACACATGAAGTAGTTCACTGGGCTGGCTAGATGCAGTGGCTGTTCCAGCCTGTGGACTCTAAACATTAAACAGATGCTTTAATCCAGAGTTGACAGGCCAGGCCTGTATAGAGATGATAAAGTATAGAGGCTATATAATAGCATACATTTGATTGTTCAAATATTAGGTTCAACTCACTTGCTGCAACCAATGTATATATAAATCATCGGCTGCGACCCGCAACATGCAGTCGAGCAACGAGCACAGAGACAAAAGGACGATGTTCACTTCAGAAGTCTCTATGATTGGTTGTGCGTGTAACCATTGGAAACAGTGAGAAGGAGGAAGTCATTTTCCAATTCTCCTTAACCTTTTCCCTCACCTCGACATGGTAAAGTAATGATTTTTTACAGACATGAGAATTTCACATCATTGTATTCGGTGCATACAGCTGACAAGAACAGACACATAATGAAGATATCCTAATATAACGTATTCATGGTGTGTTTGACAAAGGTGAACTACCTGATATAGTCTTACATAGCTAGGTGTGTTAAATTACACATCAAGTAGACTGGGGTTACACTAGCATGAGGCTTACTAGGTTTACCTTTATATAGTGGTCTATAGGGGCCATTTACAATGCAAAATATTTACAGTATGCTGTCTATGAAGGACTCATAAATTATCAGAACGAGTCAGAGAGAGAGAGATTGTCATTTGTTTTCCAGAGAAAGTCAGGTTTTGAACAACTTTGTGCAGAAGTGTCTGGGAATGAGATTAGAAATATCTGACATCATGTTTTGTTTACAGGTACTGCACATTCTGATCTGACTCTGATTGGTCGACCATGAGTGACAGCAGGGAGGACCCTCCTCCTCAGGCCACAGTGTCTCCTGACCCCTCCTGTCTCAGCCTCCAGTATTTATGCTGCAGTAGTTTATGTGTCGGGGGGCTAGGGTCAGTTTGTTATATCTGGAGTACTTCTCCTGTCCTATCCGGTGTCCTGTGTGAATTTAAGTATGCTCTCTATAATTCTCTCTTTCTCTCTCTCTCTTGGAGGACCTGAGCCCTAGGACCATGCCTCAGGACTACCTGACATGATGACTCCTTGCTGTCCCCAGTCCACCTCCAGCTTCAACTGTTCTGCCTGTGATTATTATTATTTGACCATGCTGGTCATTTATGAACATTTGAACATCTTGGCCATGTTCTGTTATAATCTCCACCTGGCACAGCCAGGAGAGGACTGGCCACCCCACATAGCCTGGTTCCTCTCTAGGTTTCTTCCTAGGTTTTGGCCTTTCTAGGGAGTTTTTTTTCCTAGCCACCGTGCTTCTACACCTACATTGCTTGCTGTTTGGGGTTTTAGGCTGGGTTTCTGTACAGCACTTTGAGATATCAGCTGATGTACGAAGGGCTATATAAATACATTTGATTTGGAGGAGACAGAAAGGTAAGCTAGGCTAACATGAGTATGATGATGCTGATAGGCTAACATGAGTAGGATGATGCTGATAGGCTAACATGAGTAGGATGATGCTGATAGGCTAACATGAGTATGATGATGCTGATAGGCTAATATGAGTAGGATGATGCTGATAGGCTAATATGAGTAGGATGATGCTGATAGGCTAATATGAGTAGGATGATGCTGATAGGCTAACATGAGTATGATGATGCTGATAGGCTAATATGAGTATGATAATGCTGATAGGCTAATATGAGTAGGATGATGCTGATAGGCCAATATGAGTATGATGATGCTGATAGGCTAACATGAGTATGATGATGCTGATAGGCTAACATGAGTGGGATGATGCTGATAGGCTAACATGAGTATGGTGATGCTGATAGGCTAACATGAGTATGATGATGCTGATAGGCTAACATGAGTGGGATGATGCTGATAGGCTAACATGAGTAGGATAATGCTGGAAGGCTAACATGAGTAGGATAATGCTGATAGGCTAACATGAGTAGGATGATGCTGATAGGCTAATATGAGTATGATGATGATGATAGGCTAACATGAGTGGGATGATGCTGATAGGCTAACATGAGTATAGTGATGCTGATAGGCTAACATGAGTATGATGATGCTGATAGGCTAACATGAGTGGGATGATGCTGATAGGCTAACATGAGTAGGATAATGCTGGAAGGCTAACATGAGTAGGATAATGCTGATAGGCTAACATGAGTATGATGATGCTGATAGGCTAATATGAGTATGATGATGATGATAGGCTAACATGAGTGGGATGATGCTGATAGGCTAACATGAGTATGGTGATGCTGATAGGCTAACATGAGTATGATGATGCTGATAGGCTAACATGAGTGGGATGATGCTGATAAGCTAACATGAGTATGATGATGATGATAGGCTAACATGAGTATGATGATGATGATAGGCTAACATGAGTATGATGATGATAGGCTAACATGAGTATGATGATGATGATAGGCTAACATGAGTGGGATGATGCTGATAGGCCAATATGAGTATGATGATGCTGATAGGCTAACATGAGTATGATAATGATGATAGGCTAACATGAGTATGATGATGATGATGATAGACTAACATGAGTATGATGATGATGATAGGCTAACATGAGTATGATGATGATAGGCTAACATGAGTATGATGATGATGATAGGCTAACATGAGTGGGATGATGCTGATAGGCCAATATGAGTATGATGATGCTGATAGGCTAACATGAGTATGATGATGATGATAGGCTAACATGAGTATGATAATGATGATAGGCTAACATGAGTATGATAATGATGATAGGCTAACATGAGTATGATGATGATGATAGGCTAACATGAGTATGATGATGATAGGCTAACATGAGTATGATGATGCTGATAGGCTAACATGAGTGGGATGATGATGATAGGCTAACATGAGTGGGATGATGATGATAGGCTAACATGAGTGGGATGATGCTGATAGGCTAACATGAGTATGATAATGATGATAGGCTAACATGAGTATGATGATGATGATAGGCTAACATGAGTATGATGATGATGATAGGCTAACATGAGTATGATAATGATGATAGGCTAACATGAGTATGATAATGATGATAGGCTAACATGAGTATGATGATGATGATAGGCTAACATGAGTATGATGATGATAGGCTAACATGAGTATGATGATGCTGATAGGCTAACATGAGTATGATGATGCTGATAGGCTAACATGAGTAGGATGATGCTGATAGGCTAACATGAGTAGGATGATGCTGATAGGCTAACATGAGTATGATGATGCTGATAGGCTAACATGAGTAGGATGATGCTGATAGGCTAACATGAGTAGGATGATGCTGATAGGCTAACATGAGTATGATGATGCTGATAGGCTAATATGAGTAGGATGATGCTGATAGGCTAATATGAGTAGGATGATGCTGATAGGCTAACATGAGTATGATGATGCTGATAGGCTAATATGAGTATGATAATGCTGATAGGCTAATATGAGTAGGATGATGCTGATAGGCCAATATGAGTATGATGATGCTGATAGGCTAACATGAGTATGATGATGCTGATAGGCTAACATGAGTGGGATGATGCTGATAGGCTAACATGAGTATGGTGATGCTGATAGGCTAACATGAGTAGGATAATGCTGGAAGGCTAACATGAGTAGGATAATGCTGATAGGCTAACATGAGTAGGATGATGCTGATAGGCTAATATGAGTATGATGATGATGATAGGCTAACATGAGTGGGATGATGCTGATAGGCTAACATGAGTATGGTGATGCTGATAGGCTAACATGAGTATGATGATGCTGATAGGCTAACATGAGTGGGATGATGCTGATAGGCTAACATGAGTAGGATAATGCTGGAAGGCTAACATGAGTAGGATAATGCTGATAGGCTAACATGATGCTGATAGGCTAATATGAGTATGATGATGATGATAGGCTAACATGAGTGGGATGATGCTGATAGGCTAACATGAGTATGGTGATGCTGATAGGCTAACATGAGTATGATGATGCTGATAGGCTAACATGAGTGGGATGATGCTGATAGGCTAACATGAGTATGATGATGATGATAGGCTAACATGAGTATGATGATGATGATAGGCTAACATGAGTATGATGATGATGATAGGCTAACATGAGTATGATGATGATAGGCTAACATGAGTATGATGATGATGATAGGCTAACATGAGTGGGATGATGCTGATAGGCCAATATGAGTATGATGATGCTGATAGGCTAACATGAGTATGATAATGATGATAGGCTAACATGAGTATGATGATGATGATAGGCTAACATGAGTATGATGATGATGATAGGCTAACATGAGTATGATGATGATAGGCTAACATGAGTATGATGATGATGATAGGCTAACATGAGTGGGATGATGCTGATAGGCCAATATGAGTATGATGATGCTGATAGGCTAACATGAGTATGATGATGATGATAGGCTAACATGAGTATGATAATGATGATAGGCTAACATGAGTATGATAATGATGATAGGCTAACATGAGTATGATGATGATGATAGGCTAACATGAGTATGATGATGATAGGCTAACATGAGTATGATGATGCTGATAGGCTAACATGAGTGGGATGATGATGATAGGCTAACATGAGTGGGATGATGATGATAGGCTAACATGAGTGGGATGATGCTGATAGGCTAACATGAGTATGATGATGATGATAGGCTAACATGAGTATGATGATGATGATAGGCTAACATGAGTATGATGATGATAGGCTAACATGAGTATGATGATGATGATAGGCTAACATGAGTGGGATGATGCTGATAGGCTAACATGAGTATGGTGATGCTGATAGGCTAACATGAGTATGATGATGCTGATAGGCTAACATGAGTGGGATGATGCTGATAGGCTAACATGAGTAGGATAATGCTGGAAGGCTAACATGAGTAGGATAATGCTGATAGGCTAACATGAGTATGATGATGCTGATAGGCTAATATGAGTATGATGATGATGATAGGCTAACATGAGTGGGATGATGCTGATAGGCTAACATGAGTATGGTGATGCTGATAGGCTAACATGAGTATGATGATGCTGATAGGCTAACATGAGTGGGATGATGCTGATAGGCTAACATGAGTATGATGATGATGATAGGCTAACATGAGTATGATGATGATGATAGGCTAACATGAGTATGATGATGATAGGCTAACATGAGTATGATGATGATGATAGGCTAACATGAGTAGGATGATGCTGATAGGCCAATATGAGTATGATGATGCTGATAGGCTAACATGAGTATGATAATGATGATAGGCTAACATGAGTATGATGATGATGATAGGCTAACATGAGTATGATGATGATGATAGGCTAACATGAGTATGATGATGATGATAGGCTAACATGAGTGGGATGATGCTGATAGGCCAATATGAGTATGATGATGCTGATAGGCTAACATGAGTATGATGATGATGATAGGCTAACATGAGTATGATAATGATGATAGGCTAACATGAGTATGATGATGATGATAGGCTAACATGAGTATGATGATGATGATGATAGGCTAACATGAGTATGATGATGATAGGCTAACATGAGTATGATGATGCTGATAGGCTAACATGAGTGGGATGATGATGATAGGCTAACATGAGTGGGATGATGATGATAGGCTAACATGAGTGGGATGATGCTGATAGGCTAACATGAGTATGATGATGATGATGATAGGCTAACATGAGTATGATGATGATGATAGGCTAACATGAGTATGATGATGATAGGCTAACATGAGTATGATGATGATGATAGGCTAACATGAGTGGGATGATGCTGATAGGCCAATATGAGTATGATGATGCTGATAGGCTAACATGAGTATGATAATGATGATAGGCTAACATGAGTATGATGATGATGATAGGCTAACATGAGTATGATGATGATGATAGGCTAACATGAGTATGATAATGATGATAGGCTAACATGAGTATGATAATGATGATAGGCTAACATGAGTATGATGATGATGATAGGCTAACATGAGTATGATGATGATGATAGGCTAACATGAGTATGATAATGATGATAGGCTAACATGAGTATGATAATGATGATAGGCTAACATGAGTATGATGATGCTGATAGGCTAACATGAGTGGGATGATGATGATAGGCTAACATGAGTGGGATGATGATGATAGGCTAACATGAGTGGGATGACGATGATAGGCTAACATGAGTATGATGATGATGATAGACTAACATGAGTATGATGATGATGATAGACTAACATGAGTATGATGATGATGATAGACTAACATGAGTATGATGATGATAGGCTATCATGAGTATGATGATGCTGATAGGCTAACATGAGGATGATGATGATAGGCTAACATGAGTGGGATGATGCTGATTAGATCCGTTTTGGTGAATTGATACTGGCTATAGTCTGTGTGAAATTACTTATTCGTTACTGAGTAATTACATGTAATTACCAAAGAGAGAGACAGTCTCAGCAGTTTGTTGCGTCACTCCCCTGGGACTCTGTCTGGTGACTAACACACCATTAATAGTGTATAGACCAATCAGCACACCTTTGTTAACAGTGTCATCATAAGTGCAGTTTTCTACCCACCAAATCCAGCTCCTACATTTGTGTGTTACACCCCCTCGGATGCATTTACACCAGCTCACCCTATTACACAGCGGCCTCCAGTCTTGGTGTCTGACTACCTTTCTTAGAGGGGTCCCCAAATCCCAACCTTAACCCTTAGTGGATGAATGAGTAATATTGACCGTGTAGGCTAACATGAGATTACAACATTATGGAACTTTCATGTACTCTAACCCAGCATGGACTCAGCTGTTTGCCCACGGTAGGGCCTCTTTAATGGGTATAATGAGGCAGCCTCCATCTGTCATTATGATGGAAATAAGACTGTGTGTAGAGCGAAGAGGCTCTTGTCCAACAGGTGTTTCATACAAGCACAGCCACCGCCAATAAGTTAGGAGCACTAATGAAAAATCTTTCATAGAATATTCAGTCCTCTGTATTATCACAAATGGGCAAAAGGCGTCTATCCCTCCTTCTCTCTTATCCTTCTCTCCATCCCTTTCTTCTCCAACAGCATCACACCCTTCTCTTCTTCCCCATCCATCCTTTCTCCTCCTCCACCCATCTCTCAGCTTGAGGTGCAGAGGGTGGATCCTGTAGTAGATGTTGAGGTTCAGACAGCAGGTGAAAGAATGCTGAGGGTGAGGCAGGTGAGACCTAATGACCTAATACTGTTCACAGTATTGAAGAAGTGCCATGAGATTCTCAAATATCAAATCAGTCAATTGCAGGCCTGTGTGATCAAGAAAATGCCATTGTGTATCGGTGGTGTTTCCTCTCAACCGAGGTTTGTGGCTCAAAGTGCACTCTAAGGCCACCGTTGTACGACAAGAGTACGAACAGGCCTGTTGAATATGCAGGATTCCAGTGAAGAGGAGGAGGAGGAAGGAGGAGAGGAACTGTGGGATCTAGAAGCAGACACAGAGCCTGTGGTAAGGAACTGTGGGATCTAGAAGCAGACACAGAGCCTGTGGTAAGGAACTGTGGGATCTAGAAGCAGACACAGAGCTTGTGGTAAGGAACTGTGGGATCTAGAAGCAGACACAGAGCTTGTGGTAAGGAACTGTGGGATCTAGAAGCAGACACAGAGCTTGTGGTAAGGAACTGTGGGATCTAGAAGCAGACACAGAGCTTGTGGTAAGGAACTGTGGGTTCTAGAAGCAGACACAGAGCCTGTGGTAAGGAACTGTTACTAAGGGTCTAGTGAGACAACCTGGATCAAAAAGAGACACAGCCATAAACCCACTCAGACACGGATGGACAGGCAATGTCTAAACTAAACTTGAGATCTGTGCACATTACATGTTTTTTCATGCAAAGCGCCCATTGACATTAACATCACATTGCAATCAGGTGTTCAATTTACCAGGCAGAGTTGAAGAAGATAATGGGGGAGTGGAGTACAGAACCATGCAAGTTTGACGACCAATCCAATGTGCTCTCATGGCCTCTGTCTCCTATTGGCTCGTCTCCATTGGAGCCCCTCCTCATTGAGATGATTGATATGTATCTTGACACCCTCCTTGTTACCTTGGAGGATGGATTAGGGCAGAGCAGTAGAGAACACGGGTTGTTACCTTGGAGGATGGGTCAGGGCAGAGCAGTAGAGAACACAGGTTGTTACCTTGGAGGATGGGTTAGGGCAGAGCAGTAGAGAACACAGGTTGTTACCTTGGAGGATGGGTCAGGGCAGAGCAGTAGAGAACACAGGTTGTTACCTTGGAGGATGGGTTAGGGCAGAGCAGTAGAGAACACAGGTTGTTACCTTGGAGGATGGGTTAGGGCAGAGCAGTAGAGAACACAGGTTGTTACCTTAGAGGATGGGTTAGGGCAGAGCAGTAGAGAACACAGGTTGTTACCTTGGAGGATGGGTCAGGGCAGAGCAGTAGAGAACACAGGTTGTTACCTTGGAGGATGGGTTAGGACAGAGCAGTAGAGAACACAGGTTGTTACCTTGGAGGATGGGTTAGGGCAGAGCAGTAGAGAACACAGGTTGTTACCTTGGAGGTGGGTTAGGGCAGAGCAGTAGAGAACACAGGTTGTTACCTTGGAGGATGGGTTAGGACAGAGCAGTAGAGAACACAGGTTGTTACCTTGGAGGATGGGTTAGGACAGAGCAGTAGAGAACACAGGTTGTTACCTTGAAGGATGGGTTAGGGCAGAGCAGTAGAGAACACAGGTTGTTACCTTGGAGGATGGGTCAGGGCAGAGCAGTAGAGAACACAGGTTGTTACCTTGGAGGATGGGTTAGGGCAGAGCAGTAGAGAACACAGGTTGTTACCTTGGAGGATGGGTTAGGGCAGAGCAGTAGAGAACACAGGTTGTTACCTTGGAGGATGGGTCAGGGTAGAGCAGTAGAGAACACAGGTTGTTACCTTGGAGGATGGGTTAGGGCAGAGCAGTAGAGAACACAGGTTGTTACCTTGGAGGATGGGTTAGGGCAGAGCAGTAGAGAACACAGGTTGTTACCTTGGAGGATGGGTTAGGACAGAGCAGTAGAGAACACAGGTTGTTACCTTGGAGGATGGGTTAGGGCAGAGCAGTAGAGAACACAGGTTGTTACCTTGGAGGTGGGTTAGGGCAGAGCAGTAGAGAACACAGGTTATTACCTTGGAGGATGGGTTAGGGCAGAGCAGTAGAGAACACAGGTTATTACCTTGGAGGATGGGTTAGGGCAGAGCAGTAGAGAACACAGGTTGTTACCTTGGAGGATGGGTTAGGGCAGAGCAGTAGAGAACACAGGTTGTTACCTTAGAGGATGGGTTAGGGCAGAGCAGTAGAGAACACAGGTTGTTACCTTGGAGGATGGGTCAGGGCAGAGCAGTAGAGAACACAGGTTGTTACCTTGGAGGATGGGTTAGGACAGAGCAGTAGAGAACACAGGTTGTTACCTTGGAGGATGGGTTAGGGCAGAGCAGTAGAGAACACAGGTTGTTACCTTGGAGGATGGGTCAGGGCAGAGCAGTAGAGAACACAGGTTGTTACCTTGGAGGATGGGTTAGGGCAGAGCAGTAGAGAACACAGGTTGTTACCTTGGAGGATGGGTCAGGGCAGAGCAGTAGAGAACACAGGTTGTTACCTTGGAGGATGGGTCAGGGAAGAGCAGCAGAGAACACAGGTTGTTACCTTGGAGGATGGGTTAGGGCAGAGCAGTAGAGAACACAGGTTGTTACCTTGGAGGATGGGTCAGGGCAGAGCAGTAGAGAACACAGGTTGTTACCTTGGAGGATGGGTTAGGGCAGAGCAGTAGAGAACACAGGTTGTTACCTTGGAGGATGGGTCAGGGCAGAGCAGTAGAGAACACAGGTTGTTACCTTGGAGGATGGGTTAGGGCAGAGCAGTAGAGAACACAGGTTGTTACCTTGGAGGATGGGTTAGGACAGAGCAGTAGAGAACACAGGTTGTTACCTTGGAGGATGGGTTAGGACAGAGCAGTAGAGAACACAGGTTGTTACCTTGGAGGATGGGTTAGGGCAGAGCAGTAGAGAACAAAGGTTGTTACCTTGGAGGTGGGTTAGGGCAGAGCAGTAGAGAACACAGGTTGTTACCTTGGAGGATGGGTTAGGGCAGAGCAGTAGAGAACACAGGTTGTTACCTTGGAGGTGGGTTAGGGCAGAGCAGTAGAGAACACAGGTTGTTACCTTGGAGGATGGGTTAGGGCAGAGCAGTAGAGAACACAGGTTGTTACCTTGGAGGATGGGTTAGGGCAGAGCAGTAGAGAACACAGGTTGTTACCTTGGAGGATGGGTCAGGGCAGAGCAGTAGAGAACACAGGTTGTTACCTTGGAGGATGGGTTAGGGCAGAGCAGTAGAGAACACAGGTTGTTACCTTAGAGGATGGGTTAGGGCAGAGCAGTAGAGAACACAGGTTGTTACCTTAGAGGATGGGTTAGGGCAGAGCAGTAGAGAACACAGGTTGTTACCTTGGAGGATGGGTTAGGGCAGAGCAGTAGAGAACACAGGTTGTTACCTTAGAGGATGGGTTAGGGCAGAGCAGTAGAGAACACAGGTTGTTACCTTGGAGGATGGGTCAGGGCAGAGCAGTAGAGAACACAGGTTCATAAGAGCAGACCAGGTGAAGAGGGTAGAACGAATAGATAGATACTCTATATAGATCACAAATATGTATGCACATTGTCATATACTGGTATTTTACGTCAAACCTTTCTGAGACAAATGCAAAGAATGAAATGGAATTCATATCAGAACTACACACATTACCGCTGAATGGTTGAATCTTGTGGTTTCTTTGTTGCATAATATTAAATTGTTTTACCAATAGATCAATAAAAATGAATTGCATGATGTGAATTGCTTTGCCATAAATCAACATAATCCATATAACTGAATTAATATGTTTTTAATATTGTGAATGGTGCTCATTGACATTTTTCATTCATTCTTTATAGACCCTTCAATCCTTTATTGTCTTTTAGACACTGCGGTCCATGTTGGCGACCGTACAATGGGACAAATGAATCAATAAGGAGGTAATCCCACCACATGTAGCCACAGGCCACAGCAACCCTGTAATTCAAGACACAAGTCACTGGTGAGGAGCAGGGTTATCACTCGCCTCCATCTACTACCTCAACCAATGACAATGCATCGCAGGGTGTTGAGCCAACCCCCTCCGACTAGCCCAGCCAACCAGAGCTCAGTCAATCATGTACAAGAGTGCATATTGTCAACTAACTAAGTACTGTGTAGATGACAGAGTGGGACTCGGAACAGACATGCACACACACACTCGCACTCACCTAACTTTCTGACTCCCGTGCCAGAATTAGACACACACTTGGCACCAGCATCTCTCGGCTCCACCCAACCACAACCCAAGCCTGAGTTGTTACTGCATCTCCAAACCCGACAGTCAGTTCTTTATCATCAATCATATTAAACCGTGGCCTTCTCTTAATGAGATTTATAGGCGTGGCTTTCACAACGTGATCTGCCCTCTCAGTCTGCTGTGATTGATCACTGTGTGTGGGTCCCCTTCGTCTCCACAGACTGAGAGTGAATTAGCTATTGATCCCGGCCTGGGCTCACTGTGTGTTATAGCACAGGACCCTGACTGGAAGTGTGGTTTGTGAGGTGTGAAGACACTCCTACTGCTTAAAGTCATGGAATGATAGTTTCCTCTTTGTGTTAATGAAGAGATGATGAATTATATAACAGAGGAAATATTGGAAGCCACTGTATGTTGGTTGACTGTGGATCAGGGATGGATGCTCTTCCACTGGCTACTACAGTATACAGTGGTGGTGATATGGATTTGTGTGTTCATCCAGATCCTCAGGGCTTGGGCCTGAGCAGACAAAGAGTGGCAGCAGTCCAGGCCAAGCGGGCAGGAGACATGGAGCTAGCCAGACGTTACTATCGGACAGCAAAGGTACCACACACACCACTCATTCACTCTCACCTGACTAAGGCGAGTCACACACCACATGCCCAAACATGACACACAGCCAAGATGCCACCAGCGTGCTACCAACCAGCTACTTGGCAAACACTGCTCTGCCCAGTGGAGCCAAACCAGATGGGCATCTTTACTGCCATCCTTCCCTGTGCCCACCAACCAACCAGGGATCTGGGTCACAGCCGTACAGTATATTCTCCCCGGTCATCGAGGGCAGACGTCTCTCATAACTCTCCTCAGGATAATGTGTGTGTGTGTGTGTATATGCCATTTAGCAGAAGCTTTTGTGTGTATGTGTGTGTGAGTACACAACAGTCAGTCTGATAGATGGCCTCAGCAGCATGCAATATAATAGAGTCAATAATGAGGGTCATAAGTCAAGTTAATGGTTTGTTTGCTTGCTCGTGTGTATTTCTGTATGTCTCTTGCTCTCTTCTACCCTCTTTCTTCCTTCCTCTTCCTCCCCCTCCTCCCCCCCTCTCTCTCTCTCCCTTCACCCCTCTCATTCATTCTCTCTCTCCATCCATCTCATCCCCCTCCCTTTCTTCTTCTCTCAGAAATTAGAGGTGATGGTTGAAGAGGCATCTGAGAGGAGTGAGTGGTCATCAGCTCTATACAGCCCCCTCCTGGTGAGTCCTTATCATTACACCACAATGGGAACTGGCAGTAGTGCTGGAGCTCAGACTACTACTCCATCGATTACTGCTCTCTCCCCAGTAACACCAATGTCATTATTTCAGTGCATAATACCCCCATATGTAGTTCATATATTCCATTGAAGCTTTAAGGGTAGCCAGTACAGACAGTGGTCTGGTAATTAATAACAGCTTTTTGAGAGAACTTCAAACAAAAAAGGACAGTCTCCCTCTCATTTATTTTTTCTGAGGGCTTGAGCTCTATAATGGGAGTAGGCTAATGAAGAGGGCTAATGAGGGAGAGAGAGGAAGTCGCTTACTAATTCTCTCTCTCTCCTGAGGCGGACTGGTTGTTTCCATCTCCTCCTCCCCCAGACGAACCACTCAAACAACAGACAGAGACAGACGCCAGCCTCAGTCACATGACTTGTCCTGCCAGTAAGAAGGAGCCTCCTGGCAGCACGATCATGGTATATATCCTCTCCTCTCTAGCCGCTTCAAGTCATCCTCTATGTTTTCACCTCCACCGCTGTGTTGTCATTCTAGGTGTCAAGAACAGAAGACAAGGTACAAGTCCACTCCCAGCCCCTCCCAGCCCCTCCTGGAGCCTCAGACCAGTACAACCAGCTGATAGAGGTCCTCACACAGCAACAACGGGTTACTTCAACACTTCCTTTTTTACACAATGAATTACACTGGTACCCTAACTGACTCTGTGCCTCTCCTCCCTCCATCAGAAGTGTCTGTGCCAGCAGTTCACCCACATGGGGGAGATCAATGAGACAACTAGGTCTGTGCTGGCCCTTTTCATTACCTCTTGTGCATTGATCAACAATATATAAGTTATATAACGGATAGCAGACAGGTGGACATGTGCTGCCTTAGGACAGGTCAGACACGCAGAAAGACACTGTTGATGTGAGAATGTGTATTGTTTAGACAGGTTGGAGGTGCTGTCAGAGGGGTGTAGGAGACACCTGGAGGTAGTGAAACAGGTAGAGAGTAGGGGACACCTGTTACCCCCATACAGAGAGGAACGCACCTTCAACACATACAGGTACACTACCAACACACACCTCACGCACACCTCAAACAACACACCCAGTCACAAATGACACATAGAGGAACTCACCTTCTACACGTACAGGGGCTTGTTACAAGTGCATTAAGAGACCAGTGCTGTGGCCCTCTAGTGGTGGTATTGTGATATAGCCATTCAGTCCAGTCCTGGGGTTCGTTTCTGCTAGTGCAAGGTGAGGTAAGTACAGCCAGACAACCCTATGGCTTTTTCCAGTTCCAGGCATTGAATAAGAATGATTTCCATGAAACGTTTGTGTGTGCATGTGTGTGTCCACGGCAGACAGATGGCTGCATTGACTGTCCCTGACAGAGACTGAGGCATAGAGACACTGCCCCAGTCTTTTCATCAATCCTCTTATTGATTAACTGATTTGCTGATCCATGCCAATGTCCAGAGGCTGATAGATACACTGGGCCGAGCAGCACACACACACCCTACATTTCCCCATTCCTTGTATTTCTATCCAGTAAGATCATCCCCTCGCTAACAGGTAGTGACATGGTATTGACCATAGTGAAGGGCATCAAACTCGCGGTCCCTACAGGTATGAATAACTTAATCATACTGAAGGATTATATCCCCCGTTCTCTCAGGAGGAAGCGCAGAGGGACCAAACACGCTCTGTGAGAAACACTACCTGTCCAGGTACCTGCTCTATAACACTCCTCAAACACTACCTGTCCAGGTACCTGCTCTATAACACTCCTCAAACACTACCTGTCCAGGTACCTGCTCTATAACACTCCTCAAACACTACCTGTCCAGGTACCTGATCTATAACACTCCTCAAACACTACCTGTCCAGGTACCTGCTATATAACACTCCTCAAACACTACCTGTCCAGGTACCTGCTCTATAACACTCCTCAAACACTACCTGTCCAGGTACCTGCTCTATAACACTCCTCAAACACTATCTGTCCAGGTACCTGATCTATAACACTCCTCAAACACTACCTGTCCAGGTACCTGCTATATAACACTCCTCAAACACTACGTGTCCAGGTACCTGATCTATAACACTCCTCAAACACTACCTGTCCAGGTACCTGCTCTATAACACTCCTCAAACACTACCTGTCCAGGTACCTGATCTATAACACTCCTCAAACACTACCTGTCCAGGTACCTGCTATATAACACTCCTCAAACACTACCTGTCCAGGTACCTGCTCTATAACACTCCTCAAACACTACCTGTCCAGGTACCTGATCTATAACACTCCTCAAACACTACCTGTCCAGGTACCTGATCTATAACACTCCTCAAACACTACCTGTCCAGGTACCTGCTCTATAACACTCCTCAAACACTACCTGTCCAGGTACCTGCTCTATAACACTCCTCAAACACTACCTGTCCAGGTACCTGATCTATAACACTCCTCAAACACTACCTGTCCAGGTACCTGCTCTATAACACTCCTCAAACACTACCTGTCCAGGTACCTGATCTATAACACTCCTCAAACACTACCTGTCCAGGTACCTGATCTATAACACTCCTCAAACACTACCTGTCCAGGTACCTGCTCTATAACACTCCTCAAAAACTACCTGTCCAGGTACCTGCTCTATAACACCCCTCAAACACTACCTGTCCATGTACCTGCTCTATAACACTCCTCAAACACTACCTGTCCAGGTACCTGCTCTATAACACTCCTCAAAACTACCTGTCCAGGTACCTGCTCTATAACACTCCTCAAACACTACCTGTCCAGGTACCTGCTCTATAACACTCCTCAAACACTACCTGTCCAGGTACCTGCTCTATAACACTCCTCAAACACTACCTGTCCAGGTACCTGCTCTATAACACTCCTCATACACTACCTGTCCAGGTACCTGATCTATAACACTCCTCAAACACTACCTGTCCAGGTACCTGCTCTATAACACTCCTCAAACACTACCTGTCCAGGTACCTGATCTATAACACTCCTCAAACACTACCTGTCCAGGTACCTGATCTATAACACTCCTCAAACACTACCTGTCCAGGTACCTGCTCTATAACACTCCTCAAACACTACCTGTCCAGGTACCTGCTCTATAACACTCCTCAAACACTACCTGTCCAGGTACCTGCTCTATAACACTCCTCAAAAACTACCTATCCAGGTACCTGCTCTATAACACCCCTCAAACACTACCTGTCCATGTACCTGCTCTATAACACTCCTCAAACACTACCTGTCCAGGTACCTGCTCTATAACACTCCTCAAAAACTACCTATCCAGGTACCTGCTCTATAACACTCCTCAAACACTACCTGTCCAGGTACCTGCTCTATAACACTCCTCAAACACTACCTGTCCAGGTACCTGCTCTATAACACTCCTCAAACACTACCTGTCCAGGTACCTGCTCTATAACACTCCTCAAAAACTACCTGTCCAGGTACCTGCTCTATAACACCCCTCAAACACTACCTGTCCATGTACCTGCTCTATAACACTCCTCAAACACTACCTGTCCAGGTACCTGCTCTATAACACTCCTCAAACACTACCTGTCCAGGTACCTGCTCTATAACACTCCTCAAAACTACCTGTCCAGGTACCTGCTCTATAACACTCCTCAAACACTACCTGTCCATGTACCTGATCTATAACACTCCTCAAACACTACCTGTCCATGTACCTGATCTATAACACTCCTCAAACACTACCTGTCCATGTACCTGCTCTATAACACTCCTCAAACACTACCTGTCCATGTACCTGCTCTATAACACTCCTCAAACACTACCTGTCCATGTACCTGATCTATAACACTCCTCAAACACTACCTGTCCAGGTACCTGCTCTATAACACTCCTCAAACACTACCTGTCCAGGTACCTGATCTATAACACTCCTCAAACACTACCTGTCCAGGTACCTGCTCTATAACACTCCTCAAACACTACCTGTCCAGGTACCTGCTCTATAACACTCCTCAAACACTACCTGTCCAGGTACCTGCTCTATAACTCTCCTCAAACACTACCTGTCCAGGTACCTGCTCTATAACACTCCTCAAACACTACCTGTCCAGGTACCTGCTCTATAACACTCCTCAAACACTACCTGTCCAGGTACCTGCTCTATAACACTCCTCAAACGCTACCTGTCCAGGTACCTGCTCTATAACACTCCTCAAACACTACCTGTCCAGGTACCTGCTCTACAACACTCCTCAAACGCTACCTGTCCAGGTACCTGCTCTATAACACTCCTCAAACACTACCTGTCCAGGTACCTGCTCTATAACACTCCTCAAACACTACCTGTCCAGGTACCTGATCTATAACACTCCTCAAACACTACCTGTCCAGGTACCTGCTCTATAACACTCCTCAAACACTACCTGTCCAGGTACCTGCTCTATAACACTCCTCAAACACTACCTGTCCAGGTACCTGATCTATAACACCCCTCAAACACTACCTGTCCAGGTACCTGCTCTATAACACTCCTCAAACACTACCTGTCCAGGTACCTGCTCTATAACACTCCTCAAACACTACCTGTCCAGGTACCTGCTATATAACACTCCTCAAACACTACCTGTCCAGGTACCTGCTCTATAACACTCCTCAAACACTACCTGTCCAGGTACCTGATCTATAACACTCCTCAAACACTACCTGTCCAGGTACCTGATCTATAACACTCCTCAAACACTACCTGTCCAGGTACCTGCTCTATAACACTCCTCAAACACTACCTGTCCAGGTACCCTGCTCTATAACACTCCTCAAACACTACCTGTCCAGGTACCTGATCTATAACACTCCTCAAACACTACCTGTCCAGGTACCTGCTCTATAACACTCCTCAAACACTACCTGTCCAGGTACCTGATCTATAACACTCCTCAAACACTACCTGTCCAGGTACCTGATCTATAACACTCCTCAAACACTACCTGTCCAGGTACCTGATCTATAACACTCCTCAAAACTACCTGTCCAGGTACCTGCTCTATAACACCCCTCAAACACTACCTGTCCATGTACCTGCTCTATAACACTCCTCAAACACTACCTGTCCAGGTACCTGCTCTATAACACTCCTCAAAACTACCTGTCCAGGTACCTGCTCTATAACACTCCTCAAACACTACCTGTCCAGGTACCTGCTCTATAACACTCCTCAAACACTACCTGTCCAGGTACCTGCTCTATAACACTCCTCAAACACTACCTGTCCAGGTACCTGCTCTATAACACTCCTCAAAAACTACCTGTCCAGGTACCTGCTCTATAACACCCCTCAAACACTACCTGTCCATGTACCTGCTCTATAACACTCCTCAAACACTACCTGTCCAGGTACCTGCTCTATAACACTCCTCAAACACTACCTGTCCAGGTACCTGCTCTATAACACTCCTCAAACACTACCTGTCCAGGTACCTGCTCTATAACACTCCTCAAACACTACCTGTCCAGGTACTTGCTCTATAACACTCCTCAAACACTACCTGTCCATGTACCTGCTCTATAACACTCCTCAAACACTACCTGTCCAGGTACCTGATCTATAACACTCCTCAAACACTACCTGTCCAGGTGCCTGCTCTATAACACTCCTCAAACACTACCTGTCCATGTACCTGCTCTATAACACTCCTCAAACACTACCTGTCCAGGTACCTGCTCTATAACACTCCTCAAACACTACCTGTCCAGGTACCTGATCTATAACACTCCTCAAACACTACCTGTCCAGGTACCTGCTCTATAACACCCCTCAAACACTACCTGTCCATGTACCTGCTCTATAACACTCCTCAAACACTACCTGTCCATGTACCTGATCTATAACACTCCTCAAACACTACCTGTCCATGTACCTGATCTATAACACTCCTCAAACACTACCTGTCCATGTACCTGATCTATAACACTCCTCAAACACTACCTGTCCAGGTACCTGCTCTATAACACTCCTCAAACACTACCTGTCCAGGTACCTGATCTATAACACTCCTCAAACACTACCTGTCCAGGTACCTGCTCTATAACACTCCTCAAACACTACCTGTCCAGGTACCTGCTCTATAACACTCCTCAAACACTACCTGTCCAGGTACCTGCTCTATAACTCTCCTCAAACACTACCTGTCCAGGTACCTGCTCTATAACACTCCTCAAACACTACCTGTCCAGGTACCTGCTCTATAACACTCCTCAAACACTACCTGTCCAGGTACCTGCTCTATAACACTCCTCAAACGCTACCTGTCCAGGTACCTGCTCTATAACACTCCTCAAACACTACCTGTCCAGGTACCTGCTCTACAACACTCCTCAAACGCTACCTGTCCAGGTACCTGCTCTATAACACTCCTCAAACACTACCTGTCCAGGTACCTGCTCTATAACACTCCTCAAACACTACCTGTCCAGGTACCTGATCTATAACACTCCTCAAACACTACCTGTCCAGGTACCTGCTCTATAACACTCCTCAAACACTACCTGTCCAGGTACCTGCTCTATAACACTCCTCAAACACTACCTGTCCAGGTACCTGATCTATAACACCCCTCAAACACTACCTGTCCAGGTACCTGCTCTATAACACTCCTCAAACACTACCTGTCCAGGTACCTGCTCTATAACACTCCTCAAACACTACCTGTCCAGGTACCTGCTATATAACACTCCTCAAACACTACCTGTCCAGGTACCTGCTCTATAACACTCCTCAAACACTACCTGTCCAGGTACCTGATCTATAACACTCCTCAAACACTACCTGTCCAGGTACCTGATCTATAACACTCCTCAAACACTACCTGTCCAGGTACCTGCTCTATAACACTCCTCAAACACTACCTGTCCAGGTACCTGCTCTATAACACTCCTCAAACACTACCTGTCCAGGTACCTGATCTATAACACTCCTCAAACACTACCTGTCCAGGTACCTGCTCTATAACACTCCTCAAACACTACCTGTCCAGGTACCTGATCTATAACACTCCTCAAACACTACCTGTCCAGGTACCTGATCTATAACACTCCTCAAACACTACCTGTCCAGGTACCTGATCTATAACACTCCTCAAAAACTACCTGTCCAGGTACCTGCTCTATAACACCCCTCAAACACTACCTGTCCATATACCTGCTCTATAACACTCCTCAAACACTACCTGTCCAGGTACCTGCTCTATAACACTCCTCAAAAACTACCTGTCCAGGTACCTGCTCTATAACACTCCTCAAACACTACCTGTCCAGGTACCTGCTCTATAACACTCCTCAAACACTACCTGTCCAGGTACCTGCTCTATAACACTCCTCAAACACTACCTGTCCAGGTACCTGCTCTATAACACTCCTCAAAACTACCTGTCCAGGTACCTGCTCTATAACACCCCTCAAACACTACCTGTCCATGTACCTGCTCTATAACACTCCTCAAACACTACCTGTCCAGGTACCTGCTCTATAACACTCCTCAAACACTACCTGTCCAGGTACCTGCTCTATAACACTCCTCAAACACTACCTGTCCAGGTACCTGCTCTATAACACTCCTCAAACACTACCTGTCCAGGTACTTGCTCTATAACACTCCTCAAACACTACCTGTCCATGTACCTGCTCTATAACACTCCTCAAACACTACCTGTCCAGGTACCTGATCTATAACACTCCTCAAACACTACCTGTCCAGGTACCTGCTCTATAACACTCCTCAAACACTACCTGTCCATGTACCTGCTCTATAACACTCCTCAAACACTACCTGTCCAGGTACCTGCTCTATAACACTCCTCAAACACTACCTGTCCAGGTACCTGATCTATAACACTCCTCAAACACTACCTGTCCAGGTACCTGCTCTATAACACCCCTCAAACACTACCTGTCCATGTACCTGCTCTATAACACTCCTCAAACACTACCTGTCCATGTACCTGATCTATAACACTCCTCAAACACTACCTGTCCATGTACCTGATCTATAACACTCCTCAAACACTACCTGTCCATGTACCTGCTCTATAACACTCCTCAAACACTACCTGTCCAGGTACCTGATCTATAACACTCCTCAAACACTACCTGTCCATGTACCTGATCTATAACACTCCTCAAACACTACCTGTCCATGTACCTGCTCTATAACACTCCTCAAACACTACCTGTCCATGTACCTGCTCTATAACACTCCTCAAACACTACCTGTCCATGTACCTGATCTATAACACTCCTCAAACACTACCTGTCCAGGTACCTGCTCTATAACACTCCTCAAACACTACCTGTCCAGGTACCTGCTCTATAACACTCCTCAAACACTGCCTGTCCAGGTACCTGCTCTATAACACTCCTCAAAAACTACCTGTCCAGGTACCTGCTCTATAACACCCCTCAAACACTACCTGTCCATGTACCTGCTCTATAACACTCCTCAAACACTACCTGTCCAGGTACCTGCTCTATAACACTCCTCAAACACTACCTGTCCAGGTACCTGCTCTATAACACTCCTCAAACACTACCTGTCCAGGTACCTGCTCTATAACACTCCTCAAACACTACCTGTCCAGGTACCTGCTCTATAACACTCCTCAAACACTACCTGTCCATGTACCTGCTCTATAACACTCCTCAAACACTACCTGTCCAGGTACCTGATCTATAACACTCCTCAAACACTACCTGTCCAGGTACCTGCTCTATAACACTCCTCAAACACTACCTGTCCATGTACCTGCTCTATAACACTCCTCAAACACTACCTGTCCAGGTACCTGCTCTATAACACTCCTCAAACACTACCTGTCCAGGTACCTGATCTATAACACTCCTCAAACACTACCTGTCCAGGTACCTGCTCTATAACACCCCTCAAACACTACCTGTCCATGTACCTGCTCTATAACACTCCTCAAACACTACCTGTCCATGTACCTGATCTATAACACTCCTCAAACACTACCTGTCCATGTACCTGATCTATAACACTCCTCAAACACTACCTGTCCATGTACCTGCTCTATAACACTCCTCAAACACTACCTGTCCAGGTACCTGATCTATAACACTCCTCAAACACTACCTGTCCATGTACCTGATCTATAACACTCCTCAAACACTACCTGTCCATGTACCTGATCTATAACACTCCTCAAACACTACCTGTCCATGTACCTGCTCTATAACACTCCTCAAACACTACCTGTCCAGGTACCTGCTCTATAACACTCCTCAAACACTACCTGTCCAGGTACCTGATCTATAACACTCCTCAAACACTACCTGTCCAGGTACCTGCTCTATAACACTCCTCAAACACTACCTGTCCAGGTACCTGCTCTATAACACTCCTCAAACACTACCTGTCCAGGTACCTGATCTATAACACTCCTCAAACACTACCTGTCCAGGTACCTGCTATATAACACTCCTCAAACACTACCTGTCCAGGTACCTGCTCTATAACACTCCTCAAACACTACCTGTCCAGGTACCTGATCTATAACACTCCTCAAACACTACCTGTCCAGGTACCTGCTCTATAACACTCCTCAAACACTACCTGTCCAGGTACCTGATCTATAACACTCCTCAAACACTACCTGTCCAGGTACCTGATCTATAACACTCCTCAAACACTACCTGTCCAGGTACCTGCTCTATAACACTCCTCATAAACTACCTGTCCAGGTACCTGCTCTATAACACCCCTCAAACACTACCTGTCCATGTACCTGCTCTATAACACTCCTCAAACACTACCTGTCCAGGTACCTGCTCTATAACACTCCTCAAAAACTACCTGTCCAGGTACCTGCTCTATAACACTCCTCAAACACTACCTGTCCAGGTACCTGCTCTATAACACTCCTCAAACACTACCTGTCCAGGTACCTGCTCTATAACACTCCTCAAACACTACCTGTCCAGGTACCTGCTCTATAACACTCCTCAAACACTACCTGTCCAGGTACCTGCTCTATAACACTCCTCAAACACTACCTGTCCATGTACCTGCTCTATAACACTCCTCAAACAATACCTGTCCAGGTACCTGATCTATAACACTCCTCAAACACTACCTGTCCATGTACCTGCTCTATAACACTCCTCAAACATTACCTGTCCATGTACCTGCTCTATAACACTCCTCAAACACTACCTGTCCAGGTACCTGCTCTATAACACTCCTCAAACACTACCTGTCCAGGTACCTGATCTATAACACTCCTCAAACACTACCTGTCCAGGTACCTGCTCTATAACACTCCTCAAACACTACCAGTCCATGTACCTGATCTATAACACTCCTCAAACACTACCTGTCCATGTACCTGATCTATAACACTCCTCAAACACTACCTGTCCATGTACCTGCTCTATAACACTCCTCAAACACTACCTGTCCAGGTACCTGATCTATAACACTCCTCAAACACTACCTGTCCAGGTACCTGATCTATAACACTCCTCAAACACTACCTGTCCAGGTACCTGATCTATAACACTCCTCAAACACCCCCTGTCCAGGTACCTGATCTATAACTCTCCTCAAACACTCCAACACACCCTTACGCGCATCGTTGTCCCAATGATGCTGGTCTCCATAAGACAGTTCTGTTTGAGGTTTTTGAATCCCTACTCTTCTATCCATCTGTCATTACTCCATCCTCGCTCATTCTCTCTCTATATCTCTATTTATTATTATTTTATCCTATATTTTTCTCTATCCTCATCTGTCATTACCTCCTCATTTTGTTGTTTTGCCCCCCTCCACCCCTTCAACCCAGAGCTCAGTGAGGATTTTAAGCTGGACATCAAACGAACTCACCGTAGATTTAAGAGTCATCCAGTCCAAAGGCATCAAGTTTAGGTTGTTCAAAAAGGGTGAGTGAGTTTATCTCTTTGTAACTCAATTGACATTCTAACTGGCGTCTGCCGTTTTGACTGTTGTTTCTCTGTGTCAGTAGCTGTCTTCTCTTTCTGTAATACTTTCATATTTGTGGATCTTTGTCTGTCTCTGTTTTTTTGATTGTTTGTTTGTATCACTTTCCCTTTCTTCCTCTCTTATTCCGTCTCGCTCACCCTCCCTCTCCAGTCTCTCGCTCTCTCTGCAGTGGGCTGTTTAAGACTGATAAAGGGATTGGCAGTGCTGGTATGAAGCTGGACTCTCTGGAAAGGCAGTGTGAGAGCAAACAGCTAATAAAGGTGAAATCACACACACACAGCAAAATAGCATTCCAAGCTAATGTTGAGGTGTGTGTGTATGGCTGTGTTTGTGCGGTATGTGTACACGTCAGCCATATCTGACCATATCTGGCCTGGCGGCCTGGCGGCCGACAAATCTCATCTGGACGGCCGACTGGTACTATCTGGCCGGCTGAACAGACTGGTCCTTCCTGGCCGGCCGGCTGACTGGTACTATCTGGCCAGTCAAATGCTGGTCCCATCTGGCTGGCCGACTAGTTCAATCTGGCTGGCCGACTAGTTCTAGCTGGCCGGCCGACCTGTCCCATCTGGCCAACCAGCTGACTGGTCCTATTTGGCCGGCCGACTGGTCTTATCTGGCTGACCGGTCCCATCTGTCTGGCCAACCTGTCCAATCTGTCTGGCCGACCTGTCCCATCTGTCTGGCCGACCTGTCCCATGTGTCCGGCCGACCAGTCCAATATGACCGGATGGCTGACCAGTCCTATCTGACCGGGTGGCCGACAGGTCCTATATGACCGGCTGTCCGACCAGTCCTATATGCCCGGCTGGCCGACAGGTCCTATCTATCTATTCTTTGTGTTTTGAGGGTGGACTGACTGTATTATTTGGCATTAATAGACTGGTTTTACACTCAACAATGTTCTATTATAGCTGGGACAGAGCGTGAGGACGGCTCATGTCATGCAGGTTCATGTAGCCTATACAAGACAGTTACATATTATAAAAAATATATATATTGGTAGCTGATTAGTATGCTGTTACATCAAAAATGTATTTTACAATCTGCAACGTTTGAATTTCACTAAGAACACATTGAGAACACCTTCCTAAACCCCACACCCCTTTGCCCTCAGAACAGCCTCAATGCGTCGGGGCATGGACTCTACAAGGTGGCAAAATAAGTTCCACAGGGATGCTGGCCCATGTTGACTCCAATGCTTCCCACAGTTATGTCAAGTTGGCTGGAAGTCCTTTGGATGGTGGGCCATTGTTGATACACACAGGAAACTGTTGAGCGTGAAAAACCCAGGAGCGTTTCAGTTCTTGACACAAACTGGTGCACCTTTTTTTCACAGTCCCCAGGTCCAGAATCAAATTCAAGGAAAGTACAGTATTATACAGAGCCATGAGTGCATGGAACAACCTTCCATCTCATATAGCACAATTGAACAGCAACCCTGGATTTTAAAAAACAAATAAAGCAAAACCTCACGGCACAACGCCTCTCCCTCGTGTGAACTATTTGTTGTGTGTACTGTAAGTACTTACATGTGTAACTGATAGCTGCGCGCACACACACACACACACTACATGTTCATGTTTTTAAATGTGTGTAAATTGTAAAGTATTTTTTGGTCTGGAATGTCTTTTTCGTTATGTGTCAGACCTCAGTAAGACTAGCTATCGCCGATGGCGATCCTAATAAATCAAAAACAAACAAAAAATACGTTAAAAACATGAAACGTATCCATGATCCAGGCTGTATCACAACCGGCTGTGATTGGGAGTCCCGTAGGGCGGTGCACAAGGTGTAGGCTGTCATTGTAAAGAAGAATTTGTTCTTAACTGACTTGCCTAGTTAAATAAAGGTTAAATAAAACACTTAAATATTAATAATAATAATTACATCAGACATAAGAAACTAGCTGGGTTAGCCCTTGCCAGAAGATATTGACACTGCCGCTTTGCTTGTTTACACTGAGCTGCACTGAGGTTTGAACACAATCATGGTTACATTAAGACACAGTGGAGCCAGCACGAGATATGGGTCAGAAAACGTGCCTCATTGCAGGGATGGGATATGCCACTGTACTCCAAATTTTACCTGTATCCACACTGCTACATCGAGAAGATTGAAGTACTGCTAGTTTACCTGGAAAACTGATGCTAGCTATCAGTTACCCACAACAGACATTTTGGTATGGCATATTGTGTAGAACAATAAAGGAGCTGATTGGCTGACACTGCCATTCCAAAATGGCTGCAGTGGCTACATACAACAGTATAACAATATGCTCCACCTGGCTAACATTATGAATAGCTAACAGTGATAACAATTTACCACAATTCATCAATGTGGACATGAGGGAATAGCTGAGTTACTGCTCCAAAAATAGCATATGGCTAGCATTACGTTTGGCACCGATTTAGCTAGGCTAGCTAGATAACTAGCTAGCCAGCCCTTAGCTAATCTAGCTAACATTAGCTAACGTTGGTGATGATATGAATCTGAAATAAGAACCTTAACTGCTTTTTGAGGAGTTTTCAATAGATAACAGATGGAAAGTTCAATGGAATAGCCTACACATTCTTACCTTGGAAAGCAGAACTTGCATGTGTGTTGTGTCTTTGTGTTGTGTCTTTGTGTTCAAAATCAAATTAAATGTTATTTGTCACATGCGCCGAATACAATACTGTGAAATGCTTACTTAAAAGCACTTATACAAACAATGTGGTGTGTATTCCTGTTGGTCACTATTTGGGAATGGGTGATGGTGGTTTATATTCTCTCCCTAGCCTCTTGGGAACGTTTTACAATTTGTGAGCTTGTTTTATCAATCATGAGCATGTTTTATATCAATGCATGCATGCGTTTGAGTAATTCATGTGTATTTCTTATAATTTGTGAGTTTGTTTTATAAATCATGACATGTTTTATATCAATGGGGGTGTGCTCGGTCCTCCTTTTCCTGTAGTCCACAATCATCTCCTTTGTCTTGATCACGTTGAGGGAGAGGTTGTTGTCCTTGCACCACACGGTCAGGTCTCTGACCTCCTCCCAATAGGCTGTCTCGTCGTTGTTGGTGATCAGGCCTACCATTGTTGTGTCATCGGCAAACTTAATGATGGTGTTGGAGTCGTGCCTGGTCATGCAGTCATGAGTGAACAGAGAGTACAGGAGGGGACAGAGCCCCTGATGGGCACCCACGTTGAGGATCAGCGTGACGGATGTGATTGTTACCTTCCCTTAACTCCTTGGGGCGGCCCGTCAGGAAGTCCAGGACCCAGTTGCAGAGGGAGGTGTTTAGTCCCAGGATCCCATGAGCTTTGAGGGCACTATGGTGTTGAACGCTGAGCTGTAGTCAATGAATAGCATTCTCACATACAGTGGGGCAAAAAAGTAATTAGTCAGCCACCAATTGTGCAATTTCTCCCACTTAAAAAGTTTCATCATAGGTACACTTCAACTATGACAGACAAAATGAGGGAAAAAAATCCAGAAAATCACATTGTAGGATTTTTTATGAATTTATTTGCAAATGATGGTGGAAAATAAGTATTTGGTCAATAACAAAAGTTTATCTTAATACTTTGTTATTTGGTTTCTGGGATAATGGTGTTGATGTGAGCCACGACAAGCCTTTCAAAGCATTTCATGGCTACAGACGTGAGTGCACAGGTCGGTAGTCATTTTGGCAGTTTAGCTTAGTATCCTTGGGCACGGGGACTAGGGTGGTCTGCTTGAAACATACTGGTATTGCTGACTCAGACAGCAAGAGGTTGAAAATGTCAAAGAAGACACTTTCCAGTTAGTCAGCACATGCTCGGAGTACACGTCCTGGTAACCCGTCTGGCCCTGCGGCCTTGTGAATGTTGACCTGTTTAAAGCTCTTATTCACATTGGCAGCGGAGAGTGTGATCACACAGTCATCTGGAACAGTGGATGCTCTCATGCATGTTTCACTGTTACTTGCCTCAAAGCGAGCATAGAAGTTGTTTAGCTTGTCTGGTAGGCTTGTGTCACTGGGGCAGCTCTCGGCTGTGCTTCCCTTTGTAGTCTGTAATAATTTATCGCCCGAGTCACTGGTGCTTCCTACTTTAATTATTGCTTGTAAGCAGGAATCAGGAGGAAAGAATTATGGTCAGATTTGCCAAATGGAGAGCGAGGGAGAGCTTTGTGCACATCTCAGTGTGTGGAGTGAAGGGGGTCTAGAGTTTTTTCCCCCTCTGGCTGCACATTTGAAATGAGGTGAAACGGATTTAATTTTCCCTGCATTAAAGTCCCCAGCCACTAGGAGTGCCGCCTCTGGATGAGCGTTTTCCTGTTTGCTTATGGCGGTAAACTGTTCATTGAGTGCGGTTTTAGTGCCAGCCTCGGTCTGTGGTGGTATGTAGGCAGCTACGAAAAATACAGATGAAAACTCTCTATGTAGATAGTGTGGTCTACAGGTTATCATGAGATATTCCACCCAAGGCGAGCAAAACTTTGAGACTCCCTTGGATATTGTGCATCAGCTGTTGTTTAGAAATATACATAGGCCACCGCCCCATGTCTTACCAGAGGCTGCTGTTCTATCCTGCCTGTCACAACTTCTGCCGAAGTCGATGCCTCTCCTTGTTCGGGTGGTGCTCGGCGGTCGATGTCACCGGTCTTCTAGCCATCATTGATCAATTTTTCATTTTCCGTTGGTTTTGTCTTGTCTTCCTACACACCTGATTTCAATCCCATTCATTACCTGTTGTGTATTTAACCCTCTGTTTCCCCATCATGTCTTTGTCAGAGATTGTTTCTTGTTTCAGTTTCGTGTTGTTTGTATTTGGTGCGTGACGGTCCTCCTACCCAATTTGTATTTATGGTTTTGGAGTCATGTTTTGTTTGATTAAATTACTCCATTTACCAAGTTTATTCTCCTGCGCCTGACTTTCCTGCCACCTATACACACGTTTGTGACACTCCCGATAGAGTGTATAGCCTGCCAGCTGTATGTTAATAATTTCGTCGTTCAGCCGCGACTCGTGAAACATAAGATATTACATATTTTCAGTCATAAGAGAAGGTAGCAGCAACATTATGTACAAAGTAGGTTACAAACAATGCAAAAAAACTAACAAATTAGCACAGTTGGTTAAGAGCCAATAAAACAGCATCCATCCTCTCCGGCGCCATCTCATCTCAGCTAGGGTTCTAATGTGCGCAATAGGCTACAAACACACACATTCACTATAATGTCCCATGGAAAGGCTCTTAAAAAGGACAGATGGCAACTGAATTCACAAGTGTGACATGCCACGATATGTATACTGAAGAAAAATAATAACGCAACATACAACAATTTCATTGATTTAACTGAGTTACAGTTCATATGAGGAAGTCAGTCAATTGAAATAAATGCATTAGGCCCTGATCTATGGATTTCACTTGACTTGAAATACAGATGTGCATCTGTTGGTCACAGATACCTTCTTTTTGAGCATTTCAATTTCCATCGATAAAATGCAATTGTGTTCATAGTCCGTAGCTTATGCCTCCCCATAACACCACCACCACCATGGTGCACTCTGTTCACAACATTGACATCAACAAACTGCTCGCCCACACAACGCCATACACGTCTGCGGTTGTGAGGCCGGTTGGACGTACTGCCAAATTCTCTAAAACAACGGTGGAGGCAGTTTATGGGAGAGAAATGAACATGTAATTATCTGGCAACATCTCTGGTGGACACAATTGGACGCTCCCTCAGATCTTGAGACATGTGTGGCATTATGTTGTGTGACAAAACTTCACATTTTAGAGTGGCCTTTTATTGCCCCCAGCACAAGGTCCACCTGTTGGTTTGATTATCCTGTTTGGTCAGCTTCTTGCCACGCCTATCAGGTGGATGGATTATCTTAGCAAAGGAGAAATGCTCTCTAACAGGGATGTAAACAAATTTGTTCACAAAGCTTGAGACAAATAAGCTTTTTGTGCATTTCTGGGATCTTTTATTTCAGCTCATGAATCATAGGTCCAACACTTTACATGTTGCATTTATATTTTTGTTCAGTGTAGGCTATGGTTAAACAACTGTAGCCCATAAGTATGGGGATTTGGTTAAAAATAAATATTAGAATGATGTTGATAATTATAATGATAAAAATAATTATAGTGATATTGATGATGACTGCAATAATGTTGGTGGTGATGATTTTGAGTCTGTGTGTCATTGTGTCTGTCTGTTCAGTTGGTAGTAATGTTGATGAATAGCGGTTGCCCCTAGGAACCCCAAAATCAACACCACTCACCCTCCTGCTGACAGATGGCCAATCATCTAAAGCACCGTGAGATACCTTTATGTGTATGAACAGGAACGTTCTGTGTATGTGTGTGTGTGTCCATCCGCCCTTCCGTCTGTTTGTGTGTGTATAACGGTATGTTTGAATCTGTATTTGTATATGACCACAAGCTAGCTGGCCATTGCTGTAGAGCACAGTGGGATGGCTTTATATACTATGCACCCAGGGGGTCATTGGAGTGTGGAGAGGTGTGCTGTGATCACACACTGGCTCACACTCTACATGGAAAGACAGAGAGCCATTCATTTGTGTCCATGACAGCAAGATAAACAGAGAGAATGAATGAGAGAGGGAGAGGGAGAGTGAAAGAGAGAGAGATGGAAAAAGTAACAGAAAAGGGTGAAAATAATAATGGAAGAGACTCAAAAAGAGAAGGAGAGAGCAAGAAAGGGAGAGGAATATAGCGACTAACAATAAAGGGAGAAACGTTATAATGAGTTCATAATAAATAAGTACTGTGAAGAAAGTGGACAGAGCAGTCAGAAGAACGAGAAGAGAATATCAGTTAGCATATTGTAGTCTTATATGAGCAAGAGGAAGTTTTTAAACACTACTCTGAGTGAATTAGGCTCAATGTAATATAGCTAACTGTATTCATTCCATCATCTGAACACTGTTGGTTCTTAGCAGTTTGCCATACTTTAGGGACCCCAAGAGGATTACAATTGTAATTGCACTCACTTTCCAATCCAATCTCATTCAAATGCGGTAGCAGGCTGGTTACTAAATTTCTTGGAGCCAGGGAACCATGAAATACACTGAACAAATGTGTCTTACCACAATTTACTCCTTAGCCACAAAGGAACTAGCCATGACCTGCTGTTTGATATACAGATCCAAAGCACACTCTCTGCACGCCCACCACACAACCTGTGTGTGTGTGTGTGTGTGTGTGTGTGTGTGTGTGTGTGTGTGTGTGTGTGTGTGTGTCTTTGCATTTGACCAAACTCACCCCTGACAGCGTACAACAATCCACCTCAATGGCACCATAGCAACCGAGAAAGCAATTTAGACTGGAGTCCAGTAAACTCCAAATTAAAACACTTCTGTGAAAATAGTTAGTTATGTCCACATGCATTGCTGCTCACTGAGGCGTGAGTCTGTTCTTCGGTGCTTCGCTTCAGAGCAGCAGTCCTCAGCAGTCCTCACTCCTCATGGTGTAGTCACGATCAAGGCCAGAGCCTCGGGGTGAAGCTCTATTCAGGTTTAGGATGAATCTCAACAGGCTAAAGTGGCTGCCTTTCCTCATCTCCTCCCTTTCATTTACACTGCATCTATGAACAGGATTGGTGGAAGATTCTGTATATAATGGATGTCCACCAGGTATTTTCTCGCACCTGTCATGCACTTTCACCACAGTGCCGAGAAATATGACGAGGAGAGAAAGCCGCTATAAACAATTGAGATGCACAGATTAGCTAAAGAGAAGTTCAGCAGAAGGAAAGGAGTTGAGGAGAGAAGGCCACTTGAGACTATTGAGATGTACACTTGACTCTAGAGGGGGAGAAGGCCTTTGTTGTTGGACTGGAGAGTTGCCTCAGTGATTATGGAACACAACAAGTCCGTGCCAGTAAGGCCGACTGATTTCCTGCTATCAACACTAGGCTGCTATTCATCACAGTTATCACACTGCTAAAGTATTGCAGATGGTGATGTTTCATTTTATCTAATCAAATCCTTACTTACATATTAGCTAGATGGTATCTGGTTTTCCTTGTTTCATCTTTTGCTCAGGTACACCAACTTAATACCAGCTGATCTTACAGTCTACACTCCTTGAAAAAAAGGGTTCCAAAAGGGTTCTTTGGCTGTCTCCATAGGAGAAACCTTTTTAGTTCCAGATAGAATCTTTATAGGTTCCGGCTGGAATCTTTTTGGGTTCCATGTCGAACCCTCTGTGAAAAGGGTTCTATATGGAACCCAAAAAGGTTCTAACTGGAACCAAAAGGGTTGTACCTGGAATCAAAAGGGGTTCTCCAATGGGTTGTCCTATGGGGACAGCCGACTAACCCTTTCAGGTTCTAAATTGCACCTGTGCAATCAAAGTCTGGGATATTATAATACAGCAATATATGTCCTACACTCTAATACACTAATGTAGGATATAGTGAGACTTCATTTCACAGAGAGGCCCATGGTTTAATGGCTGTTCTGGTAAGGGAAGAGATCAGACAGGACTATGACAGGTGGCAACTGCAGACAGTCACATCAAGCTGTTCACAAGGTGATACCCTCTGTGCATGTGTGTGTGGGCGAGAAAGAGAGAGAGAGCGAGAGAGAGAGATAGAGAAAAGGAGAGAGAGACGTGGAGGGAGAGGGGGTGGCCTATGTGGCCACGAACCCACCTAGAATTTGATTGGCCCCCTCTGAAATGGTCACCTCTGAAAATATTGATAGTTTTGACGAAGACGCACACCGACAGCAAGACTCATCCATCTCGCCAGAGAAAGCATTTCGCTACAGATACTATGACAGAGGTGTAAGCGTCTGTGTGTAGCTGGTGAGATGAGTCAGGCGCAGGACAGCAGATATGAGTAATGAAAGCAACTTTACTCAAATATATCACAATACACGTCATAATAAATACAAGGCCACAAATACGGACCACAAAACAATAAACAATTACTCACAAACAAACCTGGGGGAACAGTGGGTTAAATGATGAACAAGTAATTGGGGGATTGAAAGGTGTGTAAGACAAAGACAAAACAAATGGAAAATGAAAATGAAAAGTGGATCGGCGATGGCTAGAAGGCCGGTGACGTCGACCTCCAAATGCCGCCCGACTGACAGTACCCCCCCCCTTGACGCTCGGCTCCAGCAGCGCACCAACACCGACCTCGGGGACAACCCGGAGGACGAGGCGCAGGGCGATCCGAATGGAGACGGTGGAACTCCCGCAGGAACGAAGGGTCCAAGACGTCCTCCACCGGCACCCAGCATCTCTCCTCTGGACCGTACCCCTCCCACTCCACGAGGTACTGAAGGCCCCTTGCCCGACGCCTCGAGTCCAGGATGCCTTGAACAGCATAAGCCGGGGCCCCCTCGATATCCAGAGGGGGAGGAGGAACCTCCCGCACCTCAGACTCCTGGAGTGGACCAGCCACCACCGGCCTGAGGAGAGACACATGGAACGAGGGATTAATACGGTAATCTGGGGGAAGCTGTAACCTGTAGCATACCTCGTTCAGTCTCCTCGGGACTTTGAATGGCCCCACAAACCGCGGACCCAGCTTCCGGCAGGGCAGGCGGAGGGGCAGGTTTCGGGTCGAGAGCCAGACCCAGTCCCCCGGTGCGAACACCGGGGCCTCACTGCGGTGGCGGTCGGCGCTTGCCTGCTGCCGCCTCACGGCCCGTTGCAGGTGCACATGGGCGGCGTCCCAGGTCTCCTCCGAGTGCTTAAACCATTCGTCCACCGCAGGAGCTTCGATCTGGCTCTGATGCCAAGGTGCCAGAACCGGCTGATACCCCAGTACGCATTGGAAGGGAGAGAGGTTAGTGGAGGAGTGGCGGAGTGAGTTTTGGGCCATCTCTGCCCAGGGGATGAACGCCTCCCACATCCTGGTTTACTCTCTCCACCTGCCCGTTACTCTCGGGGTGAAACCCGAGGTGAGACTGACCGAGACCCCCAGACATCCCATGAACGCTCTCCAGACCCTGGATGTGAACTGGGAACCCCGATCAGAGACTATGTCCTCAGGCACTCCGTAGTGCCGGAAGACATGAGTGAACAGGGCCTCCACAGTCTGTAAGGCCGTAGGGAGACCGTGCAAAGGGAGGAGACAGCAGGACTTAGAAAACCGATCCACAACGACCAGGATCGTGGTGTTGACCTGTGAGGGAGGAAGATCCGTCAAGAAGTCCACCGACAGGTTCGACCACGGCTGTTGTGGAACGGGTAGGGGTTGTAACCTTCCTCTGGGCAGGTGCCTGGGAGCCTTGCACTGGGCGCACACCGAGCAGGAGGAAATATAAAACCTCACGTCCTTGCCAAGGTGGACCACCAGTACTTCCCACTGAGGCAAACCACCGTCTGACCGATGCCAGGGTGACCAGAGGAGGGTGACGTGTGGGCCCAATAGATCAAATGGTTGCAGACAGCAGACAGAACATACAGACGCCCAGCTGGACACTGGGGGGAAGTGGACTGTGTGCGTAACGCCCGCTCAATGTCGGCGTCCAGCTCCCACACCACCGGTGCCACCAGGCAAGAGGCCGGAAGTATGGGAGTGTGATCCATGGACTGCTCCTCTGTGTCATACATCCGGGACAGTGCATCTGCCTTAGCATTCTGGGAACCTGGTCTGTAGGACAGAGTGAAAACAAAACGGGTAAAGAACATGGCCCACCTTGCCTGGCGAGGGTTCAGTTTCCTCGCCGTCCGGATGTACTCCAGATTGAAGTGGTCAGTCCAGATGAGGAAAGGGTGTTTAGCCCCATCAAGCCAATGTCTCCACGCCTTCAGAGCTTTGATAACAGCCAACAGCTCCCGGTCCCCCAAATCATAGTTTTACTCCACCGGGCTGAGTTTCTTCGAAAAGAAAGCACAGGGGTGGAGCTTTGGTGGCGTGCCTGAGCGCTGAGAGAGCACGGCTCCTATTCCAGCCTCGGACACGTCCACCTCCACTATGAACGCCAAAGAGGGATCCAGAGGAGCCAGCACGGGAGCCGAGGTAAACAGAGCCTTCAGATGACCAAAAGCCCTGTCTGCCTCACTCGACCACTGCACCGGTCCCCCCTTCAGCAGTGAGGTAATGGGATAAACCTCCGGTAGCAGTTGGCAAACTCTAGAAACAGCTGCACTTACTTTACCGTGGTGGGAGTCGGTCAATTACGCACCACCCCTGAAGTGGAAATGCGGTACCCTAGGAAGGAGACGGACTGTTGGAAGAACAGACATTTCTCAGCCTTGACATACAGGTCATGCTTCAACAGTCGACCAAGCACCCTGCGCATACTCCGCGTGTAGTGGAGTATATCAGAATGTCATCGATATACACCACTACACCCTGCCCTTGCAGGTCCCGGAAAATCTTGTCAACAAAGTCCTGGAAGACTGATGATTCATCGACCCGTACAGCATGACGAGGCACTCATAGTGCCCTGAGATGGTACTAAATGCCGTCTTCCACTTGTCCCCCTCCTGGGTACGCACCAGGTTGTAAGCTCTCCTGAGATCCAATTTTGTCAAGAAGCGCGCCCCGTGCATTGACTCGATCGCACTGGCGATGAGAGGCAGCGGGTAGCTGTACCTCACTGTGATCTGATTGATAACCCGATAGACAATACACGGACACAGACATCCATCCTTCTTCTTCACAAAAAATAAACTTGAGGAGGCAGGTGAGGTCGAGGGCCGAATGTATCCCTGCTCCAGGGATTCGGAGACATATGTTTCCATAGACACCATCTCCTCCTGTGACAGAGGATACACGTGACTCCTGGGAAGTGCTGCGTCTACCAGGAGATTTATCGCACAATCTCCCCGTCGATGGGGTGGTAATTAAGTCGCCTTCTTCTTACAGAAGGCGAGAGCCAAATCGGAATATTCTGAGGGGATGCGCACGGTGGAGACCTGGTCTTGACTTTCCACCGTAGTCGCACCGATGGAAACTCCTACACACCTCCCTGAGCACTCTCGTGACCACCCCTTGATAGCCCTCTGTTGCCACTAAATAGTGGGGTCATGACAGGCCAACCAGGGTAGGCCCAGCACCACGGGAAACGCAGGAGAATCAATAAGGAAGAGACTGATTCTGTCCTTGTGACCCTCCTGCGTAACCATGCTTAGTGGAGTGGTGGCCTCCCTAATGGTCGACTATCTAGGGCGTGCACAGGGAAGGGCATATCCACAGGAACAAGGGGGATCCCTAAACTATGAGCAAATGAACGTTCAATAAAATTCCCAGCTGCGCCTGAATCTACAAGAGCCTTATGCTGGGAATGCGGGGAAAACTCAGGAAATTGAATAAACACATACATGTGAGCAACAGAGGGCTCTGGGTGAGCCTGGTGCTGACTCAACCGGGGTGACACGATAGTGCCTTGCCTGCTGCCTCGACTCCCTGAGGAACCTCCCCAGCACCAACCAGCAGTGTGCCCTCTGCGGCCACAGATGGTGCAGGGAATGGCCCCTCCTCCGGTTTGCCCTAAGCACAGCACCTCCCAGCTCCATGGGCGTCGGAGCGGAGGTGCTGGGGATGGACCTGACACGTCCCGATCCGAAAGTCCACGGGCAGCCAGAAGGTTGTCCAGCCGGATGGACAGATCCACCAGCTGGTCCAACGTGAGGGTGGTGTCTCGGCAGGCCAACTCCCGACCAACATCCTTGCGCAGACTGCACCAGTAGTGATCGATCAGGGCCCTGTCGTTCCATCCCGCGCTGGCGGCCAGGATCGGGAAGTCCAAAGCAAAATCTTGCTCGCTCCTCGTCCCCTGCCTCAGGTGGAACAGACGTTCACCCGCCGCTCGACCCTCAGACGTGTGGTTGAAAACTGCCCGAATGCGACGGGTGAACTCTATGTAACGGTCCAACGCCGCATCTCCTTCACTCCATACGGCGTTGGCCCACTCCAGGGCTTTGCCTGAGTGGCAGGAGATGAGGGCAGACACGCTCTCACGTCCAGAAGGAGCCGGGTGGATGATCGCCAGGTAGAGCTCCAGCTGGAGTAGGAACCCCTGGCATCCGGCAGCCGTCCCATCATACACCCTCGGGAGCGCGAGCCGAATCCCGCTGGGACCAGGTGAAGGAGGGGTGGACAGTGGGGCCTGCTGTAGTGGGGTGCTGTAGTGCTGGACAACCTCCTCCTCTCTCCCAATGATCCATCGTCTGCAGCATGCGATCCATGGCGGTGCTCAGACGTTGCAACATGGTCGCGTGCTGCTGGACGCGGTCCTCTACCACCACAGGGAGGTCGTCTGCTCCTGCTGACTCCATTCGCAGGTGAGTAATTCTGTAAATCATCTGTGTGTAGATGGTGAGATGAGTCAGGTGCAGGACAGCAGATATGAGTAATGAAAGCCTTTTTACTCAAATATATCACAATACACAATGTAATAAATACAAGGCCACAAAAATGGACCGCAATACAATAAACAATTACTCACAAACAAACATGGGGGAACAGAGGGTTAAATAATGAACAAGTAATTGGGGGATTGTAAGACAAAGACAAAACAAATGCAAAATGAAAAGTAGATCGGCGATGGCTACTAGGCCGGTGCCGTCTTCCGCCGAACGCCGCCCGAACAAGGAGAGGGATCGACTTCGGCGGAAGTTGTGACAAGAGGAGAGCTGTTTGTCTCGCTCGGATGCTTTCTCTGGTGAAATAGATTCAGCTTCTTGTGAACTGGTGGAAAATTATGAAACACAGATAGACAAGAATGATAAAAAATAAGTTTTTCCCTTTTTTTTATTGTGTATTATATTATTTATTTTTGGGGAATCCTGGCTTCCCTTGGCATCCATGGATACGTGCCACTTTGTCGGATGAATTTCATTACACTTGTGGTGTTTGTAATAGATGTCCCTTACCATTCAAATGGCGTGTGCACAGTGCACGGGTCAGATGCTGGACTTATTTTGGAGTAGACTAATGTGAGCAGGTGACCTACTTAACCTGCTTTAAAGTGATTTGTTTGACTACATGTACATATTACCTCAATAACCTAGACTAACCGGTTCCCCAACACATTGACTCTGTACTGGTACCCCAACACATTGACTCTGTACTGGTTCCCCAACACATTGACTCTGTACTGGTACCCCAACACATTGACTCTGTACTGGTACCCCAACACATTGACTCTGTACTGGTACCCCAACACATTGACTCTGTACTGGTACCCCAACACATTGACTCTGTACTGGTACCCCAACACATTGACTCTGTACTGGTACCCCAACACATTGACTCTGTACTGGTACCCCAACACATTGACTCTGTACTGGTACCCCAACACATTGACTCTGTACCGGTACCCCAACACATTGACTCTGTACTGGTACCCCAACACATTGACTCTGTACTGGTACCCCAACACATTGACTCTGTACTGGTACCCCAACACATTGACTCTGTACTGGTACCCCAACACATTGACTCTGTACTGGTACCCCAACACATTGACTCTGTACCGGTACCCCAACACATTGACTCTGTACTGGTACCCCAACACATTGACTCTGTACTGGTACCCCAACACATTGACTCTGTACTGGTACCCCCTGTATAAAGCCTTGCATGTTATTGTACTGCTGCTGTTTAATTATTTGTATGCTAATACCCTTATATTTTAATGCAAACACTGTAACAATACTTTTGGAATTTATTTAAAGTAGAAAATGTGCCTAAGCTGAAGTATTTAATGCGTTGAACCATCATAATTATATTGAAAATATCCACAAATATCCTTGCATCAATTAAGGTTCAAAATGTTATGGCCCCACTTAACTGGGTTTGTGCCCCATCTTGGCTACCCCATTCAAAATATTCTGGACATGCCACTGGTGGAGAGAGAAAGAGAGAGGGGGAGAGAGAGAATCTCGTAGTCCACTTTGGTTTTATTGAGCCACTACTGGTCCATGTCAACATTTTTAGAACTGTGTCATGAGCCTCCCTCCCACTGTCTCTGCATAATCTCTCATATCCCATGCATGCTGACCGGGCGGTTTCCGTCACAGTGCGCCAGATGCGCGTCACGGCGTGCAAACCCCATTATGTATCTACTAATACCCAATAAGAGCCTATCAATGGGTTCAATGGGGATGGGGCAGCCAACAGCACCCTTTATTTCAATGTGAAAATGGAGATCACATTAATGTTCCTGCATTACAAATTCGGAATTCAGTTGAATGAAATGTCCATCAAGTGATTAGGACTAAGGATACGGTGGTAGCCTGTTGTGTGGTAGAGGCTAGATTACAATTATAGTTTGAGGGATTTGATGCTGGTGTGTGTGTGTGTGTGTCATATGAGCAGCTGCAATAATGATAACGGCTATGTAATGAACAGAAGGAAGCATCATAATCTTACGAGAGGATGGACCTGCAGAGGTAGATGATTTTTGTTAGGCTTCTTCTCCTACAGCTACACCTAACCACTCTCACTGTTCTAACTTCGAACCTTTCAAGGTAAAAGGGAACTCTTTCTCTCACTCACACTCACACACAAACACCGCATTGAGCGCGTTGTCAGAGATGACAGCATATAAATTACACCCGGTATCCTACATGCATACACAAAGCTGTAGCTGTGGTAAAATATAACGAACATCGGGAGCTTGGTTCGGTTCGTTGCATGGGGGACTCACTGCATATCCAAAAGGCAGAGCCTGTCCCCTGACCAACAGACTAATTCATTTGAATTAGTTCATGGATTTAATCATCGCCGATGTCACGAGATACGTAACGGATACGGGGATTAATATTACAGGCACCGAGAGTTTACACCGCGCCCGGTGTACTGACATTCTCCGCAACGACTCGGTATATGAAACCGGTGCCTCGGTAACGAGACCGACGGAGAACATCAGTTATTTCAGTAAGGCTATCGTGCCATTTCGATATACCATGGTTCCGGGATTTGAATAGGTAGGCTATCGTAACGATACCCACTGGGAGTCATTAGAACAAAAAGCGCTCCTTTAATTTTCTACGCCTGCTTCGCGGCAGCAGGTTGGGGTAATAGCCACCACCACCAGGATTGCACAAGTCTCCAATTCACATGGGCGAAGGCAGGGCTCGGTTCTGCTTTGGTTGGACCCGGGCTCGCTGTCAAGAACAAGACAAAGGTGTGTCGGACCCTGGGAGGGAACCGGAAACGCGAGAGAGATGGGCCGAACTGTTCGACCAACTGGACCTCAATAAAGACGGTAAAGTCGACATCAACGAGCTGAGGATAGGACTCGCTGCCCGCGGTTTACTTCGCAGTGACGCGGAGGAGGTGAGAGGAATAGTGATTTGGGGGGTATTCCAATAGAAATGTGTATCCCTTGAATTATAGCCTGCATGGCACATTAATTGTGTGTGTGGGTGTGTGTGTGTGTGTGTGTGTGTGTGTGTGTGTGTGTGTGTGTGTGTGTGTGTTTGTTTGTTTGTTCTTGGCTGAGTAAGGAGTAAGACTATTATGTCCTGTCAAAGAACACAAACTGATCATACAGTATGTATGACATAGGCTAGGGGTTCCTAAACTTTTTTTTCTGATAGCGAATTCATCAGGGACCCCCTCAAAATCCGAACACAACTCAGACTTTAGAGTGAGGTAAAACATAGCATACACGAAGTTTCATGACTGCTGCAGTTCCATGCATGGCCAGACTAACCAATACTTCAGCCATGGAAAGTCAAATGTAAACAACAATTGGATGGAATACAATAAGTTTTAGTTTAAAACTGGATCATTGATGGAGTACTGTGGATCCCTGTGAGCCTCCCAGGCCCTGTTACGCGTCTAAGGGTATACTGTAGATTAATAATATTGTATTGTATTGTACTGTATTGCACCAACTTCTTCCACAGACCCCTTGGCCAGATTTGTGTAAATGTGTGTAATCTGTTGTTGTGACATCTGCTCTACATTTCTTAACGTTTAAAAAATAGTTTTTCTGTTAAAGGTCCGAACAGTGAACATCATGTGTTTCATAACATTTGAGGATATTTGGATGAAACCAGTGAAAAAATGACTGTACATTAACTAAGTTGATCATGAAGTTACTGGTCCCCTCCCTCATGTCAAACACTTGAATTCAGGGATTACTTCTGTCTTTATTTAACTAGGTAGGTCAATTTAGAACATATTCTAATTTACAATGACAGCCTACCGGGGAACAGTGGCTTGTTCAGGAACAGAACGACCCTGTCAGCTCGGGGATTCAATCCAGCAACCTTTCGGTTACGGGCCCAACGCTTTAACCACTAGGCTACCTGCTGCCCCTATGCAATTTCAAGTAGGGCCGTAAATGTTATACAGTAGCGTCATTTAAATCTTAACTAATTTAAATATGTAACACCTTAAAACCGCCATCACATGTTCGCATCATACGTCTTTGTTTACAAACCATAAAAAGCTCAAGTAGAACGTGGCAGAACGATACTGACAACTCAACTTTTCATCTGTGTTGTAACTTATAGCTAGCAAGCTACTTACCATCATGCCAGAAAAAACACACTGTGTTGTGACTGGATGCCGTAGTGATAATTTAACATTACACTATTTCCTGAAGAATGAGGACATCCGTAAGCAGTGGCTGATTTTCATTTCGGGTGGACAGGATCATAACACCCGTGTGCAGTGCACATTTAGAGCGAAGTTTGCTTTATAAATTGGGGAGAACATTTGATGTGTCTTGCCAGGAAGCTAATCATGAAGATGGATGCTGAACCATCATTGACAGTAGATCAGTTTATTTTGCAAGCACTGACCATAATGTAAGTATGAGTCTGACACGGTGGCTGTAACTGTGGATACTTTGACGGTATATTTTCTGCAACACAGCTGATTGTCACTATATGGTTTTTGTTCTTCCATCCCTAAACCCCCTACATTGAGTCTGAGAACTGACAGCAAACAGCTGATATGAAGGAATGTTGTCCACAAAAGGAGTTCTGGTGTGTATAGTATTTGTAATTTACCCCTGAAAATTATATTCTGCCATTCAATTATGTGTGTTGTTGTCTTATATATTTGCTGTAGCTTGTGTCATTGGGGCTCTAATGATCTACATTTTTAGAAAATTCAACATCTACTCGGTTTGCACATCTTTCCAGACAACCACCGCAGCAGGAATGCCATGATACAAAATCAGATTTCCCAAGGCAAGGGGGGATATGCTGTAAAGCATGTGAAGACAGACCAAATAAGGGGGGATATGCTGTAAAGCCTGTAAAGACAGACCAAAGAAGGGGGATATGCTGTAAAGCCTGTAAAGACAGACCAAATAAGGGGGATATGTTGTAAAGCATCTGAAGACAGACCAAATAAGGGGGGATATGCTGTAAAGCCTGTAAAGACAGACCAAATAAGGGGGATATGCTGTAAAGCATGTGAAGACAGACCAAAGAAGGGGGATATGCTGTAAAGCATGTGAAGACAGACCAAATAAGGGGGATATGCTGTAAAGCCTGTAAAGACAGACCAAATAAGGGGGATATGCTGTAAAGCCTGTAAAGACAGACTAAATAAGGGGGATATGCTGTAAAGCATGTGAAGACAGACCAAATAAGGGGGATATGCTGTAAAGCCTGTGAAGACAGACCAAATAAGGGGGATATGCTGTAAAGCCTGTAAAGACAGACCAAATAAGGGGATATGCTGTAAAGCCTGTAAAGACAGACTAAATAAGGGGGATATGCTGTAAAGCCTGTAAAGACAGACCAAATAAGGGGATATGCTGTAAAGCCTGTAAAGACAGACCAAATAAGGGGGATATGCTGTAAAGCCTGTAAAGACAGACCAAATAAGGGGGATATGCTGTAAAGCCTGTAAAGACAGACTAAATAAGGGGGATATGTTGTAAAGCATGTGAAGACAGACCAAATAAGGGGGATATGCTGTAAAGCATGTGAAGACAGACCAAATAAGGGGGGATATGCTGTAAAGCCTGTGAAGACAGACCAAATAAGAGGGGATATGCTGTAAAGCCTATAAAGACAGACTAAATAAGGGGGGATATGCTGTAAAGCATGTGAAGACAGACCAAATAAGAGGGGATATGCTGTAAAGCCTATAAAGACAGACTAAATAAGGGGGGATATGCTGTAAAGCATGTGAAGACAGACCAAATAAGAGGGGATATGCTGTAAAGCCTATAAAGACAGACTAAATAAGGGGGGATATGCTGTAAAGCATGTGAAGACAGACCAAATAAGGGGGGATATGCTGTAAAGCCCGTGAAGACAGACCAAATAAGAGGGGATATGCTGTAAAGCCCGTGAAGACAGACCAAATAAGAGGGGATATGCTGTAAAGCATGTGAAGACAGACCAAATAAGAGGGGATATGCTGTAAAGCATGTGAAGACAGACCAAATAAGAGGGGATATGTTGTAAAGCATGTGAAGACAGACCAAATAAGGGGGATATGCTGTAAAGCATGTGAAGACAGACCAAATAAGGGGGATATGCTGTAAAGCATGTGAAGACAGACCAAATAAGGGGGATATGCTGTAAAGCCTGTGAAGACAGATCAAATAAGGGGATATGCTGTAAAGCCTGTGAAGACAGACCAAATAAGGGGGATATGCTGTAAAGCATGTGAAGACAGACCAAATAAGGGGGATATGCTGTAAAGCCTGTGAAGACAGATCAAATAAGGGGGATATGCTGTAAAGCCTGTAAAGACAGACCAAATAAGGGGGATATGCTGTAAAGCCTGTGAAGACAGACCAAATAAGGGGGATATGCTGTAAAGCCTGTGAAGACAGACCAAAGAAGGGGGATATGCTGTAAAGCATGTGAAGACAGACCAAATAAGGGGGGATATGCTGTGAAGCCTATAAAGATAGACCAAATAAGGGGGGATATGCTGTAAAGCCCGTGAAGACAGACCAAATAAGGGGGGATATGTTGTAAAGCCCGTGAAGACAGACCAAATAAGGGGGATATGCTGTAAAGCATGTGAAGACAGACCAAATAAGGGGGATATGCTGTGAAGCCTATAAAGATAGACCAAATAAGGGGGGATATGCTGTAAAGCCTGTGAAGACAGACCAAATAAGGGGGATATGCTGTGAAGCCTATAAAGATAGACCAAATAAGGGGGATATGCTGTAAAGCCCGTGAAGACAGACCAAATAAGGGGGATATGTTGTAAAGCCCGTGAAGACAGACCAAATAAGGGGATATGCTGTAAAGCCTGTGAAGACAGACCAAATAAGGGGGATATGCTGTAAAGCCCGTGAAGACAGACCAAATAAGGGGGATATGCTGTAAAGCCCGTGAAGACAGACCAAATAAGGGGGATATGCTGTAAAGCCCGTGAAGACAGACCAAATAAGGGGGATGTGCTGTAAAGCCCGTGAAGACAGACCAAATAAGGGGGGATATGCTGTAAAGCCTGTAAAGACAGACCAAATAAGGGGGGATATGCTGTGAAGCCTATAAAGATAGACCAAATAAGGGGGATATGCTGTAAAGCATGTGAAGACAGACCAAATAAGGGGGGATATGCTGTAAAGCCCGTGAAGACAGATCAAGTGAAGACAAACCAACAATACTGTAAGTCATAATTATTCAATTCAATTAAATTGAGCATTTCAGGAACACACAAATTCCAAATACAAACATTGAAGAGTTCACTAAATATTGCATATTTCAAAATTAGTACTTCAAAAACACCAGAAAACACATTGTAGAATGAGTAGATCACTACATCAACAAAATGATAACGTCATAACTCAGAACAGTGAATAAAATGAAGTAAATTTCACTACCCATTTAACAAACATTTCCCTTTTCAAAACCCTTACATGCTACATAGACAGGCTCCTGGATCTCCTCTTCAACAAGGTCACCCTTGATCCAGTGCCGTATGTGGGGAAGATGTGCGAGCTGTCCATCCCAGAACCCGTCTGCCCAGTGTGAGAGGCCTGACAAGGAGGAGGCCATACCTGGATTTGTCTCCAGCTTCAATCTTTGGGTTGACTGAAGACAAGTGGGTGACTGAAGTCTGCTTGATTGAAGCGGGGTACATGGTCCCCCTCCTCTCCCGATCCCGTCCCATCAATCTCTGTAGTTGGTTGCATTTCCCAAAGTCTAAGTTATTTATATGATATCACATTTTCTTTTATATCATTTTTTCTAACATTTGGACGGGAGATGAGAGTTACAAATTGTAAGACTCAATGGGGTCCTGCACACTGTAGGGCAGCAGGGTGCCTATATTGCGGCTTATGGCTCTATTTTAATTTTTTTATGACAAATGATGTCTCACCATTATTTCTCATGAATGTCCATGTTGATCAATATTTCAGATATGCTTGCCTAATGTAAATTAACAAATAAATGTTTGATCAATACATACAATTCTGAACATATTGTCATTTATAATGCTAATGCAGAGGCACCAATCAATTGTCCAGTACACTTATTGTATGCTGTTTTCATGTACATTCCCGTATGTCTACGCTTCTAGGGGGACTCAGACTTGACTAATTCTGCTGAAGAAGTGTATCAGTGAACAGTGATTAGTTACAAAACAATAGAAATGCAATTGTGTATTGCTGCTGTTTGACTGATATCTAACAGTCCATTATCAGCTCTGTTGAGAACATTTTGCAAAGAAAATGGGTTGAGGAATACTATTTAGGGTCAGAATGACATGTGGCCCATTGTTTACCTGGTCATCATTGACATGTTGCCCATTGTTTACCTTGTTACCTGGCAACGACCACAAGGGTGTTTCAAAGAGCTGTCATTCAAGGCGAGCTCATAATATAAGCTCCCCGCCCACTCAGCCTGTTCTGTCGGGCTTCCTGATAGTTAGAAATGGGAGAAAGGGTACAATTTCTTTAATTCTGAGCATTTTAATAGTGTAAAAATGTTATGGGTGATGTTTCGGTCATTCAAAGGCATTTTCAATGACGTACAGAGCACTTTACTATTATACATTTTTTAATTGAACCTTTATTTAACTAGGCAAGTCAGTTAAGAACAAATTCTTATTTAAAATTACGGCCTACCCCGGCCAAACCCGGACAACGCTGGGCAAATTGTGCGCCGCCCTACGGGACTTCCAATCACGGCCGGATGTGATACAGCCTGGATTCGAAACAGGGACTGTAGTAATGCCTCTTGTACTGAGATGCAGTGCCTTAGACCACTTTGCCACTCCGTGGCAAATCATTTGAAAGATGTATATCTCTTACTAACATTACAGAATTGTTCCGTTAGGTACAGTATTTGAACAAAATGTTTTTTCCCTTTATGATGATGATCGGGACCTGTTAGTGGTAGTTTTGTAATAACAGCACTGTGGAAAAAATATATAAAATACATTGTTTTTCAGTTAGGGATTTAAAAATATATATTTATTAAAAAATGATGTAAAATAAATGGTTGATCTTGTCATGGACCCCTTCAGTACCTAGTGGACTCCAGTTTGAGAAGCACTGACAGGCAACTGTGTAGTTCCTGTGTTTACTATAAACAAGTATATTTGTTTGTAGCCTACTAGTACAATGAACAGGAACTATAACCTGCTTCACTTATTCCGAGTGTATAGGCCTCTCATATCAAGTCTTCAACTGCCTGAGCTATGAGCTATGGTTCAGTCTAGCCGGTGTCTCAGTGCTCTATTTTGACCCTGTGATGTCACAGGAGAAGCAGGCAGAGTGTTCTACAGGCAGTGAGAGGCATTTTACTACAGATATTAAAAGAGTTCCTTGGAAGAGAGTGCTCATTCAAATGTATTTATACAGCCCTTTTAACATCAGCAGTTGTCACAAAGTATACAGAAACCCATAATGACCAGCAGGGTCAAATAATAATCACAGTGGTTATAGAAGGTGCAACAGGTCAGCACCTCAGGCATAAATGTCAGTTGGCTTTTCAAAGCAGAGCATTTAGAGGTTGAGAGAGGTTGAGGGGGGCGGGGGAGGGAGACGAATCAGCAGGTCCGGGACAAGGTAGCACGTCCAGTGAATAGGTCAGGATTCCATAGCCACAGGCGGAACAGCAGAGATTGGATCAGCAGCACTGGATCAGTGCTCCATTACCCAGACATCTGGGACCTATTTCAAAACTCCACTGCTCTCTCTAACTCAAAACAACACAACATTAACCAGTGCTATTTTCACAC